>NW_028227265.1:2490000-2717500 GCF_978045245.1 Mus caroli | reverse complement strand
AACAAAGATACAACCCTGCTTCCCAAACAAACAAACAAACAAATGAACAAACACAAACACATTCATCACGTCTTCCTGTATTTTTTTTCCTAATGGTTTGAAGGATTTAAGTTTATATTTAAATTTGACTTATGAGTCATATTTTGAATATGGTTGTGAGGCTGTGTTGGCGGCATGTGTTTTTTTGTTTTGTTTTGTTTTTTCTTGTTGATGTTGGGGGTTTTTGTTTGTTCGTTCATTTTTGTTGCTGCTGCCGTTGTTTTGCTCTTGCGAAGTCTTGGCGGGAGGAGGCTCTCTTCCCATTTCACTTCTATGTTTTAGATTTAAGTTTGTCCAAAAAAAAAAAAAAATCAATCGAGTGCATGCCCGTTTGGGCTCTTTGCTCTGCTTCATTGATCTGCGTGTCTATTTCTCTCTGCAAAATCACACTGTCGCTGTTACTATAGCTACATGGTACCAGCTAAAACAGCTCCTCACACTTCAGTCTTTTCTCGATTGTTTTAACTATTTTAGGTCTTGTGCTGCCCATGTAAACTCAAGAATAAATTTGTCTAAGTACAAAAAGCCTTCCGGGATTTTGTAAAATGGGGATTGCATTAACCCATGAAGCTGATCTAAGGAGAAGTAACACCCGTGTTGTGTTGAACCTTCTAATGCATGAGCACCGTGTGACTCTTTCATTTTCTTTTATTAGTTATTGTTTGCTTGCTTTTGTGTACGCTTGTGCCCGCTGTGTGAGCGAGGGTTCTGTGTCTGCTGAGGCCATATGGGGGTCACATGATCGACTGTTCTTGTGCCCGCTTACGGCTTTGTGGAGGTCACGTGGGTGAGGGTTCTTGTGCCTGCTGCCTCCGTGTGGAGGTCACGTGACAACTCTGGAGCGTCAGTTCTCTCCATCTACCTTGTTGATCTCTGTTTCTGTGATGTTGTTGCAGAATCAGGAACTCCCCGCCATTCTCCTGACTCCACTTCCCACCTCTCCATAGGCACACTGAGTGTGCCTGTGGAGACAACAAAACGTGTATACCACGCTGACTGACCCTTTGCATGGATTTTAGGGATCAAACTCAGGTTGAAGGCTTGCCTAGCAAGTGTTTTTACTTACTGAGCTATCTCACACACAGCGTCTCACCAGGTAGCCCTGCATTGCCAAGAACTTTTTACATTTGCCAGGCTGGCCTTGAACTCACGGTACCCTCCTGCTTCTGTTCCCCAAGTGCTGGGGTTACAGGTGTGAACCATTATGCCCAGATCAATTTTCTCCATCAGTACTTTGAAATTCTCACCATGGAGATCTGAACACATTTCGTTAAGTTTATTCCTGAGCGTTTTACATTCTCCGGAGTGGTTATAAGTGGTAGCACACTTTAAAACTTACTTTTCTAAGGTTTACTGTTAGTCTATATGTCTTAGTTAGGGTTTTACTGCTGTGAAGAGACACCATGGCCAAGGCAACTCTTATAAGGACAACATTTAATTGGGGCTGGCTTACAGGTTCAGAGGTTCAGTCCATTATCATCAAGGCAGGAACATGGCAGCATCCAGGCAGGCATGGGGCAGGAGGAGCTGAGAGGTCTACATGTTCATCTGAAGGCTGCTAGCAGAAGACTGCCTTCCAGGCAGCTAGGATGAGGGTCTTAAAGCCCACACTCACAGTGACACAGCTTCTCCAACAAGGCCAAACCTTCTAATAGTGCCACTCCCTGGGCGGGTCATATACAAACCATAACACTATAGAGGGATGACTGTGTTTTGTGTTTTGGCTTGCATCCTTGTTGAATTCACTTGTTAGCATGCAGATTTCATTTGAAGGTGAAATCCTCTATATCACCATCTGTCCCATCTGCAGGTAGGGACAGTGAAGCACTGCAGACAGGGCACAGCCTTGCTCTCCAGGCAAGGCAGACATGTCAGCTGTTTTCAACAGAACCTGTGTTAACCGCAGGCATCCTGCTAGTTTCATTTGGTGTGCGAGTGAGCTGTATTTTCTCCCTCTCTCTGTTAACTTGCTCTGAGTTCCTCTCATGAATGAACATTGGATTTTATCACCCATTTTTTTCTTCTTCTGATTTTGCCTCTTTGGTTTGCTGATATGGAGAATTCCATCGAATAAATTTCCTAGTATGGAATTAGATTTTTATAGCAGGAATAATAGGGTTATGGTATTGTAGTGGTTTGAGTGAAAATGACTTCACAGGCTCAGAGAGAGTGGCATTGTTAGGAGGTGTGGCCTTGTTAGAGGAGGTGTGGCCTAGTTGAAGGGGGTGTGGCCTTGTTGAAGGAGGTGTGGCCTTGTTGGAGGAGGTGTGGCCTAGTTGGGGGCGATGTGTATAATTCTTTTTACATATTTTTGGGGTTCACTTTGCTCATATTTTGTTCAAAATTAGCTGGAGGAAGTTTGCCACTGGGAGCACGCACTTGAGGGTGTATCTGACCTTGCTACCTGCTCTTCTGCCCACCACACGGGGAGAAACGTTGCTTCCTTACCTTGTGTTGCCATCACAATGCTAATCTTTGCTCAGGCCCCTGCAATGGAGCCAACCGTGAACCGAAACCCTGAGCCAAAATAAATGTTCTCTTTGTTGTTTCTGTCAAATTGTGACCAAAAAACCCACAACCAAGGCTTGGCCCGGATACTGAGTGAAGGAGCCGAGCCGGATGTTCCACAGTGACCATACATGATGTTGGGCACACAGCTCTTGGTGTGAAGAAGCCCTCCACGAGGAGAGCCTTGCTGAGTAGGCCAGGCACTGCAAGCCCTGGTTGCTTCTGCAGAATCCTCCTCTTCTGTGCGCTTATACCGCAATGTCAGTGCCAATGTGTTTCAGGATGTCCTGTGCGGCAACTTGCACAGCTCTGGATGTGAACTGACAGGGGGTGGGGGAGGGGGGGAGATGGAGAATGAGGACATGAAAGACACTGGTATACACACCCTGGCATCGAGCAGGCTGTGCACACCAGCAGCCTGGGGAAAACACAACGTGTTTATTCTGATCTCTGTAAGGAGTCTCTGTCTCCAGGGAGACAGTCATCCTGGAGGAGGAAGCTGCACCAGTTATTTTCCCCCCCACACAGGGGAAGGCCTGCTATTCCCATGGGTCTGAGGCATTGGCATCCTCGACATGACCACGCCCACGTCAACAACTCACATCTACTCAGTATTTCATCTGTTCCCCACAGTCGTGGGTTCTTTACCAGCATGCATTCATTAGGCAGAAAATACTCCCAAGGCAAATCACTAAAATGCAAACCAGGCCTGAGATTTGTGGGCCTAAATGAAAACTTGTCTGGGCAGGCCATTCAGATTCAACCAAGGGCAGGACCATAGTTAAAGTTAAAGTCACACAGACACTACTTAGAACCACCTGAGAAGAAAATCTTAATGAGGGATTGTCTACATCAGTTGGCCTGTGGGCATATCTTTGAGGAATTGTCTTAATTAAGGTAATTGATGTTGGAAGACCCATCCCACTGTGGGTGGCTCCACTCCCTAGGCCAAGGGGTTGGAGGGTGCTGGGAGGGTGGGAAGTCCCGAACTGCATAAGAGTAGGAAAAACTACTGAGCATAAGCAAGCAAGGAAGCATGCATGTGGTTATTGAACCCCCTGACTGTGGCAGTGATGTGTCTAGCTGCTTTAAGTTCTTGCCTCAATTTTCCCCACAGTTAATGTACTATAAACTGGGATTATAAGCCAAATACACCCTTCATCTCCTAGGTTACTCTTTTGTCAGAGCATTTCATCAAAGCAACGGAAATAATGAACAAGGAGAAAACCGAGTTCTCTAAGGGCAGTGACCCCCGCTGCAGAGGAGGGATGGGGAGTGGTCCAAATGTTTGTGGAACTGGGTCTTGCTGGCAGAAACTCAGCACTTGCCTTCTCTTTATGCCACACTGGCACGTGGAGAGAGAATGGCATCAGGATGAAGGATAATGTGCTACAGTCAAGACTAAAGAAAAGGACCCATAGAATGTCACTTCTCTCACGGTGCCATTCTTTAATCCTCTCCTGAAAATACAACTTGCGTTATGTCAGCTCAGAGTGACTCACTCTTTCTACTGAGTCTTTGAATGCAGCCCTGTGAACTTGCAGTGAGCCAGCTGGAGGAAGTTTCTATTTCTACTGAGAAAAGGGCTGGAGCAACCACCCCTGTGTATGGCTGTGGTGGTTTGAATGAAAATGACCTTCATAGGCTCATATATTTAAATGCTTTGTCCCCAGTCTGTGGAACTGTTCAGGAAGGACTAGGAGGTGTGGCTTCTTGTGTCACTGTCTTCCTAGTACCTGGTCTCACAGAGCTCCACCCCCCTCTGCCTCCTGGGTGCTGAGACTTAAAGGTGTGTCTTCATCACCACGGCCAGATGATTTTTGTTTGAAGCATCCAGGTTCAGGTAATATGTCATGGCAGCTACAGGAATACACATACCCACCGAAGAGAAAATGCATGATGTCACCCAACTGCTGCATAGGGACTCACAGCAGAGGTACTCTGAACAGTCACGATGACTTGTGACCTTCTCTGCAATGGATAATGCAGATAGTGCACTCCATGAGTTTGGCATGACTCCCATAGTTATGGCTGGACAGATGTGCCCAGCAAGCTGAGATGCCTTTGGATGAAGCAGCCACATCCCATTTACCATCTCCAGAAGTGTTCAATGTATATCCATAGTCTCTTTGAGTTGCCTGGGAACTCTTTCTGATGGGTTAGTAACTTCATCTTACAGGACGCATTTCTCATCATCTTCCATGAAGTCGGAAGTTGCAGGCAAATCTGATTGGTTCTCTCATCAGAAAAATCCACCCAGACACCAAAAGATATAACCTGGAGTCTCTTTCAGATTCTCTTTGGTCCTCAGAGTCACGAGGGTCAGATATCACCTACAACAACAGGCTCTCTTCTCTTCCTCTTATCTTTGGACAAGGTCTCATACCTTAGGCCAGCCTAGAAATGTCCGGTAGCCAAAGCTGGCTTTGAACTCCTGATTCTCTTGTCTCTTCTTGAATGCTGGGTTTGTGAGGTTGACATTCATCACCTTGCTTAGTTTTTAATTAAGGCTTGATGCATGCTAGGGAACTCTAACCAACTGAGCTGAATCTCCAACCCTCAGGTTGGAGGTTCATTAAAATCTGAAAATCTCTCTGATACTGTGATCCTGCCATTATATAGGACTCCAGTTTCTTCTAAGTTAGGGGTGCTCTTCTAGCTTTAAAATTGGCCTGCCCCAAATGGTGGTAGCCTGCAGCTTCTCATGCAAACTCATCTAAACAGCCTGCAGAGACTCCAGCTGAAGGGTGTCTCTCATCAGCAGCCCCAATAAAGGAAACAACACCAGGTGTACAGTCAGTCCCCTGAGGCTCCTGGAGGGAAACCTGAGCACAGGGTGGGGGTGTCATTGGCAGAGAGCAAATGCAGTCTCAACATGAACACAGTTTATAAACTGGGAAGGACTGTAAAGAAGTCAGTCTTAAATGTATTACTTTGTCCCCATTCTGAATCCCTGTATGGAACAATCCTAAAGAGTTCAAAGGTAGCCTTCCACATCTCTGACCTGACAATTTCTGACTCAAATAAGGTGTGTCTTCAACTGCTTAGTTGTTTTCTTGACCCCATGGCTCTCTTGGCTGAGGTAGGTGTACACCTAGGTCCCTGACATGTAGGGATCTATTTGTCAAATCTATCAATAGTTATTGTGTTAGCTCATTTTGTATTAATGTTTCAAGATACATTTTGTGTAATATAAAGGTAAAAAAAAAACCAGTATAAAGTAAATCATGGTGTGATGGCTCATGTCTTCATCTCAGCACTTGGGAGGCTGAAGCAGGTGAGTTGCTTCAAGTTCAAGGCCAGGCTAGGCTACAGAGTGAATACCAGACCACAGGCCAGCTTGGTCTAGATCTAGCCCCTAAAACAGTGGTTGTCAACTTTCTGCTGCTGCGACCCTTTAATACAGTTCCCAGGGTTGTGGTGTAGCCCAATCATAAACTATTTCATTGCTACTTCAGAAATGTAACTTTGCTACTGTCTTTTTGTATACCTTTATGAATCTTAATGTAAATATCTGATATGTGACCCCCAAAGGGGTCATGACCCACAGGTTGAGAGCCACTGGGCTAGCGTGAAACCTGTTTTAAAAAATTAAATAGGAAAAAGGAGAGGAGGGGAGGCTTATTGTCATGGTTTGAATATGCTTGGCTCAGGGAGTGACACTATTTGGAGGTGTGGCTTTGTTGGAGTAGGTGTGTCACTGTGGCCATGGGCCAGTCTTCTCCTAACAACCTTCAGATAAAGATGTAGAACTCTCAGCTCCTTTGCACCATGCCTGCCTGGACACTGCCATGTTCCTGCCTTGATGATAGTGGACTGAACCTCTGAACCTGTAAGCCAGCCCCAATTAAATGTTGTCCTTATAAGAGTTGCCTTGGCCATGGTGTCTGTTCACAGCAGTACAACTCTAACTAAGATATTTATAAATAATAAACTGTCCCATGCAGTGATCAATCCATGCTTTTTACAAATTAAACAACGGGGTGAGCTTTTTACTACATCAGAAAATACAGTCAAAGCGGGAAATGGCTCAGTGTGGGTAAAGAGCTTGCTTTGAAGAGAGGGGATTCTTAGCATCCTTGTAAATGTCAGGCACAGCCAACCTATAACCTCAATACTCCAGAAGCAGAGATTAGGGATATTGGAGGGAAGCTGGCTAGCCGTGATGAATGTCAGTAACCAAGTATTCCAGGGTACCTACTTCATCAACCAGTGTCTATTAAGCACTCACTATGTGTCTGCCACTGAATCTGTGCTGAGAGCCAGAAGGACCAATGGCCCCTGTTCTGGAACTCATGATGCTATAGACAGTGTCCCAAAGACCAAGAAAAAATATGCTCAGGCTCACTCCCAAGGCATATCACTATATCAGGTATCCAAGAGCCAGGATCCAGATGCCAGGCCAGGCCTCTGTAAATCATGGCAGCAAAGCATAGGGGATCTCAGATTAGGATCCATGGAGGCTTTGTTGTCTGCCATTTTGCCTTGGGAGGAAGTAGTTTAACCATGGAACTTAGCTCAGTATTTCCTTGGCACTCTGTTAAGGACTGACTAGATCAGAAGTTGATCCATATGCAGGTTGATAAACTGGTGGTGGTTGAAGTCAGTTTCCATCTTAGCAGCTTCAGTTTACACACCTCTATTTTTCCAATCACCTTATCTTTATTGGAAGTATCTTGTGTGTGTGTGTGTGTGTGTGCATGTCTTTGTACTTGTGTGCCCATGTTTGTGTGTGTACACGTGCGAGTGCGCCAGAGCACAGTCCCTGGGTGTTGTTCCTCTAAAGCAGTCAACCTTGCTTTGTGAGACAGGGTCTTTTACTGTCAGCCATGGCTTACTTAGTAGTAAAGTCTGCCTGGCTCGTGGTCATTAGGATTCCTGTTTCCACCTCTCTGGCACTGGGGTTACAAGTGTTTTGTACTGTATCTGGCTTTTCATGTGGGTGCTGGGGATCTGAACTCAGATCTTCATGTTTGCATGCAAGGGCTTTACCAACTGAGCTATTTCCCCTGGCCTTATTAGAGAACATAAGGATGCCCACATGCTCCATTCTGTGCAGAACACAGTCCCCCATGGAGTCCTGGTGTGTACATTCAAAGGAGCTATTTTTCTCAACCCATTTCTGCACCTTGGAAAATCAAGGACCATGGACTGATGAGATGGCTCAGTGCTTATGGGTGCTTGCTGCTGAGACTGAGTTTGATCTCCAGCTCCCACCTGGTGAAAAGAGAACACTGACTCCTGGAAGTTGGCCTCTGACCTCCACACACTCATACGCAAGTGCACACACACACACACACACACACTTATGTGCACACGCACACAGAGACTTATGCACACACTATAGCTAGATAGACAGATAGCAGACAGATGATAGATATTTAGATAGATAGACGATAGATGGATAGATAGATAGATAGATATAGATAGATAGACAGATGATAGACAGACAGTAAATAGATAGATGAAGAACTGAAAATTGATGGCATTGGCAGGATAGCTGTTTTAACCTCTTTAGTGAGTAGTATGTCCAAGAGTTTGTGCATGTGTTTCAAGTTCAGTCTCTGTGATTTGCAAGTCTCTTAGAAGCTGGATCAGTTGCCTCAGTATGGTCAGGAAGTTGTACATGACACTACAGCCCCGGAGTTCTTATACTAATCTTAACAGACAGTATTCCCAAAAGGCACATCCAACTGAAAGCAACAGACCATTTGAGGCCAAGGACATTTGTGAGTTCAGGGATGCAGGGATGCAGGGGTGCAGAGATGCATGGATACAGAGATGTGGGGATACAGGGATGCAGGCCGACACAAAAGCCTAAGGTATGATGACAGGGCTGGGAAGATGGCTCAGTGGTAAGAGTGCTTACTCTGCAAGCCACAGCACCCGGGGGAAAGCTAGGCATGGCTGTGTATTCTTTTAAGCCCAGCCCTGCAGGGTGGAGAATGTCCTGGCCAGCTAGCCTAGCAGAAATGATGAGACTTGGGTTCAGTTAAGAAACTCTCTCTGAAGGCAATGACAGCAGGAGTGATAAAGGAAGAATCCGGGGTCACACTCTAGTCTTCATGTGTATGGCTCCAGCTGCACACACATGCACACACAATTATGATGTTTCTGAAGGTTACTTCTATCTCTGTTGCACATCCTAAAGTGTGAACTTGGTAGATGACAATGCCGAAGGACTGGACACTCCTGGACAGTGTATGTGTGTGTGTGTGTGTGTGTGCGTGCATGTGTGTGTCTTTTGTGAGCGGGAAGAAGGCAGAGGGCAGCTGCTCAGGCTTACGTACTCCCCCCTCCCTTTAGGCCAATCAGAATGAATCAATATGTCTTACACATCATCTGGAGAGCCAACTTAGATTTTTTTTTTTTAGCAATTCAACACCTGAAAGGGCATCTGGTGATAATGAGCAGTTACAGAGGTCTGTCTGTGAGCTGGGTTAAGGGTAAAGTAAATAAGACTGTCGAGGCTTGTTTGTGCTTCATGGATCCTTCCTTCCCTTCCCCCCCCCCACAGGGCATCATTCCTTGAGTTCCCTTCAGGGCTCTCTCTGCTTCAGTCTTTCAAGTATACAATTTATCTCTTTTCTGCAGCTCAGCTGTTCAGACACCTGACAACACTGTGACAGTTCTTAAAGCGCACAACTGCAACCCAAGCATGGAGTATGTCCTGACGCACGTGAGCATGGGGTACGTCCTGATGCACATGAGTGTGGGGTATGTGCATGAGTTCACTGGGGCATGGAGACGTCCTGACGCATGTGAGTAGGGGGTACGTCCTGACACACATGAACATAGGGTACATCCTGACGCTTATGAGCGTGGCGTACGTGCACAGGTGCATCCTGAGCATGGGGTACATGCACGAGTTCGCACGTGAGCATGGGGTATGTCCTGACGCATATGAGTGTGCAAGAATTCACCTTGAGCATGGGGTACATCCTCACACATGTGACCATGTGGTACCTGCATGGGTATATACTGAGCATGGTGTACTTCCTGAAGCACGTGAGTCGGGGGTACATCCCAATTCCATTTTCTCTTTCTGCCACAAAGTAGCACAAGAATCCTTGAGTTGCAGCTCCCTGGAGAGCTGGGTTTGGATACTCCAGAGATGATGCTTCCTACCTTTCTTGGTCTCCTGTCCTCTCTGTCTTCCCTATGAGATCGTCCCCACATTGATGTCTTTTTGTTTTCTTTGTGTCCCTTTGGGTTTGTCCAGTATGGTCATGGGATTAGAACTATGCTGTGGAGCCACCGATGGCTACAATTGAAGACGATGGCGCCGAACAGTGTGTGTGTGTGTGTGTTTACATGCACGCGTGTACATATGTGAGTAGATGTGTCCCACGATGTAAGAGAAGTCACATCTCGTAAACTTGGAGTTACAGGCAGATGTGAACTATCTGACATGGGTGCTGGGAACTGAACTGAGATTCTCTGCAAGAGGATCGTAACTGCTGAGCCACCTCTCCAGCCTCCCTACAGTATCTATTTTAAAAAAGTGTTTCTCCAGCAATAGATCTGATGACACATGCTTGTCACTCCAGCCCCCAGGAGGCAGAGGTAGGAGGACCAGAAGTTCAAGGTCATCTTTAACTGTATATGGATGGTGTGAGACCCTATCTCTGATTTTCCCTCCCTCCTTGCCCGCCCTTCCTTCCTTTCTTCCTTCCTCCCTCCCTCCTTTCCTCCCTCTATCCCTCTCTTCCTTCCTTCCTTCCTTCCTTCCTTCCTTCCTTCCTTCCTTCCTTCCTTCCTTCCTTCCTTCCCATATTTCTGAGCTATTCTGGGAACATATAAGGCTATGCAATGGCTTAGTCTCATGTAAATAATAACATGTAAGATATTGTCTAAAATGCAATGGGTGCATTTTTTGGTAGAAGTGGGTGATCAGCTACTCAAATACTTACATTCAGACTAGACAGACAGAAAAATGGATGGGAATATTACAGACAGACAGACAGAGTCGGTAGTTTTAGTGCCATGAAATTTTTTAAATTGGTTTTTGGATTGAGCTGACACGAGAGAAATAGATTAGCTCCTTCAGTGAGTTTTATGTTCATAAAAATGTCCCCACTGAATGAGGGGAATGTCTGATGCCAGAGAAATCACTTCTAAAGTGAAACTCGAGGCTCTGTCCCTGCTGGTGACCACCCTCTGTCCCCAGTTGGGTTATAGGGCTCATTTTCCATGGCTGGCTATTTCTGTTCAGGAGTTTATTGGTCACCCTGACCTCTGAGTGGTTGCCAGGCCCTGCAGGCTTCTTGGACGGCATGGGACCGAAGATGGAAAGTCAAGGTTGAGAGTCCTCAGCCACCAGCACCCTCACCACACCACTTTCCCAATTCGCTTCAGTCCTGTTTACTCCAGGGCCTTGGGACAGGCAGAAGCTGGGAACCTAAGCAGATTGCAGCTTGTCCCTGGGATCTGAGGCAGCCCCCATCCTGTTGACATTAGCTATCAGGGAGAGAACAATCTTAAGGTACACTTTGCAGCCAGCAAGCTTACCTTGTGTTAAATTTTTACCAGTGGAAATCGAGTCATGTTTACCCCCAGCTCTGTGGCAAGTTCTGTACAAACAGGACCTGTGACACTCGTTAGCTCACGTGCCGACTTCCGTCACACTTCTCTTGGCAGTGAGCTCTGAAGGGAAAGCTGGAGTGTCAATCATTTGTTATGATGAAATGACCGAGGGGATCAGTTTACAAAGAGGAAAGGTTTTTTAACTGAGTGTGTTGTTTCTTTCTCTTGTTGCTATGACAAAATGTCTGGGCGAGCAATTTTAAAAGGAAGGAAGGGTCCCCGCCCCCCCCCCGCAACCCCCCCCCCCAGTCTCTCATGGAGAGGAAGGCGGCTGTTTGGAGTGCAAGGCGGCTGGTCACAGCACATGCGCCATCGTGGTTCATGAGGACAGTTGCTCACAGAGAGGCACAGAGGTTTGCCTCCTAGATGACTCTAGGGCTTATCCTTTTCAAGAACACATCACCAGTGTTCTGCAAGGTCCCCCCCCCCCACCTCCCGACAGCACCTCTACGGACCTTTCTAAGTTCTCCAGACCAGCCTTGGACTCATGTCTTCCTGCCTCTGGGGCAACCAGCATTACCTTCACTGTTTTCAATGGGCTGGTCCAGATTCCCTAAGCACGGTTGTTTTAACCTTTGACCTAGACAGAGACTAATGGTTTCCCTACCAAAGATACTGCTATTAGTGACTCTGCAGGCCCAGAATTTTCATCAGCTCTGTGGGGTGCCGTAGCAGCCCAACCTGGAGATGCAGGAACTGGTGGCCAGCCCAGGCACTCAGAGACTCTAAAGCCCTTCCTCCTTCATCCACAACCTGCAACAACTGGCAACCTGGGAGAGCCAGGGTAGGGATGGGAGCTCTCCCAGCCTCCTGCTGAGGTGGCCATTGTAGTCATGGCTGGAACAGCCTTCCAGGCTCAATCCCAGAAGGTCCAGGGACAAGGGAGGGGTTGTGCCTGGACAGATAAAATCTCAGCCACGTGGGCCCCGCAGGAGGCCTAAGGCCTCTACCTCCACAGATAAGAAACCAGCCACAGCCACCTCAATTCGAGAGCAATTTAAGATATCACGCTAATTAAAGGGTCGGTAGGCACAAGACTCAAGTAGATTGAGATCCAAAAGTTAACGAAGATCAGATGGTGAAGAGTGGGGGTTCCAAGTAAACAGAACTTGACCCCACACCCTGCAGCCGAGCAGTTGTGAGGGATTTTTTTTTCTTCTTTAAATTATTATTTTTTACGGCATGGGATAACTTTTACCATCAGATAGAGGTACATGGTGCCTAATAGAGGGAAGTGATAGCAGTAGAGGCTAATGACTTCTCATTCACCTAAAATCCCTATAATTTGCTGCAGAGGGCTGAATGACGCCTATGTTTCTTGATTTTTTAAAAAAAAAGTCCCCAAATGCATGGCTTTCATTTAATCAAATCTCGGAGCAGCAAACACCAGCAAGACCACCCAGGCCCCGGCAGCAGCTCTTCCTGCAGTCTGGCCTCCTGTCATTCTTTGAAGGCAGGGTTTCATCTCTTAATTAGAGGGTTCCTTTGTTTCTTTAATGTTGAATGGTACTCAGCTCAGGGTGTCATGGGGAAATCACCTTGTGGATCCTGCTTGCTGCCAACACCTGAGGGCCTTAAGTGAAGGGGGCCACAAGGAATCTGGGGGTCTCCACCTGCCCTGCCAAGGGGATAGGGAAGAGGAGAGGTGCCTAGACAGGTACAGATGTGTTTGTGTGCATGTGTGTATGAGTGTGCATGTGTATATACGTGCGTGTGTGCACAGGTGTGAATGTGTATGTACATATATGTGTGCATGTGTGTACAAGTATGCATGTGTACAAGTGAATGTGTATGCGTGTGCATGTGTGTATACTCACATGTGTGCGTGTGTGTGTATAGGTGTGAATGTGTATGTACATATATGTGTATATGTGCATGTGTGTACACATGTGCATGTGTGTACGAGTATGTATATGTGTACAAGTGTGAATGTGTATGTGCACATTCTTGTGTGTGTTGGGTTGGGAGGGGTGTCACCAGCTGCTGTTCCTACTGAGGTTCACATAAACCATTTCCAACTTTCAGCAACAAAGGTTCTGCAAGAAAGAATTGTGACTTTCTGCATCAACTTAGTGTCCCTTCCCCAGGCGGCTGTTAGGGCTTGAGGCTGGCGCCAGTGGGAAGCACCAGGAGCCACTCGGTCCCTTAGGTACCTTGTGGAATTTCTCAATCTAATTTTGTTTAGTTTGGGGGAACTTTTTTCTTTTAGATTTTTGGTCCTAGGGAAAAAAATTTTCCTGTGGTTTCTCTCCTATTCACCCTTGGTAATCGCTGCTTTTGAGAAAGGCTTTCTCCATTTTCCCATAAAACCAAAACATGGCAGACATCCCTTGTGTCTGGATCCCACTCCCACCGCCTGCTGTCCCCCAAAACCCTTTCTTCACCCAGGGCTTGTCCTGTTGTCCTTGATCCTTCCTGCAGAATCTGGCTGGATGAATAGAAAGTCGGGGTTGCATGTGGCCTGAGTCCTACCCACAAGGTTCCAGGATCACCCTCTGCCTCAAGGACCTCAGGCTTCATAGCAGGGTATGCGGGAGAGAGTCCGGTTCCCGCTGATGTAACCCTGGTTGTCCTGTGTCCCTTTTCCCTGTGGGCACTTGTAACTCATCCCCCTTCACCGGCTGCTCCTTAACTGTCACCTGGGTCAACTGTCCTGTGCAGTGCCATGTGATCTTCCTTCTTTAACCAGGGCTTCATCGTTCCATCTTCCCATGACTTCTGTTGTGACAGTTTTATAAAGAGATACTTGTAGCCTATTCTTTGGCTGTCAGACTACTGGGGACTCCAAGAAACTGGAATTTCTCTGGGAATCTCAAGCTGTCAGATGGAGAAGGCCTTGTGCCAGCCAGAATCCCCCAGAAAGGGTCACACAGGTCTGACCACATGTCACACCACCTCATAGGAGACTGGAGCCCAGGTGGTGGTGGTGGTGGCAGCAGCGGCAGCAGCTCAGTGATGGGCGGGGCCACACCTTGGCCAGATCTGCTTCTCTGCGAATTCATTTGCTTTCTACTTAATCCTAAACCTCACGGCCAGGATCTCAGAGATGGACTTGGGGGTTGCTAGACCCCTTTGTTCTTCCCACTGTGGCCACAAAAAAAAAATCTCTTTTCTCTGCTTTTGTTGCTACTTCTTTAACTGGGGAGGGGTAGCCCTGGCTAACTTTTTTTTATAGCTGCCAGGACTCAGGCTTTGACCCCAGCAACCCCATAACATTCTCCCTTGGTGTGTTTGTCTCACACAGCCACCCACCTGCTGTTTGCTAACCATCCTTCCCCTTCTTTCTTCAGCTGGGAGGAGTCAGAAGCAAGCAGCCTGTGAGTCAAGTTCCCTTAAGGGTTCCCACTGATATGCTGTGAGCATGGACAGGTCCCCTGACAACCAGAACTTCTGCCACAGCGGCTCTCTGTACCCCACAGGTGAAGTCCTAGGTATTTACTGACTACATTTCACTCTCAAGAGGGACAGGGGCATTTCCACAATTCCCCCGTGGGTGGGGGTAGGGACTTAGATAGGCCGAATCCCCAGCAAGCCCAGAATGTGTGATCCTTGCCAGCATCTGAGACCCCAGACAGAGGTGAGAATAGGAGTGGGTATCCCCCAGCTTCCAAGCTCACAAAGCACAAATCATCACTAGATACAGACTCTGTGAGGAGTAAGAAGTTGGTACCATTGTGCAGCTGTAACCTGCATGCTGAAAGAATCAGACATGACTGTCAGCAACATGACAGCCTGGGAAATGGGTACAAAGTGGGGCAAAGCCTTCCCGGTGGTTAACAAGGTTCTCCTGTTATCCCAAGCCCTAGTCTCAAGCATCCTGCCATGTCCTGCCTTCAAAGGTAAAGGTGGACCTGAGTCTCAAGAACATGCCTGTTTCTAGTACCTAAAGAAACATCTGGCCAGCTTATTAAAATTAGGCTAGAGCAAAGTCCAACAAGGCCCCAGTACGACTCCAAGAAAGCCGAGTGTCTTCTGAAAATAGGGTTGGGGTGACTGCAAGTAAGACCTGTCTCTGGGAGGACTAGCCAGCCACACTTAGAGGACAGAGTACAAAGTACAACTAGGATCAAGGATGAGTCCCAAGCAAGCATAGAAAACCAGTGTATACTGGGCAACTAGGATCAGGAATCAGTATCCAGGCAAACAGCCAGCCCGTGTGCAGTGTGCATACAGAATCAGCCAAGGTAGGTGACTAATGCTTAGAATGTGACCAGGATTGAGGATCAATATCCAGACAAACCTAGAGGCCCATGTGCAGCGTGTAACCAGGACCAAGGGTCAGTGTCCAGGCAAACAGAGACAAGCTATGTCCAATGTGTAATCCAAACTGTGAGTCAGCGGAATCAGAGACAGAGCCAGAGCCACCCATGCTTGGCTGAGAAACCAGATACCAGCTCTGGGCAGGAACTCACCCTGGGGAAGTTGTTGCCTCATTCTCTAGGCCCTTACCTCTTGCCTTCCTAAAAAAACCAGGCCAAACAGGATTTGGGGTGTGGCCAGGGTGATCAGCCTACGTCACCACCCCGGTCACAGTATGTCTGGGCAGAATCCAAGGGGTCTGCGGGTTTTCGCAGCCTTCCGCATCCTACTGGGATATGGGTAGATTTCCAGGAGGCCACCGAGCATACTCCTACAGTAGAGGCTTCACCTCAGACCAGCGGGTGTTCAAGAGGAAGTGGGGGCGGTGCCATGTCTCTCTGGAACTTGAGGAAAGGTTTAGCTGCAACTGCACCCCAGTTGACAGGGTCACAGGGACGATCTGAGGCATACCCCTGGGATCTGTGGCCTTTGGCCCCCAGGCAGCCCACCCACAGCTCAGAAGGTATGAGGAGGGAGGTGAGGGAGAAGCGTCGGAAACCCGGTGGGAAACAGACATGGGAACACGTGAGCTCTTTGCCATCTCACTGGCTGGGTCCCATGTGTCACCTCTGCCTGCCCTGCTCTGTGTGTTGTCAGCATTGAACACTTGATGTGACCACGCCCCCCGGTCTCCATGCTGCAGCCCTTTGGAAGGATGTGCCTGTGTTGGTTACGTTTCTTCTTGCCTTGACAAAATCTTGGACAAAAGCAAATTGGAGCGAGAGAACGTCCATCCTTCACAGTGGGGACTGTAGAGTAGAGTTCAGGGTGGCTGGAGGCTGTGCTAGAGCTCCTGACCTGACCATCAGACTAGGAAGTGGAAAGGACACCATAGCTCCTCGTGGAACTGGTTAAGACCCTGTTCTCCAGTGACTTACTTTCTCTAGCTAAGCCCCGGCTCTTAAAGGGTCCATGTTTCCTCCAAGCATCATTCCTACTGCATAAACCTGAGAGGGACATTTTGCATTTAAAGTCACAGTCAAGTAGATCAACCTTGGCCAGAAACAATTTCTCTTTCCCCAGCAACTAAATACAGTACTGCAGATCTTGGGGAGCCTGGAGAGGAGGGTGACAAGAGTCAGGGGTGAGGAGAGACAAGAGATGGCCTGTCATCCCTATATGAGGGGTGTCCCGGGTGGCTGGAGATCCTGGAGTGCCTTTGTTTTCCCAGGGACAGTAACTGCCCCAACCCCTGGTGTGAATGAAACAGTTGGCCCAATTATCACTTTGATTTTTAACTCCCACCTTCTCAGTCCCATCCCCCACCCCTCACCCTGTCCCACATCAGCAGTTCAGTGGATGCTCTGCTCCCAGGGGTGTGACTTTTTAAACAGGTAAAAACTGTTGGCTGGTGGATGAGGGGGAGCCAGCCTAGAGGAGTCAGCATCTGGTTTTACAAGTCTGGGATCTCCTTTCAACCCTCTCAGTTCGCTGCTCTCCAGATGGACCGGGAGGCTCAGTATGCATGTGGGAGACCGGAGGTTGGGGCTGGCAGTGAGGCATTGCAGAACCTCCATGAGTAAGAATGAGTAACCAGCTCAGAGCTCCTCCTAGCTGGGCAGAGGCACTGACCCAGTTCTGTATCAACTGAAGGTGGAGCTGGTGGGGCTGGTGCCTGGTGTGGGCTGAGAAACCACCCAGATCTGCATACAATGGGCCACTGCAAGCCCAGAGACCCGGAAGTCCTCCCAGAGCTCACGCCCCTGCTTCCCGTCCTGCATAGCTGTGTGTGGGAGGGGCCTCAACCACCCACTCATGTCCCCGCTTCAGGCTTCCAAACACTGCTGTTGACATCGGTTTCAAACAAGGAACAAAACCAAGAAGTTACTCTTGGGGTTGCCCAGTCTCCTGAAGACAAAAGAGGGCTGGTCTTTCCTCAGAAGCATTCCTGGGGGAGAGACTGCTCATGAAACCCACAAGAGAGTTACAAGAACTCAAATGAAAACAGAGATTCTGGTGGCCCCGCCTGGGGATTAAGTAAGCAGCCAACGCTAAAGGGGACTCTTCTGTGGAACTGCCTGCTAGCTGTGCAGAGAGCTCCAGTGTTGTACATTGCACGAACTGGGGCCTGGCTGTATTGCGAAGCAACTATCACATCCTTAAACTCACCTGGTTCTCTCTCTCTCTCTCTCTCTCTCTCTCTCTCTCTCTCTCTCTCTCTCTCTCTCTCTCTCTCTCTCTCTCTCCCCTCCCTCCCTCCATCCCTCTTCCCTTTTTTGAGACAGGGTATCTCTGTGTAGCTCTGGTTGTCCTAGAACTCGCTCTGTAGACCAGGCTGGCCTCAAACTCAGAAATCTGCTTGCTGGGACTAAAGCCATGCAGCACCACTGCTAAGCCTACTCTAGATTCTTTATTTGCTGGCTGGAGCCGGGGCCCCAGAAAGCACAAACCAGGTCCACAGGAAGTCACTCTGAGATGCCTGTGACACTAAATCCAGAGGAAAACGAAACGCAAAATGTAATGTAAAAGCCATTGCTGTTGAAGTCATTCACTCGGAGGAATTTTCCACATCTTTCTGATGACCTCAGATAGTGTCTGATTAACTAATGGAAGACAGATCTGGATAGAAATGTGTGCGGTTCTGAATTCCAAGCTGTGCTCTGTCTTGGACAGAACTCAGAAGAGGCCATTTATCAACAAGAGGGAAAACAAGCCCGGCTTTTTTTGTGGGTAGCCGCAGTTTGTTTATAGACACAGCAGACCCTGCTGTTCTCTTACAACTGCCCTGAGATGGTTTTGCAGACTGGAGACTATTGTAGGATACAGGATGTTGTCCGTGGGGACCTGTCCTGGTCCTCCATGAGCACTGGTGGCTCTCTGGTCTTTCTACCTGTATCCTGTATGTGAAATCAGAACAAGGCCAGGTGATAGAACTTCTTGGCTTTGGCACGGGGCTCTCCCTTCCTCCAAGTGTATTCTGTGAAGGAAATGGATCAACAGCTTAATAACTAAAACCACTGCATCCAGGCTGACCATCTCCACACCAGCAAGTGACCTACACCAGCCGGAGCATCTTACACAGCCAATGGCATAGGGTACCAACCTCAGGCTAACCAGCCAAGGGTATTGGCACACAGGGCCAGTAAAGGGACAAGCTTGAAGCAGCGGTAGGTCTTTAGGGAGAGAGGAGAGTGAAGAGAGATAGGACTGGAGTGGCCTAGAAGGACAACTGTAGCTCCCCACATTGGGAAGTGGAGGGCTGAGGGCATGCTGGGAGCAAGGGGTCTTCAGGCACAAGACAGTTGCTTAGGGTAGAGAAGTAAGCTCAGAGGAATAATTAAGCCAGTATGTCTGGGAGTCAGGTGAGGGTTCAAACTGCATTCAAATACTATCTCTCAAGTATCTGGTGAGTCGGTTAGATGGTACTCAGAACACCCCTGCTCTAGTTAGCTTTTAACTGTCAAATCGGCAGAGCCTCAAGTCATCTGAGAGGAAAATCTCCTTCGCAGCATTCCTAGATCGTATCAGCCTGTTCGAATGCCTGTGGGGTATTATCGTGAATTAATAATTGATACAGGAGGTCCTGGCCCACTGTAGGAAGTGCCATTGCCTGGACAGGAAGGTGGTCATGGGATGTATAATGAAATGAGCGGGCAAACGAAAGAGTGAAAGAGCAGGCAGCACTCCTCCATGGTTCCTGCCTCCGGGTTCCTGCCCTGACTTCCGTCAATGATGAACGGTGACCTGAAAATGTAAGATAAAATAAACCGTTCCCTCTCCTGAGTTGCTCTTTGTCAGGATGTTTTAATACAGCAGCAGAAGCAAGCCAGAACACCCGACGCATGATCTAAGGGAAGGAAGGTTGTACCATGCCTATGGCATGCCCTTGGAGAGGTCCTGACTTGGGGCCAAGTTGGAACTGCAGTAAGAGATATGGGTAGAGGGTTCACAGGGTGTTGTCATTGTTATAATGGGAGACATGAGAGGTCTGCCTTTGAAGCACAAGATGGAGGTAGGGGGAGCTATGTGTGCATGGCAGAGGCCAGAGGTTGATGTCAGACACCCTCTTCTATCTCTCACCTTATTGCTATGTTAAAAAAAAGATTTTATTTTCATTTGTACATCTGTGTGTATGTATGCCTGGAGCTGGAGTTACAGGTAGTTGTAAGCCACCTGACATGGCTGCTGGGAACCGACTTGGTGTCTTCTGGAAGCACAGCAAGTGCTTTTAACCTCTGAGACGTCTCTCCAGCCTCTCAGCTCATATTTCAAGACAGCCTTTGACTGAACCTGGATCTCACCAATTCTGCTAGACTGGCAGTGCAGGAGGCCCTCTGCGTGCCTTGGGTATCTCTTTTAACATCGGCAGACAAGAACCCAGAATTCCTTGGGCCAGTGCTGAGGCAGAGGAAAGGTTTCTGGTGGTTGGTCTCCCTAGAGGTCTGGGCTACTGCTGATTAACTGACCCCACATCAAAGCAAAGGAGATGCAGATGAGACTAAGCCAGACTGGGCAGAACTTCCTGCAGTTCCCCAAGCCGTTGCGCTTCAGAAAGAGGGAAAGAAAAGATATTCTCTTTAGATGATGATGATGATGGTGGTGGTGGTGGTGGTGGTGGTGGTGGTATGTAGTCTGTGGAGCAAGGCCCAGTCACACAGAAAAAGAGAGTGTTTTTGGCATTATAGATTGTTGAGTAGCACTCCAGGAAGCCCAAGTACATTTCCCAAGCTTGATGTCATTAACAAAGAGGTGTATACAATGTCTGTCTGTCTGTCTTCTTCTTCCCTTCCTCCTTCCCTCCCTTAACAACTCAGTGAAAATTCCAAAGAAGTCTTTGTTCACTGGATGCTGGGCAAGCCTCCTTTGTCCCATATCCCGCACTGTTCTTAGCCCACATTTGGTAGATTCCTCCCGGCACTGCCCCCACCCGCAGGAGGTAGCTGCTATCATCCTATACAGAGTGGATGCCATACCTGTTCAACATCAGGTGTGGCACCTGTGCTGTAGTCGGGCAGGCAGACCAGAAGCACCATTTCCCAACTAGCATAGCTGTCTCTCTCTGACCTGTTCTGTTTGTCACATGATATCGAGGGAGAGGGCGTTTATTGCTGAGACATACACAATGTTCACAGCTCTCTGAGCTTGAGTGTAGATGATGCCTGGAGGACTCTGAACTTTTTGTGGGTTGGTTTTGAGGACAGACATAAAGCTCCGCCCCCAGGAACTCTTCTGGCTCTTGCGAGCCGCACCCAGAACTTTGGGACTTCACTCTACAACTCAGCTAAGCCTTAATGACATCAGAGGGTTCCTGTGACTCCTCAGGACTCAGGGCCTCTCAGGAATGACAGTGCATTCCGCTGACCTCATCTAATTAGAACCATTGCCCGTGCTGGGGACATAGCTCACTGAGTAACTACTTACTGCCCAAGCATGAGGATCCAAGTGTGGTGGCACAAATGTGCAATCCCAGCTCTGGGGAGGCAGAGACAGGCAGAGCCCTGGGGGCCCCTGGCCAGCTGGCCTTACCTACTTGGCAACTGAGAGATACCCTGTCTCAAGAACCCCCAAAATGTGTAATGTGCTACAGTGTCTGAAGAATAGTGTCCAAGGTTGTCCTCTGGCCTCCACATGCATGTGCATATTCACACACTCACTAGCACACACCACACATACATACATGCATACAGGACACACAAAGACCTCCCACACACTACACCTGCACACACAGACACACATACACACATAGACCTCCCACACAATATATACACACACATACACCAACTACACACACACACACACACACATGCATATAGATCTCCCACATAGTATATACATACACAGGCATACACATACACAGACCCCTCCACTATACACACATATACACTACACATACACACATACCACATGTATACACACAGATACACACAGACACACATACTACACATGAATGCATACATACACAGACACACAGGCACACATACAGACACACTATACATGTACATACACAGACATATACACAGGCACACACACAGACACATATATACACAGACACACACACACATGATATGCACGTACACATACATACCACATGCACATATACACAGGCACACACATAGACACATGCCACATGCACAGACACACACACAGAGACACACACACATACTGCATGCACACATACAGGCACACACACACCATATTCACAAACACACAGAGACACACATTTACCACATGTACACACACACACACACACACACACACACACCACAACACACCATTAGTTGTCCCCAGGCCTAGAAGACTCCTCCTTCCCTCATTCGATGTTACTCCTCTCTTTGCCCCACCAGCAGCCAAGGAAGTGGGAGGCGGGGAGCTTCAGGGAGGAAGGGGCCATCAAAGCCTGGCATGAGAACCTGTGTTTTATAGTTGGCTGGAGACTGCTGAGTGACTTTGCCTTAAGTCGGCAGGCAGAGCGAGCATCCACCCACCCCACCAGCCACATGCTTCCTGCCCAAATGCCAAGGTTTTCATTTGACCATGACATAATGAGCTTCATAAAGTTAAAAAACATCTAAATACCACCTTATTTACAGTAATTTCTACTTTCTGAAGCCATCTCCAAATGTTGCCTTCACTATGACGACCTCTAAATCATAGTATGAAGCCGCTATGACACCACTTACCACAAAGCAGTCAAGGAGGACCCAAGGCCAACTCATCACCACCTGGCACTAGCAGACTCTCATCCTGTAGGTGACGGGGGTAGGGGTAGGGACAGGAGGGGCAGGGGGACTCTCATGTCCCTTCCCTAAAACTGGGTATATAAAAAAATCTCCAAAAATGGGGCAATAACTAGGTTGATAAGACATCTGCCTACCAAGCACGAGGACCCAAGTTAGATCCCAGAACCCTTCTTTGTAAGAGCCAGACATAGCTGTGCACTCCTGTAACCCCAAAACATAGGGGACAGGGTGAAGGTGAAGACAGACAGGTCCCTGGAGTTCATTGGCCTGCCATAGCCAAACTGGTTTGCTCCTGTTTGAGCATTCAGTAAACAAAATAGAGAATAATGCAGGAAGATATTCAGTGACAACCTCTGGCCTACATGTCCTTGCTTACACACACACACACACACACACACACACACACACACAAACTCACTCACACCTTTAAGCAAGCACATCCACACAGGCGGGAAGCTGGACTAGACCACAGAGTCTCGTTTGTGGATGATACTTGTACTTCCTTCCAGGAGGACAATCATGTTAGCCAGCCTTGGATTTTCCTAAGACCATCTTCTATTAGCTGAATTGTTTCCCCTGACAACACCGAATTCATTTGTTGAAGTCCTAACCTCAAGACACCTCAGAGTGAGATTGTATTTGTCAGTAGAGATTGTACTAGGTCACTGAGGTTAACAGAGTTCAGACAGTTGACTAGTGCTTACCCTACAGTGTTCTTTTATGTGCATGTGCTTGTACATGTGTGTACATGTGTGTGGAGGCGGGAGGTCTAAATTATGTCTTCCTCAATCTCTTTTTACCTTATTTTCTGAGACAGTGTCTGTCACTGAGTCAGTGAATCTGTCTGGACAAAGAGCCCCAAGGATCTTCCAACCTCTGTCTTCCTGGTTCGGGGACTACAGATGCCTGATGCCACATGGAGCTGTTTATGTGGGTGCTAGTGATGGGCTCAGGTCCTTGTGCTTGTGTGGCATACACTTCATTAAGTGAGCCATCTCCCCAGTCCCAGAACCATGTTCCTGCAAGAGGGCAGAACTCGGGGAACTGTTCACTTCACAGGCTCACAGAGAAAAAGATCAGACGAGGCCACGGTGGGAGACGTTGAGTCAAGGGGCCTCAGGGGACACAAAACTTTCTGACACCTGTGTTAGAGGCTGCCCTTCTTAACTGTAAGAAATAAATTTATATTGTTCCATCAAACCAGACTGCGGCATTTTGCTAGAGCGGCTCTGGCTGACTAGAGCACTGTCTAGTGCTAGTTTTCGTGGTAAAATCTTCCGACTAAAAGCAGCTTAATGGAAGATGAGCATTATTTTCGATTACTGTGTTTGGGTTGCAGTCTGTTGGAGCAGGGACGTCAAGACAGGAACTTAAAACATGTAGGCTGGGCTCGCGTCACATCACACCTGTGGTGAGGAGCCAAGAGAACTCGCTGTGAACATGCTGGCTCCCTTGTGTTCAGCTTGATTTCTCTACTGATACATAGTTCAGGACCCACAGTGGACTCGGTTTTCCCACATTATTAACTTAATTAAGATAGTCCCCACAGATATGCCCACAGGCTAGTGTAGACAGCTCATTGAGACTCTTTTCAGCTGATTCTACCATGTGTCACGTTGACAGTTAAAGCTGACCAGCACATCTTCCATGTAATTTCTTCTCATGTGATAGGGACTTAAGGTGAGCTATTAATAAGCATCTACTTGGTAAGTGCCTAAGTACATAGTAACTAGCTAGCTAAGTAACTAAGTAACTAAGTAAAAGTAACTAAGTACCCCTTTGTTACCATGGGTACTAGTTCTCTACATCTGGATTTTAGTAGCCTGTATTTATTTGGGTTTTGTTGTTGTTTGTTTGTGTTTTAAAAATATACTTTAAAATTTTTAATGATTTTATTTATTTTTACTTTACATGCACCAGTGTTTTTTTAGCATGTGTGTCTATGCAAAGGTGTCAGATTTCCCAGAACTGGGGCTAGAGACAGCGATGTGTTGTCATGTGGGTGCTGGGATTTGAATCCTGGTCCTCTGACAGAACAGCCAGTGCTCTTAGCTGCTGAGCCACCGTCTCTACAGCTTTACTTATTTATTTATTTATTTATTTATTTATTTATTTATTCATTCATTTATTTATTCATTTCTAAAAGTTGCCTGTCATCCATAAGACATGTTTCCCAAACCCCAAATATCAGATCCTGTGAAATATCTCCTACTTAAGGTTCTCTAGACCCAACGGACAAGACTGACTGCCACCCAGTGCCAGCTAAACTTATCTTCCATTCCCTCTTCTAATCACCATTTTCCATATTCTCCCTTTCCTTATACATCTTTCCAAGTTTGCAAATTATGTATACACCCTTTTCATCAACCTCAATTCTGATTAATATTTATACATCAGTGACATCAGGCTTCCAGGACTCTACCATTCACTAGCTTAAACAGCTTAAAACGGTTTGGACACTGTGTGCAAAAATCTCTGGCACACTTTCCAAAGCTTTGCCTACTCTGAAGATGTTTTTCCCATGATGCCTTGCTGGTGGTTCTCAATCCTGTTTTGTTTTGTTTTGTTTTGTTTTGTTTTGTTTGTTTGAGGCAGGCTTATCTAACGCTGACTGACCTCTGCCCTTAACTGTGTTACTCAGACAAGGATGACCTTGAACTCTTTCCTCTACTTCCTGAATTTATAAGCATATACTACCACACTGGGAACTGAACCCGGCACTTTGTGCACACAAGGGAGAAGTCTATCAATGGAGCCACACCCTCGGTCCCTCGGTATATATTTCTTATTGATAGATTCGCTTCTTAACAGCTGAGGTATCTGTGGGCTGTGACGTGAATACCTCCTCGTTTTTAACCAGTCACGATAATACCCTCATTCCCAACCTTAGCAGAGAAAACCGGCTAGGATCTACTGAGCAGAAAACCATTTCCCAGACCTGCGTGATCGTCGGCATGGAGGTCTGTAATCATGGCTATGCCTGCCCTCCAAAGGGCTCACTTAAATGATCTGTGAACCTTTGATAGGGGCGGTATCGGTCTTTCCTACCCAGGCTGAGCCACCTAGGGAGAAAGTATTGGTCTCTGGCCAAGGCATCTGGTTTTGTGGCCTGAAAATGGTAACCGTCTAGCTTCTGGCTTCACTTCCCGTGTCTGACTCTCTGCATAATGGACTGGATGTCTTTGTGGTGGTGCATTCTGCAGCTTGCTGGGCTGTTAGGTCCTTCTTTCCTTAACTTGTAGGAAACAGGTCTTCTGTGTGTTCTCCTAGCAATATGACCTTGACTCTCAGTCGATCCAGACTTTCAGAACCCTCCAAGTCCAACAGGCTCCTCTAGCCCAGGTGTTCTTAGAGTTCCCATGACCGGCTTTTGTAATCAACTTACCCTCATCTGTAACTGACTCCTGCACATGAACATCCTTTTATCTACCTGGTGAAACCATTGACTCTCGTCAGGTTTTAATTGTAGTTTTATCAGTTTGGCTGGTGTTGGTTGGGGGCTTTCTAAAACTCTCTGTAGTTTTTTTTTTCTACCACAACTGCGTGTACAAAACCAAAGTGCTTTCTGAGATGGGATGATCTAGGAAAAAAAAACAAAAACCAGACAACCGCAGTGTTTTGCATGTGAAGGCAATGTCTCCTAGATACAGATTTCACAGATACGTGTTCTCGCTCTGCCCGATTACCAGGGATCAAAACAGAGCTAGAGCCAAACCCATCCACTTGTGGGCAGGAGCCCCTGCCTGGTTTATTTAGTACCCTTTCCCAGTCTCCTTAGCTGAACTCATAGTAGACAATTATGGGTCCCACTGATTTGCTTGTCCATTTTGCATCTATTAACAGATATTTCTCTGGATGGCAGTACTTTAGTAACTTTAGCTAGATCATTGATTCTGCTCTTGGACAAGTTTCTGTTCTAGAGAAGTAAGCCTGTGTTTTCTCCCAGGCTCGTCCCCTATTTCTGAGAGGACAAGAGGAAGTCTAACCTCAAGCCTTGTCTTTCTCTGCCCTCACGCATAGTGTCTTCTTCTTTGGCTCAGGATGGCTGTGTGCCACCAACACCTCCTGATGTAGATAGAACGTGGAGGCCAACCTTCTCTTTATGTTTTACTTTAAGACAAGGATGTTGCTGAGATGTTAAAGATGTCCTTGAACCTGGGAGTAGTGAAGGGTATCCTGGGAAGGCCATCCTGTCCAGGGGTGGGTGATTTCGTAGGAGCAGAGCAAGCGGTTCCATGAAGAGTCTGGTATGTTCATGGACACTCAGTGAAGACACAGTTTAAAGACATGTGGGCTTAGCCTCTGGGAGTTCAGGTTTATAGTTGGCTTGACACTGTCCCCAGACTCCCAAGCAGATATCGGAGCTGTACCCCAGAGTGGCCTTGACTGGTGCCATCATGTTTGTACTGGTTGTAGGCAGATAACCAGTGCGCTGGGCATGGTCCACACATCTGCCTCATCTTCTGTCAACAGTGTGCACTATGGTTTTTCTAATTAAGGGAGTCCAGCAGCCACACTTACCATGGGGGTGATGCACACCTGTATGTGAGGGTCAGACATCAGGAAGGACAAAGCCTCCTGGCCCTGAAGTGTACATTTGCTTATCCTCGATTCTCTCTAGCATCCCCAGAAGTCCATCCTTTCAACGGGAGGACATCTTATTAGAAATAAAGGGAACAAAGGCTTACATGGGGCCTATGCCTGTCACCAGCACTCAGGAGCCTGAGGCAGGAGGATTGGCAGTTTGAAGCCAGCTTGGGGAGCGTACCCAGACCCTGTTATAAACAAGCAGAGCAAAGTAAGCGAGCTGCGGTTGGAAGAGAGAGTCCTTCATTCTCTGAAGTAGAGCCAGGCGACTTCCTGAAGGAAGGAAGGTCCTCAACCTTCCTGAATGTCTGGATCAGAGACCTAAAGGCCACACTGGTCAAAATCCACGTTTCAAGCACCGTAAGAGCAGGTTTGGTTTTTCTGCCAATACTTTCAATCAACCTTCTTATTTCCTTTCCTAATCTTTAAAGATTAGAATTCTCAGGGGGATTGGCTAGGTGTTATTTTGGAGAAAGGGGGTGTCTGGTACTAAGAAAGAAGTCCTTTCTTAGGCTGGGGAGGAAGTTTCCTGGAAGCAGTGTATGCTGGGAACCACAATGCTTACTCACAGTACCTAGCTATCAGTCAAGGAAGCAGGGAAGGCAGCCATGCCAGTGTGTGTCTGAGTGACATAAAATGAGTGTCACTGAACCCAGGGTACACCAGGCTGGGAAGTCAAGTCCTCCTCATTCATGCTTCAGCACTTTGTCTATTCAGAAATAAAGTGGGCACTTTACAGTTTCCTGATCGGGGCTGGTGGTAAAGGGCTGGGATCCTGGCTGTACAGGAGGACAAAGCAGAAGGATCACAAGCTTCAGGTCTTCCTGAGCTTCAGAGTGAGCTCAAGAGAACCCTGGGCAACTTAGTAAGACCCTGTCTCAAAACAAAAAGTGCAAAGGGAGCTGAATGTGGCTCAGTGACAAAAGGGCTCACCTCGCACTTGCGAGGCCCCAGGTTTGATCCCTAGCGTAGCAAATAAGAATAATAAAACTTCGATCCGGCACCCTCCCAGTCGGAGGACAGTGACCTGCCCTGCAGGGAGCGCCATCTTGGCTCCGGGACTCCGCCAAGCTTAGTCTCTACAGGTCAGAGTGGGGACCACGGGGGCAGACGGCTTCTGGGACAGGCAGGAGCCACAGAGCCGCTGAGGCAGCACCCTTTTGGGGCCGCAGACTTCCGGCACCCTCCCAGCCGGAGGACAGAGACCTGCCCTGCAGAGAGTGCCATCTTGGCTCCGGGACTCCGCCGAACTTAGTCTACAGGTTAGAGTGAGGACCACAGAGGCAGACAGCTTCTGGGACAGGCGGGAGCCACAGAGCCGCTGAGGCAGCACCCTTTTGGGGCCGCAGACATCCGGCACCCTCCCAGTCGGAGGACAGTGACCTGCCCTGCAGGGAGCGCCATCTTGGCTCCGGGACTCCTCCGAGCTTAGTCTCTACAGGTCAGAGTGGGGACCACGGGGGCAGACGGCTTCTGGGACAGGCGGGAGCCACAGAGCTGTTGAGGCAGCACCCTTTAGGGGCCGCAGACATCCGGCACCCTCCCAGTCGGAGGACAGTGACCTGCCCTGCAGGGAGCGCCATCTTGGCTCCGGGACTCCGCCAAACTTAGTCTGTACAGGTCAGAGTGAGGACCACAGAGGCAGACAGCTTCTGGGACAGGCGGGAGCCACAGAACCGCCGAGGCAGCACCCTTTTGGGGCCGCAGACATCCGACACCCTCCCAGCCGGAGAACAGTGACCTGCCCTGCAGGGAGCGCCATCTTGGCTCCAGGACTCCTCCGAACTTAGTCTGTACAGGTCTGCTGACAGAGGATACTCAGAATCCCCAGAAGAACAACCTCTGAACAGAGACAACTATAACAACTCCAGAGATTACCAGATGGCGAGAGGTAAAGGTAAGAATCTTACTAACAGAAACCAAGACCACTCACCATCATCAGGACCCAGCACTCCCACTTCGCCCAGTCCAGGGCACCCCAACACACCTGAAAAACTAGACCTGGATTTAAAAGCATATCTCATGATGATGGTAGAGGACATCAAGAAGGACTTTAAAGAACTACAGGAGAACATGGCTAAAGAGTTACAAGTCCTTAAAGAAAAACAGGAAAACACAACCAAACTGGTAGAAGTCCTTAAAGAGAAACAGGAAAACACATCCAATCAGATGATGGAAATGAACAAAACCATACTAGACCTAAAAAGGGAAGTAGACACAATAAAGAAAACCCAAAATGAGGCAACACTGGAGATAGAAACCCTAGGAAAGAAATCTGGAACCATAGATGCAAGCATCAGCAACAGAATACAAGAGATGGAAGAGAGAATCTCAGGTGCAGAAGATTCCATAGAGAACATGGGCACAACAATCAAGGAAAATGGAAAATGCAAAAAGATCCTAACTCAAAACATCCAGGAAATACAGGACACAATGAGAAGACCAAACCTACGGATAATAGGAGTGGATGAGAATGAAGATTTTCAACTCAAAGGACCAGCAAACATCTTTAACAAAATTATAGAAGAAAACTTCCCAAATCTAAAGAAAGAGATGCCCATGAACATACAAGAAGCCTACAGAACTCCAAATAGGCTGGACCAGAAAAGAAATACCTCCCGACACATAATAATCAGAACAACAAATGCACTAAATAAAGATAGAATACTAAAAGCAGTAAGAGAAAAAGGCCAAGTAACATATAAAGGCAAGCCTATCAGAATTACACCAGATTTTTCACCAGAGACTATGAAAGCTAGAAGATCCTGGACAGATGTTATACAGACACTAAAAGAACACAAATTCCAGCCCAAGCTACTATACCCAGCCAAACTCTCAATTAACATAGATGGAGAAACCAAAGTATTCCACGACAAAGCCAAATTCACACATTATCTCTCCACGAATCCAGCCCTTCAAAGGATAATAACAGAAAAAAACCAATACAAGGACAGGAACCACGCCCTAGAAACAACAAGAAGGTAATCCCTCAACAAACCTAAAAGAAGACAGCCACAAGAACAAAATGCCAACTTTAACAACAAAAATAACAGGAAACAACAATTACTTTTCCTTAATATCTCTTAATATCAATGGACTCAACTCCCCGATAAAAAGACATAGACTAACAAACTGGCTACACAAACAAGACCCAACATTTTGCTGCTTACAAGAAACTCATCTCAGAGAAAAAGATAGACACTACCTCAGAATGAAAGGCTGGAAAACAATTTTCCAAGCAAATGGTCTGAAGAAACAAGCTGGAGTAGCCATTCTAATATCAGATAAGATTGACTTCCAACCCAAAGTCATCAAAAAAGACAGGGAGGGGCACTTCATACTCATCAAAGGTAAAATCCTCCAAGAGGAACTATCAATCCTGAATATCTATGCTCCAAATACAAAGGCAGCCTCATTCATTAAAGAAACTTTAGTAAATCTCAAAGCACACATTGCACCTCATACAATAATAGTGGGAGACTTCAACACACCACTTTCACCAATGGACAGATCATGGAAACAGAAACTAAACAGGGACACAGTGAAACTAACAGAAGTTATGGATCAAATGGATCTGGCAGATATCTACAGAACATTTTACCCTAAAACAAAAGGATACACCTTCTTCTCAGCACCTCATGGTACCTTCTCCAAAATTGACCACGTAATTGGGCACAAAACAGGACTCAACAGATACAAAAACATTGAAATTGTCCCATGCATCCTATCAGATCACCATGGACTAAGGCTGATCTTCAATAACAAAATAAATAATAGAAAGCCAACCTTCACGTGGAAACTGAACAACACTCTTCTCAATGATACCTTGGTCAAGGAAGGAATAAAGAAAGAAATTAAGGACTTTTTAGAGTTCAATGAAAATGAAGCCACAACATACCCAAACTTATGGGACGCAATGAAAGCATTTCTAAGAGGAAAACTCATAGCTCTGAGTGCCTCCAAAAGGAAACTAGAAAGAGCACACATTAGCAGCTTGACAACACACCTAAAAGCACTAGAACAAAAGGAAGCAAATTCACCCAAGAGGAGTAGACGGCAGGAAATAATCAAACTCAGGGGTGAAATCAACCAAGTGGAAACAAGAAAAACTATTCAAAGAATCAACCAATCAAGGAGCTGGTTCTTTGAGAAAATCAACAAGATAGATAAACCCTTAGCCAGACTCACTAGAGGGCACAGGGAAAGCATCCTAATTAACAAAATCAGAAATGAAAAAGGAGACATAACAACAGATCCTGAAGACATCCAAAACACCATCAGATCCTTCTACCAAAGGCTATACTCAACAAAACTGGAGAACCTGGATGAAATGGAGAAGTTCCTAGACAGATACCAGGTACCAAAGTTGAATCAAGATCAGGTTAATGATCTAAACAGCCCTATATCCCCCAAAGAAATAGAAGCAGTCATTAATAGTCTCCCAACCAAAAAAAGCCCAGGACCAGATGGGTTTAGTGCAGAGTTCTATCAGACCTTCAAAGAAGATCTAATCCCAGTTCTTCACAAACTATTCCACAAAATAGAAACAGAAGGTACTCTACCCAACTCATTCTATGAAGCCACAATTACTCTGATACCTAAACCACAAAAAGACCCAACAAAGATAGAAAACTTCAGACCAATATCCCTTATGAATATTGATGCAAAAATCCTCAATAAAATTCTTGCTAACCGAATCCAAGAACACATCAAAACAATCATCCATCCTGACCAAGTAGGTTTCATCCCAGGGATGCAGGGATGGTTCAATATACGGAAATCCATCAACGTAATCCAGTATATAAACAAACTCAAAGACAAAAACCACATGGTCATCTCGTTAGATGCGGAAAAAGCATTTGACAAGATCCAACACCCATTCATGATAAAAGTCTTGGAAAGATCAGGAATTCAAGGCCCATACCTAAACATGATAAAATCAATCTACAGCAAACCAGTAGCCAACATCAAAGTAAATGGTGAGAAGCTTGAAGCAATCCCTCTAAAATCAGGGACTAGACAGGGCTGTCCACTTTCTCCATACCTATTCAACATTGTACTTGAAGTCCTAGCCAGAGCAATTCGACAACAAAAGGAGATCAAAGGGATACAAATTGGAAAAGATGAAGTCAAAATATCACTTTTTGCAGATGATATGATAGTATATATAAGTGACCCTAAAAATTCCACCAGAGAACTCCTAAGCCTGATAAACAGCTTCGGTGAAGTAGCTGGATATAAAATTAACTCAAACAAATCAATGGCCTTTCTCTACACAAAGAATAAACAGGCTGAGAAAGAAATTAGGGAAACAACACCCTTCTCAATAGTCACAAATAATATAAAATATCTTGGCGTGACTCTAACTAAGGAAGTGAAAGATCTGTATAATAAAAACTTCAAGTCTCTGAAGAAAGAAATTCTAGAAGATCTCAGAAGATGGAAAGATCTCCCATGCTCATGGATTGGCAGGATCAACATTGTAAAAATGGCTATCTTGCCAAAAGCAATCTACAGATTCAATGCAATCCCCATCAAAATTCCAAATGAATTCTTCAACGAATTAGAAAGTGCAATCTGCAAATTCATCTGGAATAACAAAAAACCTAGGATAGCAAAAACTCTTCTCAAGGATAAAAGAACCTCTGGTGAAATCACCATGCCGGACCTAAAGCTCTACTACAGAGCAATTGTGATAAAAACTGCATGGTACTGGTATAGTGACAGACAAATAGACCAATGGAATAGAATTGAAGACCCAGAAATGAACCCACACACCTACGGTCACTTGATCTTCGACAAGGGAGCTAAAAACATCCAGTGGAAGAAAGACAGCATTTTCAACAAATGGTGCTGGCACAACTGGTTGTTAACATGTAGAAGAATGCGAATCGATCCATTCCTATCTCCTTGTACTAAGGTCAAGTCTAAGTGGATCAAGGAACTTCACATAAAACCAGAGACACTGAAACTTATAGAGGAGAAAGTGGGGAAAAGCCTTGAAGATATGGGCACAGGGGAAAAATTCCTGAATAGAACAGTAATGGCTTGTGCTGTAAGATCGAGAATTGACAAGTGGGACCTCATGAAACTACAAAGCTTCTGCAAGGCTAAAGACACCATCAATAAGACAAAAAAACCACCAACAGATTGGGAAAGGATCTTCACCTATCCTAAATCAGATAAGGGACTAATATCCAATATATATAAAGAACTCAAGAAGGTGGACTCCAGAAAGTCAAATAACCCCATTAAAAAATGGGGCTCAGAACTGAACAAAGAATTCTCGCCTGAGGAATACCGAATGGCAGAGAAACACCTGAAAAAATGTTCAACATCCTTAATCATCAGGGAAATGCAAATCAAAACAACCCTGAGATTCCACCTCACACCAGTCAGAATGGCTAAGATCAAAAATTCAGGTGACAGCAGTTGCTGGCAAGGATGTGGAGAAAGAGGAACACTCCTCCATTGTTGGTGGGATTGCAAGCTTGTACAACCACTCTGGAAATCAGTCTGGCGGTTCCTCAGAAAATTGGACATAGTACTACCGGAGGATCCAGCAATACCTCTCCTGGGCATATATCCAGAAGATGTCCCAACCGGTAAAAAGGACACATGTTCCACTATGTTCATAGCAGCCCTATTTATAATAGCCAGAAGCTGGAAAGAACCCAGATGTCCCTCAACAGAGGAATGGATACAGAAATTATGGTACATTTACACAATGGAGTACTACTCAGCTATTAAAAAGAATGAATTTATGAAATTCCTAGCCAAATGGATGGACCTGGAGGGCATCATCTTGAGTGAAGTAACACAATCACAAAAGAACTCACACAATATGTATTCACTGATAAGTGGATATTAGCCCAAAACTTAGGATACCCAAGATTTAAGATACAATTTGCTAAACGCATGAAACTCAAGAAGAATGAAGATCAAAGTGTGGACACTGTGCACCTTCTTGGAATTGGGAACAAAACACCCAGGGAAGAAGTTACAGATACAAAGTTCGGTGCTGTGATGAAAGGATGGACCATTTAGAGACTGCCGTATCCAGGGATCCATCCCATAATCAGCTTCTAAACACTGACACCATTGCATACACTAGCAAGATTTTGCTGAAAGGACCCAAATATAGCTGTCTCTTGTGAGACGATGCTGGGGCCTAGCAAACACAGGAGTGGATGTTCACAGTCAGCTATTGGATGTATCACAGGGCTCCCAATGGAGAAGCTAGAGTAAGTACCCAAGGAGCTAAAGGGATCTGCAACCCTATTGTTGGAACAACATGATGTACTAACTAGAACCCCGGAGCTCTTGTCTCTAGCTGCATAGGTATCGAAAGATGGCCTAGTCAGCCATCAATGGAAAGAGAGGCCCATTGGACTTGCAAACTTTATATGCCCCAATATAGGGGAATGCCAGGGCCAAAAGAATGGGAATGGGTGGATAGGGAAGTGGGGGGGCGCTATGGGGGACTTTTGGGATAGCATTGGAAATGTAATTGAGGAAAATATGTAATAAAAATATTAAAAAAAAAAAAAAGAATAATAAAACTTCCTATCATCTGATTCCTGTCAGTCAGTTCCGCGTGTAGAATAGGTTTTATTTGATATCCCAAGACATCACTCCTAGGGCTCAGCCTTCATCTTTCACTTCTTTATCTTCTTAAAGATCATATCCGTCGTCAACAAAACAGGATGTCCTGTTGCTTACTAGTCCCCAGCTCTGAAGTTTTGTTTGAACAGATTACAGTTTTTTGTAATACTTTATTTCTTTCTTGGTTTGTATTTACTTGGTAAATTGAAAATTTACCTAAATTGTTTTTAAAGATTTATTTTCATTTCATTTATGTGTGTGCGTGTGTGTGTGTGTTTGTGTGTGTGTGTGGTGTAGGTTGTGCACACGTGTGCAAGAGCCCTTGGAGGCCAGAAGAGGGCATCGGATCGTCCTTGTCTTTTGCAAGAGCAGCAAATGCTTTTACCCTCTCTGTCATCTCTCCTGCTCCACTTTAAAATTTTATTGGGTAGTGTGCCCTTTAGAGTTAGGACACAGATGCCCTTTCTAGAAAAATGTAAATTAAGCAGGAAGCAGATAACCTACTGAGTCAACAGCTGTAGATCATGGTAACAAGTCTCCTGGCAGTAATCAGGAGTCAAGAGGCCTAGGTGGGCATGCGGGTGGGCGTGCAGGTGGGTGTGCGGGTGTTTGTGAGCAGACACTCTCATACCTTCAACAAAAGATGACTTACCGTGCTAAATAAACCACCGTGGAACACAGCAAAATTGATGAAGCTTTTCAATTCAACTTAAAAACCACTGTAATGTTATAACCAAGTTGATAAACCTTAAGCAATAGGGGCACCTGCACTCCTGTCTGATATGTAAGTCCAGAGAAAAGACTTATTCATGAAACAAATCTAATGATGCACTAGAATACAGCTGTGCCCTGCTTGATGATGGCAACACCCTCCAACCATGCTGTTAGGGGAGCTTGTTACCTGGCAAGCATCCCGGAGGGTGCAGGTTAATCATCACAGTCAGTCAAAAGACAATGAAATTGCTGCCAGTGTAGCACCTCTTTCCATTTTATAACAAACCTTGTTCTGTATAAGTCGGGGCATTACTAAGATAGCAATGAAAGCTGGGTGTGGTGACAAACACCTGCAAGTCCATCCCTAGGTGGGTCAGGATAGCAAGGCCAGTCTGAACTACATAGTGATACCTTGTTTCAGGAAAAAGAAAAGAAGAACAAGAAACTTACAGTAAATACATAAGTCAGAAACATTGTTATTTCCATTGTTAATATTGTATATCACTGGCACATGATACTTGTCGCTTCTGTCTCGAACCAGCAGAAAAGAGTGACAACACAGCGTTCTTCTCAAAAAGTTTATTCAGGAACCTTTCAACATGCAAGTAGGAATCCTCATCTCCAGCCCCCAATTGCAATCCCTTATATAACCCCTCAACCACGCCCCAGCAGCCCAGTCCGCGTACTCTCAGTTCATTGGCCTTTGTCAAATGGCCTGATCTTGCACCATGGTGAGCCTGCACAGCTCTCACAATGGACATGACTTATTTTCAGGTGTATGAGGAAGTCAGGTGCAAGTCATAAGACTTGGCTGCAGTCCCGGGCGCCATCTTGGGACTACCACCACACCTGCTCCCCACATCTCCCCCCCCCTTTTTTTTTCTTTTTTGGCAGAAAGAATGCCTGTCTTAGGTTGCCCCCTGCAGCAATTCCCCTTACCTGTCATTGGGAGACAAACAGCTTTGGTTTGATCCCTGTCTTAGGTTGGTGACACTCCCAGGGAGTCTTACCCGTCATTGACTATTTCTCTAGCATGCCAAGCCACACTTGAGGAGACTGTCCTGTCTCCACCGCTGCAAAAGCCTGTATCATTAAGGCTTGGGTTCTGCGCTGATGAAACTGTATATGGCAAATGCACCAAAAGGTCAGGTTGCTGATTAATATCAGACACAGGGCAAGTCCACCAATTCTGGCCCACTCTTTCAAGCAGGAGACAGCTGTAGATCCAGCTGGCCAGTCCTTAAGGTACTGAGAGATCTGCAACACCCATGGATAAATTACTCACAGCCACGGCAGTTAGTACCACAGAGGTAAGGGATATTGCCGCAGCCATTGCTGCGGTGGCAGAAATTGCTATAGCAGTGACAATGGCAGCAGTAATGCCAAAAATCCCTCTTATGTTTAAACAAAGTCATAGCAGTAGGAGCTTGAACAGGCCAAGGTACAAAGTGAGGAATCCTAGTCACAACAGCTAAATGATATTCAGCTGCATTCCAGCACATACTATAATAACAAATATCACGGCTACAATTAACAACATTATTCTCATAACTACCATTATAAACAATAAACACAAAAGGAGGCCACAAACAAACAGGTGTAGCCTTAAAGGAAGCATTGCGCCCTCCAGCAAGTTGAGATACAGAGGTTTCAAACACACTAGACCCATTCCAATAAAAACTTGCATTACCCCATTCCCCTCCCACTAGCATACTCAGAGGAGAAAGATCTGTGCAACTACCATTCACACCACACAACAACCACACATTTCTGAGAAATATTTTGAATCATTTGAAAGCACAGCAATCCCCTCAACTGAAGCTGCATCGGTTCCTGTACAGGCGCTATTTCCCCATCCCATGGTAAAAAGGGTAACTGCAGCGAAGCATTAGATGTGAAACATCGAGGGAACACTTGTGCAGAATGCGTCAACGGCATGGGTTTGGGAAACACAGATAAGATTCCCCAACGTGGATCTTCAGTCATCACCACGGGAAGGATCCTCAACACCAGCAACATCCACGCCGTCCCCACTCCGCTCATTTTGGACTGCTCTGGTCAACTGCTCCAGGACCCATAGCAGCTGTCGATGATCCTGAGGAAACACACAAACAGACCCTCTCGCCCAAACCAATTGAGAGCGCTCCTCTCTTACCCGATTCAGCGCCTCATTACCTCTCTGAAGTTCTGCGCCACATCTTTCTCTATCTTCTATGCAATTTCTCACTAACTTCCAGACTGGCAAAACCCCTTTTGGTAAAACCCCCTGTTCCTCTGCAAACTTCAAGTCCCCATGGTGCTTGGTGCAACTTGTCCCAAAACTGGGAACCTTATAGTCTCAATCCGAGAACTTAACGTGTCCCAAAACCGGGAACCTTATAGTCTTAATCTGAGAACTTAACTCGTCCCAAAACTGGGGACCTTACCAGCTAACTGCCCTGACTGTGATGAGTTCTGAATGAAGAGAAGGTTCCCCGTATGGACCACACTTGTTGCTTCTGTCTCTGACCAGCAGAAAAGAGCGACAACACAGCGTTCTTCTCAAAGCAGTTTATTCAGGAACCTTTCAACACCCAAGCAAGAATCTCTATTAGCCCCCAATCGTAATCCCTTATTTATATTTTATATATTATTTAATCCCTCAACCACGTCCCATCAGCCCAGTCCGCGTAATCTCAGTGCATTGGCCTTTGTCAAATGACCTGATCTTGTGTCATGGTGAGCCTGTGCAGCTCTCACGATGGACGTGGCTTATTTTCAGGTGTATGAGGAAGTCAGGTGCAAGTCATAAGAGTTGGCTGCAGTCCGGGGCACCATCTTGGGACTACCGCCACACCTACTCCCCACAGATACCTTTTTTAATCACTAGCAACAGAATGGATTTTATCTATACCATCCTCATCATATGTACAGGGCTAATTTCTTACAATGATGTCATCAGCAGAAGGTAAGAAACCTGAGTTCCATTAGAGCCATAAAGATATACCATCATGTCTTTAGCCTTTCATTGACTAAATATTTTATTTTATTTTTATTTAGATTTTTATTTGTGTGTATGTACTCACATACATGTACACAAATGGAATCTTTCACCACACAACTGTGTGCTAGAGGTGGTCAGGGGGTCACCTTGCCCCAGAGCATCACCAAGTCTGCCCAGCTTTGAAGGTCATCTATAGAGCAAGAGAGAAGACTCAAGGGTGTCTTCAAGGTTTGTGGCCTGCTCATGGGGCAGAATCTGTGAACATCCATCCATGCTGGAGGAAGAGGAAGCAGAGCTGGAGGTCTGGAGAGCAAGCTGGAAAGACTGCTTAGCACTGAGACCCATGAGGAGAGACAAAGCCTGGGGATGGCAATGTGAAGCCGAGTCTTGGGAGCAGACTTCTGTGCTTGAGGAGCCAGTGCAGGCTAGAAACCGTCACGAGAGGAGAGGTCTAGGCACTGGGAGGCCCCCCATTGCAGGAATAATGATGTGGGTAGTTACTATAACCTGAGTCACGTGGATATATAAGGCTCAGCCATAGGCTGAGACATCCCATAAATGAGGTGACCCTGGGAGAGGTGAGTGATGAAACCAGGAGAGGGAGGTAGCCTGCGCTGTGCAACATGAATTTCAAAGTCAGGGTCATTTGGAGAAAGGGATAGAGAATGATCTGAAAGCATTAGTGGGGAGGGCACAGCATGCATTCATTGCTTTGGATCCACCACTTTAGGATACACAGACACACATACACAGAGGCATTCATACACACACACACACACACACACACCGACATCCATACACACACATACACAGAGGCATTCATACATACACAGACATTCATACACACACATACACAGAGGCATTCATACAGACACACAGACATGCACACACATACACACACACACACACACACACAGAGATACAGAGACATTCATACACACAGACACAACACAGACATTCATACACACACAGACATTCATAACACACACAGAGAGGAACACACAGAGAAACATTCATACACACATACACAGAAACACATACACACAGAGAGACATTCATACACACACAGGCACACACACACAGACACATACAGAGAGGCATTCACACACACACACACCCCAGGGTAAGAACAAACATACAATTACTCACTTTTTCGAATGGTAAACTTAGGAATTTTTTTCTTCTTAATAGTTTTTTTTTTTTTGTCTTTAGAGAACTTTCCAATGATTAAAGTACAGATTTTATTGATGCTCTGACTAGGAATTGTTCAAGTAAGTGTACACTACTCAAAATGGAGTTGAAGAGGTCTGCTTCCTCTGACTCACTCCTGTATCCAAAGAAGACAATTTCCCTTCCACCCAATACTTTGATTATCAAACTGTAATCTCCTTCAGAGGAACCGAGAGCAGGAGAGAATAACAACAGTGAATTACAAGATAAACAGTCCAAACCATTTGCAAGTCAGAGGCCAGAATTCCTTTCCAAGGCTGTCTACTTTGGGAGGTGCGCCCAGAGTCTCAGGAAAAGCCAACATTTGGAGGCCTGCCCTCACCACCCCACCACCCCACCCCCCCCATCCCCCAGTTTCTACTCTAAAGACATTTCTTCCCAAAAAAAGAATAAAGAATACTCAGTGGAAAGTATTAACTGCTTGGCAAAACTACACAGATGCAGACAGACAGAGGCCAGTGAAGTATAAATATTTCATACCAGAACTGTCTTTTGACCCAGCCAGTAATATCTATCCCAGCCACAGATCTAAATGTTTGGATGAAAATGATAGACCAGGCCAAGGCTGGGCAGCCAGCTGCAGAGGGGGGACCAGGAAGCTCAGCCCTGAAGAACGTGCGGACAGATGCCTTCCTAAAGCAAGGAACCCAGGCATCTGACCTTGTCCCTGATCCCTGAACCTGGAGCAGTGATGGCTGTTTTCCTTGAAGGATTTTTCTTATCATATTGCATCTCTCTGTCTCTCTGTATATCTCTCCCTCTCTCCCGCCTTTTCTCCCTCCCTCTAGCCCTCCACCTCCAAATCACAGTGTTTATTTATTTGGATTTTAAAGTCATCAGTATGCTTCTCTCCAGTATTTCATCTCCATTTTCTCCTCCGTGTCCTCTTCTTTTCTTCTCTCTCTCCTTTTGTTCTGCCTCCTTTTTCTATTCCTTCTTCTTTCTTCCTGCCTTCCACTTCTACCTTCTTCCTCCTCCGTTCCCCTTCCCTCATCCTCTTCCCCTCCCCTTTCTCCTTCTCCCTTCCTCCTCCACACCCTCCCTTCAGCTTAGTTTGTTTCCATTTTGAACATGGCTACCCTAATGACCATTATGAAAAGACAGTTTCAGTTGAGGAGGACTAAACATGGTTATGTTCCTCTCTCAGCTGCAGTCATGACCACATCCATTTGCCCAGACTTACTAGATTGTGCAGTTCCAATTCATTCAGTCTTGATAAACTGGTTAAGAGAAAAGATACTGAAGAAAGAGCGAGTTAAGGAAGCATCTCTCACTTCAATTCTCAGCAACTGTGCAAGCTGCTGGACCCAGCGTTTCTGTCCTCATCTGATGGACACAAATCTGTGTCTTGAGGTTGCTTAATTGATCCTTCTCTGATTTTTAGACGACATTATGTCCCTCATACTCATATCTCCTAAGGTGGCTTGCAGCTTCATATTTATCCTCCGTTTCTACTAGATCTTCCTCCTATCTTTTTCTTTCTTCAGAAACCCCACCTGCCCCAAGATTCATGCAATCCAGACTCAGCCTGCATCAGGAGCTGCCCTTCATACAAGGCTTCTCACCCACAGATGTAACCCCTGGATAACCCCTGACATGTTCAGCTCCAGCCCCTCACAGCAGTCCCATAGCTGCTTGGTGATACTGTGTGAGGCACAAAGGACATAGGGAGAAGTCCCTGGAGGAATACCTTTGTAAAAGCAGAGGCCAGGCAAAGTATGGAGCTGACTAGCCAAAGGAAGGGGACAGAGTGAGCCAGGAACCTACAGCATCCAGGGTACTACTGTTAGGGACTACATGGACATAGTCTGTTCTGAGAAACCAGAACACATGCATCAAACTCATTTATGAAAGTAATGGGAGGAGGCTGGAGAGATGGCTCAGTGGTTAAGACTTCCAGAAGTCCTGAGTTAAATTCCCAGCAACCACATAGGGGTTCACAACCATCCTTAATGGGATCTGATACACTCTTCTGGTGTGTGTCTGAAGACAGCTACAGTGTACTCATATAAATAAAATAAACAAGTCTTTAAAAAAAAGAAAGAAACTAATGAGAGACAGTGACATGCTTGCCTTCTTGATAGCATGGTATCCTGAGTTCAATTTCAGCAGGAAGAGCAAGAGTGGAGACAGAAGACTATGTACTGAAGCTCCAGAAATCATGAGCCAAGATAAACCCTCATTCCTCTGAATTGACTTTCTCAGATGTTTTATCACAGTGATAGAAAGCTAGCTAGCACACAACCTCTGTTTCTAGAAGAGAGCTATGCTCCTAGCTCAGCCCTGGGAAGTCAAGTCAGTGTGCTGATGAGGCGATTAAACAGAGTAAGTAACCAAAGTCACACATTCAGTATCTCTTCCCACTCCCTGGCCTTGTAGATTCATACTTGGTCAGCCAGGCACATTGATTTGGCATTTTGGAATGATTCACTCAACCAAGGGCAATAAAACTTTGCAGATATGCAAGAAAAGGCACATTGGAGGGTAAAAAGGGGGAGTTAAGATCAAGCTGAGGAGATAGATTACACAAGATACAGATATACAACATACAGGTATACAGTACACACTGACACACTAACACACATAGACACACTGATCCATGTATACAAAGACACTGATAGACACACACATAGACACTGACAGACACATAGATACACTAACACAGAGACACTGACAGACATGCTGATCCACAGACACAGAGACATCTACACATCCAGATACACTTACACACAAGGAGACCCTGACACACAAAGATACATCGACATTACTACACAGAGAGACACTGACAGACACGGAAACACACTGACAAAAACAGATACATGAGATATACATAGTAGCTAACACAGTTGACAGACACAGTTATATAACAATATAGCTCATACACAAGATATACATAGTAACACATAGACCCTGACAGTTATGTAACTGAGGCACAGAGACACACTGACATATACACACACATACACTGACAGACACAGACACACAAATACTCAATACATTGACACACTGACACATACAGATATATATCACACACTGACACACACAAACACTGACACACATACAGACATTAACAGACACAGAGACACATACATATGTACATACAAACTCACATGCATATACAGACATACAAAGGCACACATATCTACACATACAAACAGACACATCCATACGCAGATATACATATATGTATACACACTCTTAATTCATGTTTCAGCTACAGCATTCTATTTCTTTCCAGCATTGGGGGGGGGGGGTTGAACCTAGGACCTCACACACAGTAGGCAAGAACTCTACTGCTTTTTAGCCCCGTTCTTTTTTTACTTTTTATTCTGAGACAAGTTTTCATTTAAATCACCAGAGTCGATCATGAGCTCACTCTGTAGTTGGCTTTGGCCTTGTGATCTGGCTTCAACCTCCTGAGTAGTGGGCAGGTATATGCCTGTACAAGGAGGCCACTGGTCAACCTTAGACAGCTCCCTCAGTTACCCTCTGGAGGTGTTACAGTTCTGACAGGAATGGTATCCTGGCAGTTGGGAACCAAGGAATATCATGAAGTCACACAGTACCATAAACCTCATACAGGAGATTTATGGGGAGACACACAAGAAGGTGGCTGTCTTTGCTGGGTGAGAAGCTGGGGTTGCTTTTACACAGGCGCTGACTATTTGAGCTCAGGTCCCCGTGCTTATGCAAGCACTCCCCAGCCCCAATCCACAACCCTGGCATAAAGATTTGGTGGGGAAGAGACATAGGAATTTTGGCTCTGAATGTTCACATTCCGGTTATTCACGTCAACCTTCATCTCTCGTTGCTACCTACAAATAAAACATCAGCTCAGAGTTCGACTTGGCAAGTGGGAGAAATCAAAGAATGGATCTTTGAGGCAAAATGTGGGCGGTATCTATTTGTAGCTCATGTAGGCTTAGAAAAGCCATGCAGGCAGAATGCACAGAGCTAAGCAGCAAAGACAACGGGAGCGCGAGCATCCCTAACACACTGCTCCGTGGCTGACAGACCTTCTGAACTTGCTGCTCAGAGGCTGCAGGGAGAGAAAGCAGATGAGGACCAGTCTGTGCATGGATGTCACTGAGGCTGCTGTCCCCAGGCACTTTGCAGTAGCTCCTTGGGAATATTATACTCGTGTGGAAGCCACCAGGCTCCAGGTCTTATGTCTGTTTTTGTCTCTAGCTAGATCTGACAAACCCAGGTCTCAAACTTCTGAATTCTCAGCTAAAAACCCCACCCTTCTATTAAAATCTGCCTTGCCTCGAGTGTGTGTGTGTGTGTGTGTGTGTGTGTGTGTGTGTGTGTGTGTGTAGACCTGAGCATAACCTTTTGTATTGCCCCTAAGGTGCCATCCAATGGCCTGGAGCTCACTAAGTAGACCACCTGGCTGACCAGTGAGCCCCAGGGACCAGTCTGTTTCTGTCTCCCCAGTGCTGAGATAATAAATGTGTACCATGCCACCTGCCTTTTTAACCTGGGTTCTGGGAATCCAACTCAGGTTCTCCTGTTTGTGCAGCAGCGACTTTACCCATTGAGCCCTTTCTCATTACGCCTGTGCTGCCTCGTGGTCACTATTAGTAGCCAGTCTAGAACATGGGGGGTCGGGGGGAGAGCTACAACATCTGGGGAGCAATTAATTGAGAGCAAGTGGCCAAAGAGAACATGGGGCTGGAGAGAGGGATTCAAGGAGCCAGACTGCCATACATAAGCAGGGCAGACAAGAAGCAGGACCTGACTCCATCCTAAGGACTGGGCTTTTCCTTTAGTGGGAGCTAGAGCTGAGCAATGCCATTCAGAGCAGCGATTATGGGAGGCCAAATGCACATAGTTTGTGCACACAGCTTGTGCACATAACCAGCAGCTTCCACAGGGTCTTAGGAAAAACCCACATCCAGGCTGATGCCTGAGGACTGGCTGCTGAACAGTCAGCCAAGAGTGCTGGCTGGGGACAAGCAAGCGGAACTTGAGCTCATAGCACCAAAGGGACCAAGCCTTAAGAACAGCTGTGTTCTGATCACACCACAGCAGGATGGGGAAAACAACAAAGAGGAAAACCAATGAGAAGCCTGGACCCGTCTGTGGAAAATCCCAGCAAGGCTCTTGAGAACCAGCCAGGCTCATTCAATGGCTGTTCACACTTGGTAGAGAGAAACCTCTGGGGAGAACTTCAGACCAAACAGCTCCTGGGTGTGCTCATAAGGATGGGAGCAACCCTGGGCCAAGATCTTTAGTAGTTAGATTTCTGGGAGCTATCATGGCAGTTGCATCTACAGCCAGGAGAGACAGTGATGGTGTCCAGTTCTCTTGTTATCCAGATCGGGGCCCTTGGGATGTTGCCACTCACACTTCGGCTAGGTCTTCCTATCTCCTTTAACATGATGTAGAACCTATCACAGACCTGCCCAGAAGTTTGTCTCCTAGGTCATTCTAGACCCCATCACGACTGACCACCACAGTCTCTTTGATCTAAGTAAACAAAAGAGCCCCTCCAAAACCTTGGTGGTAGTAGGTAGTCATCTTGGCTGCTGACTTCGTGTTAGCTAGACTTGGAGATTCCTGGTGCTGTTTTGAGTGGGCTCTTCTTGGCGTTACAGGCATAAGACATCCCAATCAGGCAGAGAAATGGTGGCAAGTGGAAAATCCACAACTCTGGGAGAAGGGAAAAGATATGAGGCTGCCTTAGAATAATAGCACCTACCTGTCTTTAGGATAAATGACTGCAGCAGTCTCAACCTTTCTAATGCTGGGGTCCTTTAATACAGTTCCTTGTGTTGTGTTGGCCCCCAAACATAAAATTATTTTTGATGTTAGATTTTGGCACTCTTATAAATTATATGCAGGATATGCATCCACTGTAGAAGGGTCATTCAATCCCCAAAGAGGCTGAGACCTCTTTTTTTTTTTTTTTTTTTTGAGTGGTTGATAACCACTGCTGTAGATGTAGCTTGTAACATGGGCTTGGTCCTTGGCATCCCTGCCTCTCTCTGCATGTGTTCAGCCATGCATTGTTCTGACTCACACCCATGAATTCCCTGAATGCATCCTACTTTCTCCACTTTGCTGTTTCTAGTCTACCCAATCATTTTATTATTTCTAGTCTAACCTGTCATTTTGCTGTTTCTAGTCTACCCAGTCTGCTGAGCCTACTGTGTGCTGTGTTAGGGCTCAGAGACAAGTAAATGAGAGAGCAAATCTTTCTACCCAAGGAACTTATATCCAGTGGGAGAAATAGGTGCCTAAATGAAATTCTCATGCGCTGGTTTTTAACTGTCAGCTTGCCATAAGTTGGACTACCTGAGAAGAGAGGACAACCTCAGAGACTGTGTAGATCAGTGTCACTTGTCGGCGTGTGTGTTGTGTAACAGTTCCCTCCCAGACTAAAACCTTCCATCCTGAAGGGAAGCTCCTTAAACAGGAAGGTAAACAACTCAAAACGGCTTCAGGAAGTTCCTGAAACTGAGCAGTTATCCGGGCCCCTCCCTTCCAGAGTAAGCTATAAAAGCCAAGATTCTCCCTCAGTTGGAAGAACACTGAGCTACAAAGAAGACTCTGAGGCTAGACCAGCTGCCTGGAGGAGAGTTAGGACAACTGAGGCACCTGGAAAGGACACTCTCCATGCTGGGGTGGCCCTTGGTGATACAGCTGTCCTTGAGTCATTTCTGCTCCTGTAGGAAACCCCTCACCCATATTCCTGTAAGTAACCCCAGTAAAACCCATTGATTCACCAGGCTGGACTTCGGTGGTGCCTGTACTTTTATCTATCATGGGTTTCCTATCTGGGGTGAGTAGACATGTGTGTTGTGTCTTTCCAGGAACATTTGTCATGCAAAATTGCCTTGATAGTTAATTGATGGTGGGTGCCCATTGTAAGTGGCTCCATTCCCTAGTTGAGGGGTGGTCGTGGTGTCCTGAAGAGCAGGCATTCGAGTATCCATTCATTTCTCTCTGATTGCCGCCACAGATAGGACACTTTAAGTCCCTACCTTGACTTCTCCACTGAGATGGACATGGAATGAGGAACTGTAAGCCAAATAAAACCTTTCTTCCCTAATTAACCCTTTTATCAGGGTAATTTATCAGGATAATTTATGCAGCAACAGAAAGGAAAGCAGAACTTTACGGAAACACAGAGGTTGGAGCCTGGAGCTGGAATGGGCAGTGGAGGGGTCAGGAGTTACAGGTAGAGATGGACTATGATAATCCTTACTAGAGAGTGGGCAGTGCTCCCTAGGTAAAATCAGAAGTAGAAGGCAGATGGAGAATCATCATGGGAAATCTTAAGCTATTGACATAGCAAGCAAAGTAGAGGCCAAAGGTGGGAATTAGGAAACAGGGAGCTGAGAACAATAAATGAGGCCCAGGGTTGAGCTCCTGCCTATAATAGCTGCAGTTCACAGCACTGGGGGCCACCTGGACAAAGCCCAGGGTTCAGCTGGCCTTAACGGATCAGGGTAGAGTGACAAAGGGAAACAGGTTTAAGACGTGATTAAGAAGCTACTAGATATGGGATGTGAAACAGAAGGAGGCCCCTGAGCTAATCCTGAAACTTCCTGATAGGCACTGGTGGTGAGTAACTGCCATGCAGATTAGGGGAGAGGCAGCTTTGAGGAGAGAGGGTGAGTCCACTGACCAATGATGGGTTTGCAGTTTTTAAGGGACAGCCAGGCAGACTCAGCTTTCTGTAGACATTTGGAAAGGCAGACCATACCCCACCCTTGAGTGGATGGGTCCTGGAGTCCTGCATATGTGAGTCACCAGCCTGGGACAAAGGATCTGAGAGAAAGTGGATGCTGGCCCAGACTGAACCTGGGAGACTGTCACACCCTCAAAGCAGGAAAACAGGCTTTCACGTGAAATTCAATCTGGATTCGCAGTGGTGGCAAAGGCATGTCTGCAAAGGTGGAGGAATCAGAGAGAGGGAGGGCAGTGGGGTGGGGATACCCACTGAGAGGGATACATGAGTGGGAGCTGTGGTTTGGGAAGCAGACAGAGTGGCAGGTGAGGTTTCTGGAGTAACGGAGCTGTTGACATGCTTGGCAGACACAGGAAGGAGCCAGAGAAAGGCAGGGTTGATGGCTAAGATGAGGTACTCACCGAGAACGGACCTCAAAGGAGGGAGCAAGAGTGTTGGGTGCCAGGGTAGCCTCCACAGAGCCAGGGATTCTTCCTCTGAGGTTGAAAAAAAAAGCAGGAAGGATGGAGGAGGAGCGGGGCAAGGGATGGAGATGTTGAGCAACAAAACCATTCACACTCTCAGGGCATTTGTGTGATGTGTGTATATACGAGTGTGTTTATGTGCTCATGTGCATTGGTTGCTTTCTTCATCACTGGAATAAAATACCCAACAAAAGCAATTCAAGGAAATAAGAGTTTATTTGGCTCACAGTTTGAGGGATACAGTCCATCATTGTGGGAGAGCATGCTGTTGGGAGTCTGGGGCAGCTTGTTCCATTACAATATCAGTCAAGGAGAAGGATGCTGTGTTCCACTCACTTCCTCTTTTTATTCAGTCCATGGGATGATACTGCCCACATTTACGTATGGCCTTCCTGCCTCAGTAAAGCAATCATCTAGAGACACCCTCACAGACACACTCAGAAGTTTATCTCCTAGGTGATTTTAGATCCTGTCAATTTGACAGTGGAGCTTGACCATCATAGTGTGCGTGCATGTTTCTGTGTGTGTGGTTCAGGTGTGCATGTGCAGGTGTGCATGCACAGTTGAGCATGTGCAGGTGAGTATGTACAGGTGTGTATGTACCGGTGAGCATGTGCAGGTGTACATGTGCAAGTGAGTATGTGCAGGTGTGCAGGTATAGGTGTGCATGTGTAGGTGAGCATTGCAGTGATCATGTGTAAGTGAGTATGAGCAGGTGAGCATCTTCCTGTGTGCATGTGCAAGTGTGAATGTGCAGGTGTGCATGAGCAGGTGAGCATGTGCAGGTGTGCATGAGCAGGTGAGCATGTTCCTGTGTGCATGTACAGGTGAGCATGCTCAGGTGAGCATGTGTGTGGAGGCTAGAAGACAACCTTAGGTATTGTTCTTCAGGAGCCACCCATCTTGTCTGTGGAAACTGTCTCCAGTTAGGTGAGGCTGACTGGCCAAGGTGCTACGGATCCTCTTGTCTGCTTTCCCAGTACTGAGAATACAGGAGCTGTCATTGCAATTAGCTTTTTACATGCAAATTCTGGGGTCTGAACCCAGAATCTCCCTCTCAAAGCAAGTGCTTTACACACTAAGCTCTCTTTCCAGCCTAGGAGCTAGTGTTTGTTTGTTTGTTTGTTTTGTTCTGTTTTTTCTCTGCCTCAACCAAAGGTTTCTCTTCCTTATGCAAGACCAGAGCAATGGCTTTGACTTCTACTTCCACTAGTCTTGAGTGAATGGGTCATGAGTGGTTGTGGCTCTGCAGGCCACTTGCCCTTTGTCTCCTGAATTGTTCACCAAGTTCAAGAAGCACAGAGTGTCCCAAGCTCAGCATCTCCAGAAAGCCAGACTTTTTTACTAAAGGTAATCTGTGTTGGCTTGACACATTTTGCAAGCAACAATATGAAGAAGGTAGGAAGAAAAAATCAAAACTACAGCTAGAAAAATAATTACTTTGTGGGAATAAATGAATTTTGCATCTAAAATATTTATTAATTATTTATTTATCTGAGTCAGGGTTTTCCAGTTTTCCTATGAAGCCCAGATTCTCCACAGTTCTGCCTCAGCTTCTCAGTGCTGTGGTTACAGGCTGAGAGAGGATCAAAGAGAGGGTGGGACCAAGAGGGTTTTCTTCCCTGTTTTGAGTGCTGTCTTCTTCAGAATCAAAGTGAGCTGTAAGGTCCCAGGGTGGACATTTGGTACATCTGGATTCATCGCAGTCTCTGCTAGTCACAGCGGGGCATAGAGAACACTGCTAAATGTGGTTCGCATTAAGGCATCACTCACAGAGTAAGGGGGGAGGACGCTGGCGTCACAGCTTTGGACTAGACGTTTGACATGAATTTACTAGAAAATCTCTTTCATGCCGGCAGAAGTTCCTTTGTTGACACAGGATTCACAGCTCATGTCTCCATTCTTAAGGTGTGCTTCCAGCCTGTTCAGCATGTGATGGGCACTAGCTCTCTGTTATGCATAGATTTGTGATGCTCTTCCAAACTCTGAATTTTGGAGAGGGCTTGGTAGGGAAAGCAGCTGCTGGGCCAGTGTGAGGAAGTGAGTTCAGACCTGCAGCACCCATTTAAAAATAATGGAAGGTCATTTGTAAACTTGACCCTGGGTGGGCTGGAGACAGGTAGGTCCTTCAGACTCACTGGCTAGTCATCTGGTCCAGTCTGGTCTATTCCAGTTGATCATCTCCCTGTCTCAAAATGATAAGGTGGAGGGGATAGAGACACAGCTCAGAGGCTAAGAGCACTTGTTGATCTTACAGAGGACCTGGGTTCAGTTCCTAACACCTACATGGTGACTCACAACCATTCTTATCTCCCATTCTGGCGCCCTTTCCTGACCTCTGCTGGCACCAGGCACACACGTGGTTCACAGATGTCTAAGCAGGCAAAACATAATAATTAAAAAACAAATAGAGGTGATAGAAGTGACATCATCACATGCACGTGCGTGCGTGCATACAAACCTGAATGCAACCGTGCAACATGAATGCGTGTGCCCCGTACACACAAGCAAACCTTCAGTTCTTCAACTGTGACTGATTCACCTCTGTCTTCCTATGTCATCAGACAGGTTATACACTGAACAGATATTTGTTCTTTAGTAAAATCGCTGGTGATCATGTGAGTTGCTGAACCTCTCCAAGCTTCAGCTTTCTATCTGTGATATGAGGAAGCCCAGTTGGGGTCCTTAAGATCCTCTCAGCTCACTCTCTGAATATTTCAGGATTTCATTTCCTGTGGTGACTCCATATACCCTAGGGTCTGATTCCCTGGAGGTTAGTTACCAAAGTCTTTCTTTAACCCTGTGTTTGGACAGAATAGATTTATAATTGGAAATCTAAACAGAGATGCAAAAATAACACATATGAGAAGAGCCCTGAGAGGGATAAGCTGCACACAGTGACTTGGTAATCATTGGCAAGAGCTAGGTATTCGAGGAGAAGCAGAAGCAGAGCCGTGGTACCTGCTGGGGCCTCATGCTACTGGGACTCTTCCATCTTTCAGGATGCTCTGGGAAGGTCAGCAGTGTGAGCTGTGTGACCTTAGCTAATGGCTACTGGGGTGAAGGTGGATTCCGTGGCTAGGCTTCTCTTTCCACAGGGAATGAAATGGGGTCCGGAGCCATTATGCTAATACTGGGGACGCTGGAAAGAGCTGGTCTAGGGATAGCCAGGAACAGAGCTGGGTGTCAGAGAAAATGTGATCAGTGTTTACTGCAGGCCAGAGCTCTGTGTCTGTCTGTCTGTCTGTCTGTCTGTCTGTCTGTCTGTCTGGAAGGAACACAAAAGTGGTGGGGTGTGATGATCAGGAAAATGGGTTGCATTTAAGAGCAAACCCTTCATGTGCTTTGCAAGGTGTGTGTGTTTGTGTGTACACTGTGCGTGCCTGTGAGTGTCTGTCTGTTTGTTTGTATGTGTGTGTGTCTGTGTGTATGTTTGTATGTGTGCCTGTGTCTGTGTATATGTTTGCCTGTGTGTGTGTGCCTGTGAATGTCCCTATGTGTGTTTGTATGCATGTGTGTGTTTGTATATATGTCTGTATGTGAATGCTTGTGTGTTTGCCTGTGTGTGTGTATATATATATGTCTCTGTGTGTGTGTCTGTGTATGTTTATCTCTGTGTGTGTGCCTATGAATGTCTGTATGTGTGTTTGTATATATGTGTGTCTGTATATGTCTGTATGTGTATGTTTGTGTGTGTGCCTGTGTATGTTTGTCTGTGTGTGAATTTGAATGTCTATATGTGTGTTTGTATGTATGTGTGTGCTTGTGTATGTCTGTATGTGTCTGTGTGTATGTATCTGTGTGTCTGTGTATGTTTGTGTGTGCCTGTGAGTATATGTATGTGTGTTTGTATGTCTGTGTATGTGCCTGTGTATGTGTCTGTGGGTATATCTGTGTATGCTTGTGTGTGTCTGTGTGTATGTTTGAATGTGTGCCTGCATTTGTGTATGTATGTCTGTTTGTGTGTGTATGTGTGTATACATGTCTGTGTGTTTGTCTGTGTCTGTGTGTGTATGTGCCATGGCCAATGCTGGAAAGGGAATAAGACGTTCTCTTTATAGCATGTAAGAGCTCCCAGGGTGTTGGTCAAGGGAGTGAGCAAATGGCTGCAGAGGAGTCGGTGTTCTCAGCAGCAGTAGATGAAGAGTGTGTGGGTACCCCCTTTCCACAAACACCACCCAAGAGCACACTGAAGTAAACCCTCAGAAGGCGTTTGGGTTGGGCTGGTACTGACCTCTGGGCTGTAGGCCGGAATGATCTTATAATCATTCACTTTCACCACAGCCTGGAGGCCCAGGAGGGCTACAGTGGGGACTTCTGAGTGTGGAGACAAGAGGTCAGAGATATCTCGGTCAGCATGGATCTTATCCTTGTGACTCCCGCTCTCCATTGTCAAGAAGAGCAATGTTCAACTTTCCCAAACCTTTAAGAATTTTTGCTCCAAAGAACAAGTATAAGTTTGTTCTTTGGGCTTTGTGGAATGCGACCTCAATACTGACAGTCTCTGACAGTGTGAAGAGTTCAGCCAGGGCCCAGCTGTCAGCATATGAAACCACTTCAGAGCCCACAGCCCTTGCTCCCAGGCTTCACTTTCTTTGTGGGATGTACTTCTGGTGGATACTCATTTGATTCCATGTGTACTTGCATGCATAGCTGCATTAGTGTGTGCTTGTATGCACACATAACTGTGTACATGTGTACTTGCATGTATGCCTGCCTGAATGAATGCATATCTGTATTCTGTACGTATGCATATATCTGTATGTATGCATTTTTAGTACATACACATTTTAGTACATGGTTCTTTCGTGTATGAATGCCTATGCACATGTGAACTTGTATACATATGTGCCTTGCCTGCGTGCATATGTGGGTGCGTGTATACTCTGGTTCATGGGGTCCTGAGTACAGGAAGAAACACAGACAACTGTTATCTTATTCCCAACAGTCCCTCCTACCCAGTGCAGTTGAGGAGTCACCAAAATCAGCCCAAGAAGGAAGAGTGGAAGCCCAGAAGCCAGTTTCTTCTCCAGGACCCAGCTACAGGTTTGTGGGAGGCCTAAAATCATGCTCCAGCCTCATCTTTGGCTCTGTTGCCAGGAAGAAGGAACCTCAGAGATGAGAACCCAGCAGCAAACCAGGAAGAGACTTTCTCTGGCTCACTGAACTCCCCCATCCTGCCTGGGGCAGAGTGCCTTAATCCCTCACAACATCAAGGAAGCTTGCTCATCGGCCTGGGGCTTGCCTTGGGCTCAGTTCTCCTGAGGCTCTGTTGGAAGCACTTAATACCGAAGGCATATTCTCTCCAGTTTATTCCAGCTGTGCAAGTTCTCTACAATTCTGAAAATATTTGCATTCAAGGTCAGGTCAGAATAGACAGACTGAAATTATGAAGAGCACTGACCGAGACCCGGGTTCTAGCAACTTAAAATTGGCACGCAAATAACAGCGTGCATACACGATGCTAGGGGTTTCACCTTCATGCATGCACTCCACCAACTGAGCCACATCTCCCTCCTTAACAATAGTGCTGTGATTGCTACTTCATTTATTTATTGAGTATTCTTCTCTGGTAGAGACAGGTCTGCCCTTATGTTGTTCAGCAAGGAGGAGGTCATGACCTTGTGGAAGACAAAAGTGAAAGGACCGATGAATTGCAGTGGCTTGAACATGCTCTTAGCCATTCCTCTTCCTCACATGCTCTCAGTCATCCCTCTCCCTCACGTTGAGCCTATAGCCTCCAGGTGTTGGAATTATAAGGCAAGCCTTTGGAAGTGATTAAGTCATGAGTGTGGAGCCCTTTGGAAGTGATTAAGTCATGAGTATGGAAGCCCTTACCAAATGACCCATACCCATATGGAAAAATTCCCCACAGATGTTCTGTGTGATGTCACAATGAGAAGATGCTGTCTTTGCACTGGGAAGAAGGCCTTTGCCAAACTCTGAACTTCCTGGACTTATGGCCTTCAGAACTATGAGAACAAATATGTTGTTTATAAACTGCCTACTCTATAGTATTTTGTTATAGCAGCCTGACTGAAATAACGCTAACTATGCTGACACAGTGGAGAGGTGCTTTCTACCACCCTTCTGGGGAGGTGAAAGTGAGAATTTCAGGGAAAGGGAAGGAGAGCTTACACACAAGACCCGAGGCTATAAGGAAGGCCAAGGCAGTTCCAGAGAGATCTAGGAAGTTAGTGGTGCTAGGAAGTTGAGAGGTCAGGTCAGAGGTCAAGGTGTGTGTGAAGCTCAGGTCCGGGGTCTTATGGGAAGTATAGGGTGAATCTCCCCTTGCCCCTCAGTCATGAGACAATGGCTCTTCCTGTATGGGAGATGGAGGAAGCTTGAAGTGGAAGAGGAGCCCTGGGGAGAAGTGGGGATGATGGTAACAGGATGGCAAATTGGTAGCAGCCTGAGTGATGACTTGTACCAGAAACAGAGTGGGCACCTCTATATAAATGCCAGGGGCTGATCAGCCACCAAAGTATCTCCTGTAGGAGGACCTAATTGAGGACTGCCTGAGAGACCAAGGATTGCTGGCACAGACAGTGCCAGCCAATTGGGAACTGCTGTTTAGAAGAGATGCTTTTGGGGCGACCAATGGGGACGCGGCTGGAGGGTATTAATGGAGCTTGCTGATCACCTGCTTCCAAAGTCTGTGTCATTGACTCCGTGCCATCTCACCTCCGACCCCCAAGGACAGGTAGGGTCAGGCAGTGAATAGTCCAGGGCACGGGCAGCAATGGAGAAGTGTGACTGATGTGGTCAGGGTCTGCAAAGACCTCCAGCCGTTTCTGTGCAACCCACTGCATGCTGGACAGGATGCCAGTGAGGTCCCAGTGATAGCATTGCTGGTTAACAGCCCAGTTGTAGGTGAGAGTCAGTCAGTTCAAGCCAATAGACTAAGCAAGAGGCTGATGTGAATGTACTTCTAACCACCTGACTCATGAGTCACATGCCCCAGGGGGCTTGTGTGGTTACCTGAGAGGCTCTGCTTTGGAGCTCCAGGCTTGCACTCCTCCAGCAACTATCCAGGTCAGTGAGACAGGTCTGTCTCTGCAACCATTAGCTCTGCCTCATTTATCTATTGCTGATGCAAACAGCACAGTGTCTTACCAGTGCCGAGTACACATGGCTTGAGCAATACCCGTGATCAACAAAGGATGAGGTGGTGGTGCTAGCTGGAGACCCACTCCACAGAGGCCAGTCTCTGGACCAGGTTCCAGAAGCCAGACCCCAACAGGTCAGTACATTTTGGCAGAAAGCACAAACTCAGCTTCATAGATTTTTTTTCACTTTCAATTTCCATGACTGACTTGAAGACTGACTCTAATGAACCGTGGTCATGTTGAACGCCTGGGGAAAGAATGAGGTAAGCAGAGTCCATTTTTTAGCCATCATTGTCAACATTTTATTCCTTTGGCTGGATCTGGCTTAATATGTAATTAGGATGTTGGTTAACTACTGATGAATGATTTATAAATTCTTATAGAAAACATCATTTGAAAGAAATTTAAACGAAAAGAGTAAATATGGAAGACTGAGGCCAATAAAGGAGCTAACCGAAATCTTCTTCAGGATCCCCCATTTCAGTAATGGAGAACCCATCTAGTTTGAGGCAGAATCTGTGGGCCATTATCCTCTTCCCATGTTATCCCCTTGGGCCTTTCCATCATGTTCTATGGGCTCTGCGTAATGTCTCCCATCCTTTTTGTAAGCCAAGAAGATCATGGTACCCAGACCACAGGACTAAAATGCCATCAGAGACTGAAACACACACTGAGTGAGATCCAGGATCTATCCCTAGGACAGCCTGATATCTATCCTTGGGCAGTGGAAGATGGGGCTCTTCCAGCTCCACAAAACATAAACTCCCAAGCTCTGAGAACATCTAGAAGATCCAGCGCCATGTTCTTCCAGAGCCTGAGAGCCCCCAGTGTAGTCACACTGAAAGATGGTTGAAGTGGAAACTTAAGGGTTCTCTGGAAAGTTGGTTGGATGGTGTTTTGCTGTGGCAAACGCAAACTTTTTGCCAAAGTGGACCCAGGTAAGAGGCTAAGGCAGACTCATGAAGCAGACAGAGGAGAAAGGATGCTCTGCTAAAGCAAGCACGTAAAAGGACACAGGATGAAGGATTGATTGGTTGCCAGCAACACACATGTATTGGTCTGCCTTACATTGCATAGTTGAACTCCATTTGTTGGGACTCCATAGAGAGAAATACACCAAAAAACTCCTGGTGGTATGCTGCAGTTTCTTGCCACTACTGTAGACTCAGATTGGTTGACAGAGTCATGTCAGTGGAGACAGACACAAGTGCTAAGGCAAGACCTGTGGAGAATAAGTGATGTTTGGAGGGAATATAAGAAGAATTTGACTGACAGTGATGGCAGCTGAGCTTTCTTGCTTACATAACTAAACACTTGTTGATCTCAAGCCTTTGCTGATCTTTGCTTCACTGAGAGGGGGCACAGCCAAGAACTTTTCCTGGTATTCCTCTTGGCCCTGGTCCCTCTTGCTGACTCAAGCCGAGGCTGAGGCCTGGCTGTTCCTGCTAGGTCGTGCCACTGCTGCTGATTCGTGTTTGCTCTTCTGACTCTACTGAACTGGACTGTTGGCGTATCCGAGAAGTGTTTGTGAGTGGATCGAGCTGCCGCTGCTGACCTGTGAACTAAACTGCTGATTTCCTGACAACACAGATGGAGTTTGCTCAAAAGAATCATTTCTAAACAGGTCCACCTCCCCGGATCCTTTCTTTTCCACTACCTCTGGTGGTTGGTGGGCTAGAAGGGAGGTTAACGCGTTTAGGAACCATCATTAAAAATAGTCTTTGAAACAAAATTAAAGTTACAGATGGTGAAAACTTTAAAGGATAGAACTTCCTGGGAGGTGACTGGGAAACTGGGATTGTTAGCTTCAGAAGGAGTTAATGTAGGTCTTAAAGAATTCTAGTTAGTCCTTGACAAAGAGTTGTCCAAAAGAACAAGATCAGGCCCTTCTCACTATCTGTCTGTCTGTCTTACATTTGATCATTCCCTTTGAAATGTATGCCTGCCATGATGTGATATATCCATGAAGGGAGGGGGGCACTTGACATTGGACTTTCAGTTTACGAAACTGTAAGCTATATAAAGCTTCTTTATGTAATAAAGTACTCAGCTTCTGGTATTTGTTACGAAAATGAAAAAAGTGAATTATAAAGCCAGTAGGATCGAATGGGAAAAATACCAGGGAGGGACTTATGTATATTTGTGTGTGTGTGTGTGTGTGAGAGAGAGAGAGAGAGAGAGAGAGAGAGAGAGAGAGAGAGAGAGAGAGAGAGAGAGAAAGAGAGAGAGAGAGAGAGAGAGAGAGAGAGAGAGAGAGAGAGAGAGAGAGAGAAAGAGAATTTGTTTGTCTGGAAAAAGCCACAATAGGGGTCAGGCCTAGAGGATGGTAACAGACCTGGGGATTCAATGGCTCTGTGGGTTCTAAGTTCATGGAGCTCTGTGGCAAGATTTGAAGAGACAGGAGGAGCCATCGGATTGGGATTCCCCTCTGCAGCCAGGATGTGCCCAGGCCAGACTACATGAGACCTGTGAGTCTTTTCAGTTCCCAACTGGACATTTGCTTGATGAACCTGCCTTTATCAGAAAGCTCAGAGCTGTCCTGGCTTACTTAAATATGACAGACAAGATGGGTGTTCTTTTTTTTAAAAAATGTTTATTTTTATTATGCTTAATTACATGTATGGATAGGTGCACATAAGCACGGTGTCTCTAGAGGCCAGAGCCATCAGATCTCCTGATTCGGAAGGGAAGTGGTGAATCACCTGACCTGGTAACTGAGACTGGGTCCTTCGTAAGAGCAGGAAGTACTCTTTACCACTGAGTTATCTCTCTATCCATTAGGGAGACAGTCTTTCGGTGACTGGTAACAACCCCTCAGGAAAGTGTGTACTGAGTCGTGCGGAGGAGGACTGGTCAGTGTCTCAAAAGCTTGCTCAAACATTGGTGTTTCCTCCTCTTCCTGCCCCCTCTTCTTCTCTTTCTCCCTGAAATTATGACAGTTGACCTGGAGGTTCTCAACCTAGGCTGAATGTTAAAATCATCTGGGAGGGCTTAAGAAGATGTACTGGATAGAGTATTTTCCTTGGAAGACCCGAGTTTGAACTCCAGCATTCATTTAAAAGGCCGGGCATTGGTGTATGCTTTGCGCTTCCAATTGTTGTGGAGCGGGTGCTAGGTAGCTCACTGGGACTTGCTGGCCAGCCAACCTGGTCTACTCCATTAGCCCCAGATATCAATGAGAGACCCTGTCTTAAAAACAAAGTGGATATCTCCTAAAGGACATCACTCAAAGTTGACCTCTGGCCACCATATGCATCTTCAGACACATTCACTGTATGCATATGACCCCAATACATGTATGTGTGCACATGCGCATACACACACACACACACACACACACACACACCTGACCAGCTGAATTTTTAAATGATTTATTTATTTTTAGTTTTAATTATATTTATTTATATTATTTAATTATATTTATGCATCTGTCTTTGTGTGGGCATGTGCACATCCACAGAGGTCAGAAGAGAATGTTGGATATCCTTGAAGCTGGAGTTCCAGGCAGTTGTGAGCCTCCCTAGTTTGGGTGCTGGGAAACAAACCCATGTCCTCTGAAAGAACAGTATGAGCTCTTAACCACAGAGCCTTCTCTCTGGTCCATGTAATGAGCTTTGTAAAGCTACCATTGAAGGTCTGCTCTCCAGAGAACTTGATCTGACGGGAGTGGGGGTAGATCCCACACACAGGCCCTGTGGAAATCTCTCTGTATGATTCTACTGCAGCCAGAGTTGAGAATGGTTGTAATGTAGCATCGAAGCCAGAGAGGACTGACAGCACAGAACTCCTGTGTCTCAGAGGTCTGTGGAGCCTGGAAAGGAGTTCTTGGACTTAGTGGAGCTCATAAGAGTTTCAGCATGGAAAGGGCCATGGAGCAGATTCTCATTGTGTTGCTCAGGAGCCACCATATGCCACCATGCCACAGTCTAGCTTACCAGAGACCAAATCAAGGCCTCAAAAGTAACCAGGATGGGCTGTTCCCACAGTTAGGAGGTAAAATATGTGTGAAGTGATCTGTGTTCACCATCTCAGCTCTAGTGAGGTGGAGCTAGGCGTAGCCTTGGAGGTTTGCTAGCTAGCCAGGTCTACACACACCCCAGTGAGAGAGCCTATCCCCAGAGAGATGATTCCTGAGGAACAACACCAGAGGTTGACCTCTGACCTTCCCGTGCATGCACACGCGTGATGTACACGCACTTCAAAATCCACTTCGCATTAGCTACTTTAAGGATTTTTTACACTCCTGTTATTTGATCCGCCGTAAACGCTGTAAGTCCATCTTAATTCTGTGTCCTATTGAATAGCAAATAGCAGTTCATAATCTTCAACACAACATTTGATGTGCTTGCAGTCCAATTTCTCTGTCAGCCTTCATAGCTTCAGACTAAACAATACAATTCTGATTTGCATACGTTCCCTCTGGGGTTATTGAGAAAGGGGTGGCAGGGGCCCATTTCCATGCATTTGAAGTATGGGGAACAGTGATCCCTCTAAATCACAGTCAATTGGCCAGATTTTCACTTGAATAAAATTCAGGTACCATTTAGTTCACAAAGATAATTTGACTTCAGGATTTACAGCTACGCCTCTACAGCAATCGACAGCAATCTTCCTTGCCATCCCCCTCCCCACGCACCCCCCTCCAACCCTCGTTTCTTACGACTCTCAAGATCCACAATGCTGCACTTAAAAATGACGAACCAAGGGTAAAAGATGATGGAAATCACGGCTGCATTAAAAATGCATGGGGAAATCTTTGCAAACTAGGGAGAATATATCAGACATTTCTCTTAGAATATCGGGAAAGGGCAGACAGAGCCATGGAGGGAGGGAGGTGGCCACGGTGTCCCATTTAGAAAGTGTCTCTGTGGGGCCATGTGTCTCAGGTTCAAACGCACATCAATATGCAGAGCAGGAAGACCAGTGCTGGGCTGCGCCTGAGAACAAGAGATATGGGAGATACTGCTGCAGTATGCACAGGTGCTCCCATGGTCTTACCATGCAATGTGTTCCCCGGGCTCATTTAAACACTCCATCTACAGCTGGTGGTGCTGCCTGGGAGGGAGGCTGTGAAGTCTTTGGGGCATGGCATTAAGGAAAGGCCTTGAGGATTAGAGCCACGCTCTGGCTCTTACACTTGTGTTCTTTGCTTTCATTTCTGCCTGGGTGTGAGAGGCTGTATCACAAGCCCCAACACCAGGCACCACGTCTCCTTATCATTACACCTCAGCCATGATGGGCGAGACCCCTGAGAGTCTGAGACCCACACACCCTTCTCAGTTGCTTCTGTTGGATCTTTTGCCCTAGCCATGAGAAAAAGCAAGGGATATTGAGTCCTTATTTACTATGGCTACACAGCACAGCACAACTGAATGACACAAAAGCTCAGATTTTGGAAATAAGCTGTGACCTGAGTGCAACCTGTCAGACTGTGAGGGATGAAGGATGGAGACAGCTCGGTGGTATAGCATTTTACTAGCACCCATGACACACTAAATTCAATCCCCAGTACCATACACATACACACTCACACACATGCACACAGGTGTGCAAATGGCTGGAAGACCATAAGAGGAAGCATAAACTGAGTACTGGAAGTCTTCTGATGAGGAATAGGGAGTAAGCTGACAACAACAGCCCCACCATGACGGAGTGCCACAGCAAGCATGCAGGGAGAGATGTGTATCTGGCTGAACATGGGCCCCTAAAATACAGACTAGGGTGCTGGGGAGATAAGTCTGTGTGTAAATTCATCATCTTACACATCTGAGGCCCTAAGTTTGAATCTCTACCACTGATGTAAAACGTCAGGCTTCGTGGGGCATGCTTGCAACCCCAGCTCTGTGGAGAACAAAGACAGGAGGATCAGGGGCAGTCAAGTCTCTCAGTTCAGTAGGATACTGTGTGTCTTGGAAACAGTGGAGAGTAAAGAGCAGTAAATCTGATATCCTCCTCTTGTCTTCTGTGTGTGCACACGGGCATGGGGCAGTGTGTGCATACACACAAACACACACACACACACACACACCAACACACACACAGACCCCCCCCACACACAGAGGAACACACAAAGACTAGATGCTCTGTAAAGGATATGTACACTGAAGACTTTAGAAGGACTTTTTTCCCTCAGGGTTTTGGTTTCTTGCCTCCAGTCTAGTCTGAAGGAAGGAAGGAAGGAGTGGCTGCCAGGTTGCTAAATGAGAGTCAGCACCAGGGTCTCTTTTAAATCACATTCATGTGGAGGGCTGTGTTTCTCTTCTCAAAGCTTCATCTCTCAGCCAACTTCAGAAGCAACAGCAAAAAGTCATTGACGAATTCAGCTGAGTCAGTCTGTTCTTGATCCAGGAGGCCACAGCACAACAGGACACAAAGAGCAGCCCCCCAGGACACTAGACCCTTGTCTGTCATCTGCTCTCATGTCAACTCGCATGCAGAATCACTGGGAAGAGATGAGTGACAGACCATGCCTCCTAAAAAGAGATATCAGGTGACTCTGTACCTCAGAGGAGTTCATAGTCTGGTTGAGAACAGAGATAGGAGACCAAAGCAATGGAATGAGCAGAAAGAGAGTGGGAGAGAATAAAAGCTGTAGCCAGGCAGTGGTGGCATGTGCCTTTAATCCCAGCACTTGGGAGGCAGAGGCTGATGGATCCCTGAGTTCGAGGTCAGCCTGATCTACAGAGCAAGTTCTGCAACAGCCAGCAAGCGCTACACAGAGATACCCTGTCTGGAAAAACCAAGCTGAGCCAAATCAAACCGAGCCAAACCTAACCAACAATAACAGCAACAACAAACCCACAACTGGGTCAGTGATGTTTAGGAGGTTGGTGAGGGCCATGGTCCGCTGACCAGTTATGATGAAAGAGAGAAATCCAGACTTCCTGGGGCTCAGCATGAGCAAGAAGTGGGTGACTGGGGACAGTGAAGCCAGGGGTGTCAGGGCTCACCTGTCATTTAGGATTCCAGAGGCTGAGGCAGGAAGACTGCCATGAGCTCAAGGCTAGCCTAGGCTACGTAGCAATGATGAGGGCTATACACCAAAACTCTGTCTTGAAAGCCAAACACACAGAAAGTACGTGGAGGGTAAAAAAGTGCCTGTCAGAAAGTGCTGGGCAGGTGACCTGACCCCTGTCCTCTGCCCATGGGCATCTGAGGTAACAGACAAACATTCACTGTAAGGAGTGTAAAAATAAACAAGAAAATTCCATGTGCTCAGGGATCTTTCTGTCTTGGCAGAGACACCAGCATACAAAATAAACTATTGCAGGTGGGACAGCATCTACGTCAATCATGATCTTCACTGATGTCCAGCAGGGTCCCTGACAGTGTGGTTGGTACATCAGAGGAGATGAAGCTGAGCAGACACCCTAGTCCTGACAGAGTGATGTGAAACCCATCTTATTCAGGCCTGGGAGGTCTCCATTAGATGGTTACTTTGGACCCAGAGCTGGCCACAGGTGCTTGAGGCTAATCAGTGACAAGGCTGACAGGTCGTTTCAGGCAAAGGAACGAGTGTTTTCAGGAGACTGGGACTTAAAGGGCAGTGTCTGAAGACTTTTGTTTTCTGGTGATGGAGACCAAATCCGTGGCCTTGTGTTTGCTAGGTAAACACTCAACGTCAGAGCGCAAACTCTAGCATGATCTTCACATAGAGATGCCAGTAAGGGAGCACAAGAGCTAATGTGGTCAGGACTGTTAGCCCAGGACAGGAAAGAAATCTCACTTACATGGGAGATCAAGGTAAGAGGATTGTGATTTCAAGACTTGCTTGGAACAAGGAGTGAGTTCAAGACTAACCTGGGCCACTAAGTGGGATCTTGTCCCTAAATAAACAGTAAAAAAGATGGAAGGAGATGTAACCCAATACCAGATTGCTTATCCAGAATTCCATCTCTAATATGAATAATTAATGATTATTAATAATAATGATGACAATAATAATAATAGATGAAAAAGTGAGTCTGAATACGCATCCTGGCTTCTCAGAAGTGCCTCTTACCTAGAATCCCTTGCACCTCTAGTCATCAGACCCTATCACTCTAGCTGCAGCCGGTCTTGGCTTGGAGGACCACAGCAACAGTGTCAGTGGGAGATCGCTAGCCTGCATCACATCAAAGAGAAACCAGGAGGTCACAGGGCTGAAGGAAAAGGATTTATGTTTGGCATGGCTGAAGAGAGGAAATTTCTCATTTTACTAAAGCCTGTCCCTGAGCTCCGTGACCGGAGCATTATGACAAACCTGCCCCATGCTTACACACTTGCCCTGCGTTGTGAGGTCTCCGTGTCTCTCCTCCCCAGCACTTCTGCAGCAATGGCATCCACAGGCCTCCAGGGCAATGGAGCAAGGACTATGGCCCAAGAGGAAAGTGTTGTCCTGCAAGTAGATTTATGCCTTAGGCCCTGTTTAAGATTCTGCTGTGGAGATCAGATAGACTCCTACTACACAAGCTACAGGCAACTGCAAAATGCTGAGAGTGAGAGGAAGTCTTCTCCAGGAAAGAAGACACCAGTTGGTTATCCAATACCCAATGATCAGCCTTAAAACATACATACAAATGACAGACAGACTGAGGACACACACACACATTATATATATATATACATATATATATATATATATATATGTATATATATACACACACACATACATACATACATACATACATATACACATACATACATACACATACATACATATAGGTGACATGATATGATATATAATATATTATATAATGTATACATAATATAATAGTTAACATAATTTACCATATATATCATATATGCAATAATAATTAATGCACAAAGAGGCCATAAATATGAAAGAATGCAAGGAGAAATATATGGGAGGGTTTGTGGGGAGAAAAGGCAAGGAGGAAATAATGTAATTATATTATATCTTAAAAAAATAAAATGAAAAATAGACCAGGCATTAGTGGTGCACACCTTTAATCCCAGCACTTAGGTGGGTCTCTGAGTTCAAAGTCAGCCAGGACAACCAGGGATACACAAAAACAAATCCTGTCTTGAAAAACAAACAAAACAAAAATCCCATGCTTTGATTTCTGTTGGCATTTGCAGGAATACCCTAACACACTGAAAATACCATTTAAAGATGGGGTAGAAAAATATCATTTAGAGCCTAGGAGATGGCTTACTGGTTTAAGTGTTTACTATGGTGTTCAAGCATGAAAACTTCACTTTGAATTCTGACATACATGTACAGAGCCCCCAGCACTGGGGAGGAGACAGGAGAATCCTAGAGCTTGCTAGTCAGCCAGTTGAGCTGAAATGGTGAACTTCAGCTTTAGTCACACACATACACATACGCATACACATACGCAAACACATACACATATAGACACACACATAGTCACAGATACACACAGAGGCACACACACACACACACACAGTCACAGACACATATAGAGGCAAACACACACACACAGACACACACAGAGACACACAGGCACACACACAGAGACATACAGAAACAAGGTCATAGATACACACAGAGACAAACACACAGACACATACACACACAGACAGACACAGTCACACACAGAGACACACATCACAGACACACACAGAGAGACAAAAACACAGATACACACAGACACACACAGAGATATACACACAGAGACACTAAGTTAAAATAAAGGTGGGGCTTTGGTACAAATAGAAGAACATGAAATCTCTCTTTGAATGAACTTTAAAAAAAAATTACACCACAGTTTTTAATTAAAGCCAAAGAATCCTATGCAAAGAAATAAATGATCAGACATAGCTATTAAAACACAGACAAGGTGGGGATTTTTACACCGCATCACAAGTCTTTCCTCTCTGAGACACTACCCTGCTCTGGTCTCCAGACAATCCTTCTGGAAGGAAGGGGCCCAGCGAGCCCTTTGGTTTGGACCTGTTTTCCCAGCCTCTGTCTTGGCACACTATCGACAGAGTACAGAGCAGTCTAATGGGACCCAGTATTGGCCCACAACACCAACCTGGCCTGGACCTGATGGTGTGTTTTCAGCCACATAGGAACTTGGTCTTTATTCTTCAGGGTTGTGAATCTGGCACCGGAGACTGGTAAAGGAGCTTGGTGGAAAGCCCAAACAAACTATAAGGAAATCCTGCATTCTGCAACAAAAGACGTGAAAGTGGAGTCAAGGCCTCCCTGCCTTTGTCTCCTCTGCCAGGATAGGAGCTGTTGCCTTGGGAGGAAGATAACATGAAAGAGGCTGTAATTGCAGGGCAAGACTCCAGGGTCTGAGAAAACAGGACAAGAAATATCAAGGAAAGAGGGTTCTGTGTGCTTTCAGCCGAGCCAGGGAGGGGAAAATTAAAAGAGCAACCCTTTCTTGAACTTGAACTTTGTGGGTGGGGTGGGGGTGGGGGTGAGAACACATACCAGCAAGAAGAGAACATTTTCAGGAAAAACATGAGGGCGGAGGGAAAAAAGACAGGATGATGTCATGTCAGCCAAAGGAACTAGGGAGGAGCGTGTGTTTTTATAAACATACTTTGCGCAACAGAGGAGGGCATGAGCTTGAACCGAGGGAAAGTACACCAGTGGGGAACAGAAAAGGAGCTGGAAGCCAAAGGGCTTTACCTTATCTGAGCTCTCAAAACACTTAAAAAATAAAAAAAAAGATCCCATTCCAGGAGGAAGGAAGACAGGAGCAAGGGAATGCAGGCGTTGAGAGGGGTGGCAAGGAATGTCTTCCGAGGTACTTAAAATCTGCAAATGAGAGAGCCAGATAGCCATGTCCCACCTATTTGTGGGAAATGTTGAAGAAGATGCAGCCCTAAGAACAGAATTCTTCACAGCCACCCAGTCAGTTCAGGAAGGGCAGGGACCAGTCTCCTGTGCTGTCGCTGGGTCTCAGCAGCCCTGTGCTTGTTAAGTGCGTGTGAGCCCTTGTCACCTCTCCGTGCTGGTCTGGCTCTGCACTGGCTGGCAAATCCATGCCCTGCAGTTTAGGAGGAGGTGGTGGAGGAAGAGGAGGAAGAGGAGTGGTGGTGGAAGAAGAGGAGGAAGAGAAGGAGATAGAGGGGGAGGAGGAAGACAGGCAGATGTGTTGGGAAATCCAAGGGATTATTAATGACCAGGTATCAAGTCAGTGATTAGATCATACCACTTTTTTTTTTCAGAAATTCAGGCATCTGAGAGGAGAGAGAGAGAGAGAGAGAGAGAGAGAGAGAGAGAGAGAGAGAGAGAGAACACAGAGGTCTCAAGTGTCGCCAAGCTTTGTGTTTTGTCTGGAGTTGCTTTTGCTGGAAGTCATCCAGGAAGCCGATCTTAGCTGTGCTGGTCATGTGACCACTCCTATAGCCGGTGGTTTTGTTGTTGTTTTGTTTTTTAAGCCGTTTTCCCACTCAGCCGATAATAGCGCAGCTAGAAATCTAAACACCAAATCATTATTCATCTAACCTCCAATGCAGACAAACTTTGAGAGGATGGCCACTGTCCTTTGACCTTGCAACAAGAGTCCGCTCCTTCCCTTTACTCTGCCAGGGCTCTGTGGTCCCTGGGCAAGTCCAGGAACAAGGAGGAGGGGCACAGCTCACTGCAGGGGAGGCCGACCCAGGGGGGAGATGAGGATCTGCATCAAGGAGAGATCGAAGGGTTAAGCAATGTCCCCATGCTTGTCCTCAAATTGTGAATGAGGCTCTTTTATCCAGTGTTCCCTTCAGCTCTTGCTCCTGCACACCAGGCAGGGCATCAAGGTGTGCCTGCTGGCATCTGTCACTCACTGGAGCCCCTGACCTGCAGCATGGTTAGGGGGGGGGATATATTTGTTCCTCTCTCTCTCTCTCTCTCTCTCTCTCTCTCTCTCTCTCTCTCTCTCTGCTGAGCCACTGGATCAATGGCAGGCAGGAAAGAGCAAATTGTGCCAGGAAGAACTATCTCTCCCCGGCTGACTCAGCCCAGGATGGGAAGGCAGGGGGCCATCTGGCAATTGAACGCAGCCCTTGATTTTTCCCTTATGAAACAGTAACTACAAAGGTACAGTGCTGGCCTGGTTCTGAGAAGGTCACCCAGGTTGGCTTTGAAAGGCGAAAGCTCTGTGTCAACAGAGCGGTGTGATAAGCAGCAGCCATTTCTCCAGATAATGTGTCTGATCGTGTACCTCTGGGATCAGCTTTATATCTCTCTACAGATCGGTGTGTTTTTATGACAACTGTCTCCATAGCAACCAGGTGTCCAGCTACTAAATGGATCTGAAAGCTATTCAGTCCCAGCCTGGGGGCAGGGCAGGGAGCCCCTCTCACTGCGGGTTCCTTGGAGAACCTCAGTGAGGCAGTCATGCGAGGCAAAAGACCTGGGGTTTCCTTCCCAGGCCTGGCCGGACAGAAGAATGGAATGATCGAAGTGGCTTTTGTTTATCATTTGAATCATATCCCAGCCAGTAGGGTAAACAGCCGGTCAATTAAAATGGCATGTAGCTATATGGAAGGTGTTGCAGACAGCTTGGAGATTGGAGACATAACGGCTAGCACAGGATGGCAATTATCCTGCAAAGTCTGGGGTCAGTGATTTGGGGGTTAATATGTCACAACGAGAAGGAAGAGGTTCGTGAAACATTCATTCTGGTTGATCCAGGCTGAAAGACAATTGCATATGAGAAGTCATACAGGGTCACCGAAGGCTGGACAGGCAAGGGCAGAGCAGTCAACATTCCCATCTCTGTCAAGGAAAGAAAGGCTCTCTGTCCTTGGGTATCCCTGTGGCCCAGACAGAGGCTCAGGGAGGAGGAGGGGGGACTGCAGAGGTGTGGCTGCAGAGGGAGCCACGGAGCTCAGTCTTCTCAAGGTGTCTTGCAGATACAGGTTCCATGGCTCTTCCCAAGGTCAGCCTTGCTAGCCTGAAACCTCTCACCTGCCTCCATCAAGTGCATCAAAGTTCTGTGTGATCCCCACTTCATTGTGAGTGACAGAGGCTTCCACTGTTGTGAAGTGATGCCCTGGGGGTCATCTGCGTGTGTGTGTGTGTGTGTGTGTCTGTCTGTCTGTCTGTCTGTCTGTCAGGACAGGGAAGGGAGACACAGCTGTACCAGCAGAGACAGTGTGATACAATGGAATCCAGAAGGAAGAAACTTCAAGAAGGGCTCCTAAACAGGCCGCAAATGGTCTTTGGGAGGACACACCCTTCCCAGTCATAATCTAAACCAGGGCCGGATGAGGTGGGTACAGGGCTTATAAGGGTAGCTGCATCCTCTCTTCTGTCTCTGCTCTCTCTCCATCATCCGCTATGCCCGAGTGCAGTTCAAACATGCAGTTGGTCTGTGGGGCCCAGATCTAGGTGTTTCTTACAGGAAGCTGCTCTCCTCAAAGGAGAGTCGGGGGTTAAGTCTGCAACTGTCAGTGTCTGGCAATAAATAAAAGGAAACCGCACTCCCCGTGAATGGGGAGGAGGCAGGAGGAAGGTAATTCTTTCTTTTTCTGTTTCTAAAGCATGAGTAAGATGCTCAATGTGTTTGAGATTATTTGGCAAATTCTTGGAGAAGGTCCCTCATTCACTAACCAGCAGACTGTAGACCACAGTCTTCCTACCTTCCTCTTTATTCTGATCCTCCAGAGACAGGCAGGTTGGGCATCCTGAAGGGTGGGGCACATCTGTTTAACTATTAATGATTCATAAAACTCCCCCCTCCCCACAAGAAGCCCTGGGCTTGGCATGTTAGTAGAAAATCCTATTTTGAGTGTGTTATGAAACAGAGGTTTTGATATGTTGCCAGATTTATGGAAGATGCTGGAATCAAGGCTCTGAGACGCTGGGGCTGGCCGAGTGGGTGTTACATAAAACTGTTCTAGGGACTCAGGATGATCACAGGAGTTGGGGGATGTCCTGGAGGGTGAAACCAAAGACAACAAAACAAAACATGAGCCAGCTTCCAAGCCCCGTGTGCTCTAAGGCTAAGCAGCAAGTCTGTGGGTGCAGTTTTAACCAGAGACCTGGGGACCTGCAGGCCCTTGCTGTGGCTGATCACACTCAGTCAGCCCAAGGAGTCAGGATGAAAGGCACCTTCATGGGGGCCCTCAGGAGGGCAAGAGGCTCCTTGGACTGACTGCTGATTGAAATTCATACTCGCCTGCTTTCCTTCTCTGTCTCCCAGGCCTCCTCTGGGCAATGTGTAATAAAAAGGAGGAAGGTGACCTCCTCCAAGCTTTGACTCTTGTGAAATGCATCTCAGGGCTAAGGTGCATCTCAAGTCCAGGGCTGGAAGCTTATTTCTCCACACTTGGATCCAAAATTTCTTACTGGAAGCCAGTCCTTTTCTCTTTCAGATGTTAGCTTTTGTGCAGTTTCTAAGAGGCCTGTGTCTGGCCAAGTGTCTTATTTGTTTGTTTGTTTGTTTATTTATTTATTTATTTATTTATTTATTTATTTATTATCTTTGTGTGTGTGTGTGTGTGCACCTCCATGTGTGTGTGCAGGTGCAGATTTGTGGGAGTATGTATGTATGTGTGTGCTCGTGTGTGTGCCTCTCTCTGTGTGTGCAGGTACAGATATGTATATGCCTCCCTGTGTATGTGGGTACAGATGTGTGTGTGGATATGCCTCTGTGTGTGTGTGCAGCTGCAGCTGCTTGAGGTATGTGTGTCTGTGTATCTCTTTCTCTCTCTCTCTCTCTCTCTCTCTCTCTCTCTCTCTCTGTGTGCAGGTGCAGATGTGGGGGTATGTGTGTATGTGTGTTAGGTATTTCACCTAATATATGTGTGTAATAGGTATTTATTTTTGGATCAGGGGCTCCTCATGTACCTCAGGCTGGGCTTGAACTCACTACATCAGTACATAATCCATTGCTGTCGAAACCACAGCAAGCCTTCTGTCTCAGTCTCCTAAGGATTAGTATCACAGGTGAGTACCAGTGTGCCTAACCCAGCCAGCTGTCTTAATTTCCCAAAGGCTGTAGTAAGGGTAGGTGTGGAGACTAGCCAACAAAGGTGCTGGTCAGGGTGCTTCCAACTAGCCAAAGAAAGTGCTGGTCAGAATACTACCAGCTGGACGAAAAGGTACTTCACAAGGCATGCACCAAGTGGCAGCTCATGGATGGAGGAAGGAAGTGGGAGGGCTCTTCCCATCTGCCTCTGGCCTCAGGCTCAATTTCGGCTTCTTGGACTACCAAAGACAAGGCCTTCATTTCTTTTTGGAAGGAAAGACAGGCTTTATCCAATCCCAGTCTCTCTCCCTTGCCATCCTCCCCCAGACACCCGCCCCCCTCCCCCATTCATAGAGCTGAGCAGTCAGCCATGGCCAACTTGCCCTTACATAAGACAGAGCATTACCTAGAATCCTTCCTAGCTGAAGAGGCTGTAGGGAGGGGGTGGGAAGCCATTTGTTTACTGGTTCAGAACAGGACTTTCTACTTCAGAAGTCTCCAGGCTTGTTATCCCAGCTACGCAGAGGCAGAATTGCACGTTTTCAAAGCCTGCCTGGGAAACAGAATGAGGTGAAAGCCTGTCTAGACAGCCCAATGAGACTTTATCTCCAAATAAAAAGTAAGGAGTCTGCCGAGGATATAGCTCTGTGATGGAATGCTTCCGAGAGTGCACAAAGCCCTGAACCATCCCCAGCACAAGAGTAACAATAAACTTCACCGGAATTCAGAAAAGACATTAAAATAAGATGATGCTCCAAAGAGGTGCCAAATGGGTCAGGCTAGCCTGGGCTACAAACCACGTGCCCCTCTCCCATCTCAAAAGAAATAAATTAAGACCAACAATAGACATTGACAGATTTCCCAACAAGGGAACAACCAGGACAGTGACTTTCCACCGACGACCATTGTAGCAGAAGATTATGTTCTATCTCTTTAATAGTGCTATAGGAGGCACCTGCTTACAGACAGAGGAGGAGGCTTGGAGTGAATGTCTGGCCCTGGCCAGTCGTCCTCGGCCAGCAATGGGCCTGCTGAGCCCATTTCAACTGAAATGAGATCAATAGGATTCATTTTTTCTCCTGCTGGCTCCCGAGTGATTCATGAATCAGAAAACTAGTTCATGAATCAGAGCGGGGCGGGGAGAAGGGGGGGGACCGTTTGTGCAGTCGGCAAACCTCCATTTCTTTCACGAACCTAGCCGTGAGTTGCATAACACTGCCTGGCACTTGCTAGTTGAAACCAGTCTTTTTGGAAGCTGTTTTACTCACTCACCTATTCTCCTTCTGGAAAGGGGAGGGACACGGTGTGTACTACTGTGTGTCCAGCGGTCAGTGTGTACGGTCAGTGTGTACTGACTGTGTGTTCAGCCGTCTCAGTAACATTTCCACGACAAAGGAAGCATTCATGAGTCTGCGTGTGTGAGTGTGTCGCAAACAGCCTTTGACCGGCCTTGGGGCCCCTTTAAACCTGAAAAAGAGCCAAGTTCATCTCTCCGTGGAGCTGCTTAAGGAAGCTTTGAGATGGGGCAGTTGGAACATCTCTGTAAGGGCTGATTACAGCCTACTAAGGAAAATGAGATTTTTATCTCACAGGAATTCAGTTATAAAAATAAAATACAGCGTCTGGCTTGATTCAGCTAAATGCACAAGTGCCTGGGTGTTTTTAATTTAGTAGGAAAAAAAAGCCCCGGACAAGAGGAATGACCTAAAACACTACATTTAAAGGAAAAAAAAAAAGGGAGGGAAGGAAGAGGGAGGCTACAGGAAGTGTGTGTGTGTGTGTGTGTGTGTGTGTGTGTGTGTGTGTGTGTGTAGGGGAGAGAGAGAGAGAGAGAGAGGAAGAGGGACAGGGAGAGAGCCATGGAGGACTGGGGTGGAGGGGGCGGGACAGAGAGAAGCCACCCTGCTGGCACTTGAATGCAGAGGGTGATGTCACCGGAGCAGTTGGAGCGAAGGGGAGAAAAACAACTTGAAGCAGTGCTAATCCCCGTTTGCTGCCCTGAAGGGAATGGACGGTGGCCAAGGCAGGGAGTTATGGGAAACCATATAAGGGTGCCAAGCAAGCTTTGCCGCCAACATTAGGAACTGACAGCTTTGTTCTCTGTCACTTGGCTGCCAGCCAGAGGCCTCATTTCAGCTCAGCGGCAGCGTGACTACCCTGGCGGGCTGCCAGCCCTGTGCTCAGAGCTTTTTCCTCCCAGGGCTTAGCTTTTTTTCCCTCCTCCGTCCCTTTGCCAAACATGCAGCGGTTACTATGGCAGTGGGAAGGAAAGTTAAACACACACACACACACCAAAGTAGAGGCACGCCTTTATCCAGATGTGCACCGGGAGCAGAGAGAAAAGGCAGTTAACCTACCCAGTGGGGCCTGCAGGAAGGAGGAAGACACCTCGCTGTGAGATGTGGCTGGCTGCTGCTGCTGTCACTAGGGACAGACAGGCCTGTGCACCTTGTGGGAGGGAGTGGGGCTGACTTCCAGGCCTTGTTTCTCTGTTCTCCATCTCTTCCTGAGGCATGGTGGAGTGCGTAATACCAAACGGGGAAGACTGTCACGCTTTCCACTGGCCCTGTGTCTGTGGTTCTGAGAAAGCTGCAGGGAGCCAGGCCCATGGAGCATGAAAGAGGAGACAGGAGGGCAGGAGGAGGGGTCTGGGTACCCTCTGGACACCAACGCAAACTTAGCACCATGGCTTCCGCTGCCAACACTGGGAGAGGGTTGTGCTTAGTGCTGTGACTCAACCTAGTGGAGATCAGACCTCCAACCCTGGTAGTTCAGGGTACGCCGGAGCTAAGTAGCCTTTGTTGGGACCGAGGGCCCACAAGGGCCAGTGTGTTCTTATTCCCACATGGAACGGCAGCCAGGAAGGACTCTGAAGAAAGAGTACATTGCAATGTTTTTAATTAGGACCATTTTTCACCTGCTTAGAAAGTGGAACATCTCCTGGGAGATGACAGGTCTCGACCAGAGGCAAGCCTCCAGGCACATGGTTGGCCGTGGGTTTCTAAGGCAGAGGTTGCTTAGAAGTAGAGATCTGGATGCCAGGCTTTCAGACCCTCGGGGTTTAGCAAAGTTCCCAGAAAGGCCTCTTCGGAATCTAGAAAGTACTGCCAGGCTGACTCCTGGCCCCACCGCTGGTGACTTAGGAAGGGTGACTTAAGAAGGGGTCGAAGTGTTTGGTGTAACCCTGCAAGCCTCTCTGTAAAAACGCAGTGGCTGCCACCCTCGGCGGGGCCCTGTGGCACTGAGAACGGCCTCCATAGTCTCTCTCCAGCTGCATCTTGGCAGGGAGCGAAGTAGAGCTGCCAGGAGGGACATGGCCCAAGGTCAGGAGGGAAAAGTTGGCAAGCAGGAAAGTATCCCAGAAGTCCCTGGGCCTGTTCCATGCTGCTTTTATTCCAGGCCTAGTCTGTACTTCTTAGGAGGCATGCCAAGCCAAAATGGGTTGTTCGCTGTGTTCAGCCAAATAGAGGTCCAGTAGGGAAGAAGTGGTGATAGGCTCCTCTGGGAGTATTATGAGCACAGCACGTACCATGGCTACCCCCCTCACTACTGGAGGGGGGTGTTACCCTATTTTCATCGCTATCTTTCCCTAGCCTGCATGCCTACTGGCTGTCATTCTTTCTAAGGGCCAAGGCCACAGGAGGCCAAGCTAGGAGACACACTCTGTGCATCAGTTCCTATGCCAAGGGGACCTGACAGGCTTGGTCCCCAGAGCATGGCAGAGTCACCACAGGGAGGGTAGTGGAATGTGGAAATCTGAATGAAATACACTTTGTTTCAACTGGAGCAGACAGAGCAAAGGACAACTCGGCACCAAGCAGCACAGATGCTAGGATAAGCTTAGATGGGAGGGAACAGAGCTCTGAGCTGGTCGCCATCCCAAGCAGAAAGATCCCAGATTGACAACACAGACAGCCTCCCAGGGGAACCTCTTTGCTTTAGGACCGACGCCAGCTCCCGGCTGGTCCAGGCACATCCGGGTGTATCCTGGGCTGACTCTTTGAGGGAAAGACTCCTCTGGTTATTTCTAGAAAGATCACTTGAGTCCGTCAGCATCTTGCACGGCACATTTAGAAGCCTTTGCCACAACCTGTCTGAGCCTGTGGAGCTCTGTAGCCTCCCATTTGCCTTCCCAGCGTTTCCCTGGGAAGGACCTGAGAATACACTCCAGGGCTGGATGTCTGAGCTTGTTCTTTGGTTGTCTCCATGAGAGGCTCTGATGTCTTGGGCCTCCCCATGTTCTCTCCAGCAGAACCCTGGATGGAGAAGGGCCAGAGGCAGGAGGAGGAAGAGAGTATGTCCCGGGGAAAGCCTTGGCCAGGCTCTCCCCTGGCCCCCTGCCCCACACAGCAAGGCTGCACAAGTACACATTCTGTGCCCCAGGGCTCTTTCTTTCTTTCTTTCTTTCTTTCTTTCTTTCTTTCTTTCTTTCTTTCTTTCTTTCTTTCTTTCTTTCTTTCTTTCTTATCAGCAGAACTCCACTCTTACATTTTCTGTTTTTAATGATTGATTTATTTATATGAGTACACTATAGCTGTTCTCAGACACACCAGAAGAGGGCACCGGATCCTGTTACAGATGGTTGTGAGTCACCATGTGGTTGCTGGGAATTGAACTCAGGATCTCTGGAAGAGCAGTCAGTGCTCTTAACCGCTGAGCCATCTCTCCAGCCTCCCCGCTCCACCCCCTTACACTTTAAGGTTGGTTTCCTGTTAGGTTTGTCAGGCAGACAGATGGGATGATCCTGAGGGATTTGCCTTTCCTGAGAAGCTAAGAGAAAAGGCAAAGCCAGATCTGACCCTGTGAAGAGGGCCAGAGGTCAAGCGTCTGTCCAGCCCCAGAGATTTGATCAGAGGGAGAACTGTGCAAACCGGTGATTTGATGGGGTTTTCCTGTCAGCTTTCGTCCCTGACACTGAGGCTGCACCTCTCATTAAAAGGCCCAGCTGAATTCCTTGCTTAACTTGCGTGGGAAAAGTCCTTCCACACAGGACATGAAGCCTGCCCCACCAAGCCATGTTCTGACATTTTGCCTCTGCTATTATCGTAGAGGTGCTTTGTGACCCCCCAGTAGACAGCCATTACAATTCTTATCTCAGAGAGTGGCCTTTCAATGTGAGGAGAAGATGAAGATCTGAAGGGGACGGGACATTCCAGGGAATGCCACCAAAACAGAGCATTTTTCCAGACAGCTGCCCATAACTGCATAGCACAGCCTGTCTTCTTTATTATCTGAAGTTCACACTGAGGGGAGGCTCCAGAGAGCCCCGGTAGGCATCTCATAGAAGAGCTGTCCATGAGCCAGACCCTGGGCGGGAAGAATCGAGAGGGAAAGAGGAGAGAGGTAAAAGCTGTTTGTATGGGTGTCTCCAAGGCTCTACTCAGGTGGGTGGGGAAGACTCTAAAGACCTGTTTAAACGGTGGGAGGTCTTGGCCATCTCTGTGCCCAAATCAGTGTTTTGGGGTTTGCCAAATTACCGGCCCTCCCTACAGAGTCTACTCCTAGCAGCGGTCTCTCCTTTGTGAAAGCTGTCATTGAGGGGCTGACTTTGAAGGTTGGCGAGACTCTTGGGGATTGGCAGACCTGTGAACGCTCAGGCTAGGACATGCTGAGTCTTGCAGCTTTCTGCTACGGTGGTCAGGAGGTGAGCCATCTGACATACACATGTATGGGTCTCTGGGACCATCCTGTCTTTATAAACAGGATCTTCACATTTTTAAGGTTTATTTTTTAATGTGTGCGTGTGTGTGTGTGTGTGTGTGTGTGTGATTGCGCGCTCTCACACACGAGTAAGTGAGCACGTGCAAGTACGTGCATGCTGAAGTCAAAGATTGGCATGTATGTGTTAGTGCTGAGGTCAAAGATGGATATTCAGTGTTTTCCTCTACCAATTTACACCTTTTTTGAGATAGATAACTTCCTGAACCATCATGTCAAGTTTTTTGTTATGTGTATATGTGTGTTGAGGGTGGGTTCTAGCTATCAGACCCAAGATGTCAAACTTGTGTGGCAGGCACTTTAATTACTACCAAGCCATTAACCCCAGCCCTTGATTCATCATTTTAATCTGGATAGTTTTGCTTCATGGTCACCAGGCCCCTGCTGTACCCGTGTGTATGAGGCTGTATGCATGGTGGAGACTCAGGAACAATATAAAAGTTCAACAGTCTGACTGACGTCAGCAAGCAGGAGAGGTGTTGTTGGCTCTCAAACTTGCATCTCCAGAACACCTGGGGCCACCTCTCTTGCACACACCACTCACAACCCTCTGTGTCCTTGATGTTTACAAACCACGATATCAGTGGATGAGTATGCAGTAAACACATTGCTCCTTAGGCTGCCTGGCCCTTGGAGCTTCTCCAAGTGCAGGTGCCTGTGTCACCAAGGAAAACATGATGGTTGTCACAAACAGTGCTTCACACAAGCCAGTGGGGAAACTGAGGCAACCCAGTTCCCACATGCAATAAGGGACCCGAGGCTTGATTGTCCAGGAGAATCACAAATGGACCTCCACCAGGATGAGGGTCCCAGTGTTGGTATCAGGACCTGGCTGCTCTTACCAGCCAAACGCTAGGTTTTGAAGTCCTGGACAAATAGGAACCTGGAGACTGTGAGCAACCACGCTCATCCCTGGCCACCTCCGTTTCCCTATTCTGATCTTCGGTGAATCCACCACCAAAGAAGAGTTGGGAGATGGCTCATTCAGTAAAGCAGTGCTCGTGTGTGGACCTGAGTTTGATTCCCAGCACCTGTGTGAAAATCTGGGCACCATGTCACATTCCAGTTCAGGGGAGGTAGAAGCAGGTGGATTCCTGAGATTGACTGGACACTCAGTCTGTCCGCACTGGAGAACTTGAGGCTAGAGAGAGATCTTGTCTCAGCAGGGTCACTTATTGAATGATTTCTGACATATGTCTACATACATAGACGTGGACACACGCCAATCAATCTCCTATGAGGATGTATGATGGTTCTGGATGGATGGTGGATGTGATTGGTGTCGCTGGATCTTCAGGGAAGGAAACGCCTGAGAAGTACAGAGCAGGTAATGGTCTCTCCGGGACACGGTGCTGCTCCTGAGGCCCTCCCCTCACATGCCGCAGAACACAATCCAGCAACACCAAGCTCTTTCTCTCAAGTGTGTTGCCCAGAATCCACCCAGGGACTAAGTTGTTCCAGGACAGCAGCTGTGTTGTCCCCGTGGAACCTGGCAGGACATAGTGCCTTTTTGGAGGGACTGAAACTATCCTTCATTGACAAAAGGATGAGAGCCTGAAAAGCAGATGCTTGACTCGAGCTCAGAGCTCGGAGAAGAGGCCTGCCGTGGGCTCCAAGCTGGCTCCTTAGAGAAAGTGAGCCGAGCCTTAGAGATGCTGGAGAAGGCTGTACAAGCATCGAGACCTGAGTTCAGATGCCCAGAACATACGTAAAAGCCAGGTGTGGCAACATGAATCTTTAATTCCGGAGCAGGAGGTGGGGTGGGGAGGATCCAGCACACTTGCTGACCAGCAAGTCTTGTGGAATCATCCATTGAGAAGTTCAGTAAGAACCCTGTGTTGTCTTCACACACATGTGGGCAAGAACATACACACACACACACACACACACACACACACACACACACATATGCTGTTAAATAAGGTAGTCTCAGAATCACTTGGGCTTTCCTGAGCTGGCTGCTGCTGGAGCTGAAGTCCACCATCCTCAAGGAAAGAGACTTGCAAAGCAGATGAAAAAAACAACCCATTTGGTCACACTCTTTGGTTGAAGCTCAAATCGGCAGCTGTCAGGGCTGCTAACTAAGATGCTTAATGCACACACAAGCCAGCCAGTCTCACAGTTTTATGTGCAACATATAATGCAAATGGTTTATCAATTCAAAAAGTATTCCTGCGCCTGGCCTGGAGACTCTGTTTTGGCCAAATGACACCGTGTGTGAACAAGGAAAGCAAGCATGTATACGCCTATATCCTGTGACTGCACGGTGTCACGTGACGCTGTAGGCAGCATCAGGCATGATGGATACAACTCATCAGCTCAGCCTGGCATGCCCTCTCTACTGCCCTGGGAGTATCTCACCTTACCAGGTAAACTAGGAAGGGCAGGCTGTGACGTGCTCGCCACACTTGCCTTTGCTTCTCACCAGCCGGTGCGGGCTTCAGTGCTAAACTGTGAGCCACCCTGCTGTCTGCTAGCTTTTGGTTCAGGCAGGTGATGTGACTCCAAAGACAGTCATGGGCTCACTTTTGAGGTAGACACTATCCAGTCACGTATGTTTATTGAACATCTCCTATATACAAAGCTGTTCAGAAATGGTCCCAGGACAGTCACAGTCAACGGAGGAAACTCTTGTGCCTTGGGGCTCATTTGGATTTGTAAATATGGTTAGGCTGAGTCTTCAAGTAGGCACTGATTCCTGTCCAGACCAGACATACAGGGTCAGGCAGGAGAACATCATTCATCCTTTTAGATAGAGTTTCTTTACATAGCCTAGGCTAGCCCCCAAATTACTACCTTCCTGCCTCAGACTCCTGTGTGCTGGGCTGACAGTCATGTGTCACCACACCCAGCTGGCGGGTTAACAACTTAAAACACCACGATTTGCAGTTTTCAAAGTGCCAGCCCTCTACTTTCTATCAGTCATGGGATTCACGTTCTTGCCATGTGCACATAGTGTTCAAAGCTGAGCCACCAGTAACACAAAGATCAAATGGAAGGAAGCAGCAGAAATAAACAGGGAGCCCCCGTGTACCCTCCAGGCCCTCAAATCAGACTGTGCTCTGGCAATTGGTAATGACACGGACAAGAAGGTGCTGCCGGGAAGGTCCTCTGCTGCCTGCGATCATCTCATCCTCTCCACATTAAAGAAGGAGAGGGAGCAACTGGGGCAGAGGAAGCAGCTGTACTGAGGGAACACTTGTAAACACCCGGCCCCCAAAGTGCCTGTGCTGAGTCACGCTTGAACAGTGACCAGCCTTTGGTCCTGATGAATGACAAATAATGAAAATCCAACCATCCCTCTTCTGGCACCCCAGTTGTGAATAAAGAGCTGGTCTATTTGTATACATCTTTATCTTCATGTAGATATTAATTCTTTCATATTTTCATACCTCTATATATTAATACACAGGCATATGCACACACAACACAATGCATTGCACATAACATACATGCATGCATGCGTGTGCACACACACACACACACACGGGTGCACGCACACACATAATCACCCTTGTGGGTTTCTTGGTAGAGGTAACAGTGGAGCAAGGACTTCAAGTATGTGAGAGAGTCAGCAGCAGGACATCTGAAGACATGTCCTTCAGACAGATGATGGCTTAGCCAGTAACTGAGCAGGACAGTTATAGCTCACTGAGGGCGTAGGAGGCCGCAAGCCTACAGGGAGAAGGATTGGTAGAAGTAGAAAAGGCCAGTGGTGTCGGATCTTCATGAGCACAGAGACGTTCATATGAGAGGTGAGGGAGACACTGAGTATCGACGGGTGGGACCATCTCTGACTCTGGATTTAGTTGAGCCTCCAGTAGCAAAGTTGAGTGGAGGGCACTGGAAGCAGATGAAAGGCCAGCTCCAGGGAGGGTCATGGCAGTGGTGGCCAAGCTGGTAAGAGAATCTTATTCTAATTGTCTCACGTTGTCTCTGAGGACAGATCCTGCCGGCCAATGAAGATTCCTCGGGCCAACTCTGGGCAGCCACGTATCACCCAAAAGGGCTTGTAGACGAATATTTTGCTGAAAGCTTTTGCCTTAGTCTAGACTGAGTCGTGAGGTCCCGTCTTGGCTCCCTTCTCCAGGTCGACCTGGCCCCAATCCTTCACTAATCTCCATCTTCTGGCTCCTGGTCTCCTCTCTCTTCCTACACAATGGCTGTCGTATAACTTTTTTTCCTATCCGAATGTGACCATAACGTTGGCCATTATGAGGTAGATATGACCTTGACCCCATAGTCATCGCAACAAGACAAGCGGTCGTGATGTCTAGATCTGTGGTTATGGTAATGAAACTGTTAAATTTGGTGAGTAGAGGGACAGACATGATGGAACCCTCCTCTGGGATCCTGGTCATCACTCCATTCTGCCTTCGAGCCACCTTTGATGTTTGGAGGTGCTAGGTTACTTATGAGGCAAAGGGTTAACTGAGGGCCATACTCAGTCATCCAGCTTCTGTGACATTGTCACCTGTGCGACCATGGGATCTTTTGGTGCTGCTGGTGGTTACCCACACTCCTTTAAATAAGCCAAATAAACTCCTTGGCTCACCAGTTTGAATATGGGTGGAATTGTCTTTTGGTTTGTTGTGGGTACTTTATCTGGGTTCAATAGACCTTCATTGACTTCTCTACAGGGGAAGCCACAGAAGAGTGGTCCAGAGATGGAAGTTGCTAGAACGCCCCTCTTATCCTGATGCTGCCATGTTGGATATGCAGCTGTGTTGGGCTATCACCCAGGGTTACCTGGGCCTGAGGGATACACCAGTCTGCCTTCCCTCTCCAGAGGGGAGGCACGGCAGGCAGCTTGTCTGGGCCTGGTCCCTCCTGCTCATTTATCTTGGTTTGTACTAATGGGTTTCAGAGTCTTTTTCCGGAACATGCTTCTCGCCTGTCTCCCTCAGCTCTGCAGTTCCACGGGGCAGGATTGAACCATATATGTCTTGCATCCAGTAGCAGAGCTCCAAGCTGCTAGCTCTGTGCCCAGGGAACACTCTGTAGCTGTTATTGACTGGCTGACTCAGACCCTGTCTGCCCACATGAGCCATTCTGGGCAGCTTTGACTGAAATATGGATGGGGTTGGTGAAAGTCAAATTAAGAGGCTGGATGATTCTCCTCTCTCTCGCCAGGCTCCAGATGCCTCCTCAGCACAGCTGCTCCTTGTCCCCTGCTGTCCTCTTCTTCGCTGGGGGCCAGAGGCTTCTGAGTGTCCCTGAGAGCATAGCTAGCACACTCCGAGGGTTTCCTAGGTCTTTTCCCTGTCACCTGAGGGAATGATGGGAGAGAAAGGTGACTTTGTAACAAACAAATAGGAAGGAAAGATTTGGGGCTAGAAAAATGGCTCAGTGGTTAAGAGCACCTGGTGCTCTTCCAGAGGACCCAGGTTCAGTTCCCACATGGCAGTTCACAACTGTCTGTAGCTCTATTCTAGAGGATCCAACACTCTCTCACAGACATTCATGCAGGCAAAACACCAACACATATGAAATGTCAATCAATCAATCAATAAGTGGAGGGACCATGATGCGCTGATTCAGGGGCTTGCTGAACCCGAGTATGGTCATGCCTTCTAAGTACCAAACCTGCCTTTTGGGGATCACTGCTCAAGGGAAGGAAAAAACAAAATGAAGTCACATCTGTAAGGGAAATTATTGGCTCAGGACCCCCAAGACCAAGTTCTTAGCACAGAGGAGATTTATTTGCCCCAAAGGGACAGAGGACACAAGGGACAAGAGGACGGTAACAAGGCATGGGGAGGAGGGGTATTTGTCCCAGGGTGGGGGTGAAGAGACAAAGGCCTGCCCTTGGATCAAGAGAAGACAAGCATGACACATGGGAAAATGCAGTTTATAAAGGGAAAGGGGAAATCTCATGTTAGATGTGTTTAATTTTAACTGGATATGTTAATTAGGGCAGCCAATGTATGTGTGTGTGTAGGGGGGTGCTTTTGATGTTGGACTTAGAGACTTTGATAGCTGGACCTAGGTGGTCAGCTCAGGAGAAGGAAGTGGCCAAACAAGGGAATAGACGTTGGTTGCTAGCTTCAGAAATGTAATCCAATGGTTTTTAGTAAGGCAGAGGAATGGGAGAGAAGAAAAAGGTCTTCCAGAGCCATGTTCACCATGCTTAAGATGGCCAGATCCATTCCTATGAATAGATTAAAAGGCTGTTTCTCTCTCTCTCTCTGTGGTGTGTGTGTGTGTGTGTGTGTGTGTTGGTCTGCCTGTCTGTCTCTGTCTGTCTGTGTGTCTGTGTGTCTGTCTCTGTCTGCCTGTCTGGTGATCTCTGTGTCTGTCTGCCTGCCTGCCTGTCTTATCTGTCTGTCTGTCTGTCTGTCTGTGCCTCTCTCTGTCTTTCTGTCTCTCTGTGTCTGCCTGTCCATTTCTCTGTGTCTGTCTGCCTGCCTGCCTGCCTGTCTGTCTGTCTGTGTCTTTTGGTCTGTCTGTCTCTCTGTGTCTGTCAGTCTATCTGTTTCTCTGTGTCTGTCTCTGTGTGTATGTCTGTCTGTCTGTCTGTCTGTCTTTCTGTCTCTCTGTGTGTGCCCATGCATGAGGAGGCAAGAGGTCAACCACAGATGCCACTCCTCAGATCCTGTCCCACCTTGGCTTTGAGACAGAATCAGTCATTGTGACCTGGGGCCCCTTGATTAGCCCAGGCCAACCAACTACCCCAGTGAGCCTTCTCTCTCTACCTGTCCATCCCCGGAATAGTAGGTGCAAACCATCCTGCCTGGATGATCCCTGTGGACGCTGGATATCACGCTCCTGTTCCCATGCTGCTCAGCTTGACTGATGGAGCCACTGTCCTCTGACCCTGAATCAAAATCCTCTAATGAGCCAGGCAGTGGTGGCGCACGCCTTTAATCCCAGCACTTGGGAGGCAGAGGCAGGCGGATTTCTGAGTTCGAGGCCAGCCTGGTCTACAGAGTGAGTTCCAGGACAGCCAGGGAAATACAGAGAAACCCTGTCTCAAAGGAAAAAGAAAATCCTCTAGTGAAAAGGAATAACTCTTGCTGGCTCTTGGAAGGGAACAGGAGCAGAAAGGATGTTTACAGTAACTATTATATGTTATGTAACTGTTATATGATAGTTTAAAATCTTGATACTATCACTTAAAAATGAAGATATTACATTTAAAAAGGAAAAAAGAAATGAAACTATAGGACAGGGGATAACCCAAGTTCAGACCATGTTCCTCTAAAACAGGTACTGCCGTGACGGGTGTTAGAGAGTTGGAAGTCACTTTTCCTCTCAACAGCAAGCCCCAGCAGCTGGCACCTCACCAGTGTGGCACTGGGCGCAGGCAGGGATGTAATGATGCTGATCTTGCAAGAAGGGAGAGCGAGAGGAGGAGGTGGGCAGGGTTAGCCCATCACTGTATGTGACTCTGCAGACCTCTGTGAAGGACAGCCAGAGGTGATGCTGACGGGGAACAACAGACCACTCTTGCGTGGCCCTCCAGTTCAGGTGTGCAGCAGCTGGAAGCACAGGGTCACTCCTCTTCTGTGACTTTGCTTGGCTCTCATCGCACTTGGCTGACTGACTCTATCTGCAGCCAGGCAGCTTGTGAGAGCCTGTGGGTGAACTTCCGTGACTATAAAGAACCTCTGAAACAAAGGTCAGGTGTCATCAGGAGCCCTAGCCCTCTCTAGAGGAGTCGCTAGTTCTTCTGTCTATCTCATCAGTAGTCCTTTCAGGGCTTCTTGTGCTAGCCCTGGGTAAGGGTATAGAAAACGAATTTGAGGACGGAGGCCCTATAATGAAATCTCCTCTTCCCTCCTTCTAAGAAACTGTCAGGTAGAGACAGGCTCCACTCACTCAGTAACTGCTTTCCATTTACAGATAAAAAGAGAGGGTAAGGAGAGAGAGAGAGAAGTGAGCACAGATGTGAATTCTGGGTAATGCCAAGTGGCTCCCCTATGGATCCTGTTGCCATGGCAACACGCTCCTGTGATGGACCACTCTGGGAACTGGGTGTAGAGAACTGCAGAGAGGCATCACAAAAAGCAGCGATGTGACTTTAGGCCCAGGTTCCTTGTATCTGTGGAAACATCCTTTGACAGGTGTGTTCCCCACCCCTACCTCTGGCTGTGCCCTGCATATTGAGGAGATGCTAAGAGGTCCCCACATAGAAAGACACATTCTTTGTGTTTGCTGCGCTTACAACCTTTCATCATGCACAGAGCCTGCTATGCCAGCGTCCCTACATGCCGTATGGGATATTCCCTGTGAGCATGGCTTCATGGTTCACGTGCTTTAATGAACTTTGCATTTTTCACCTAGCTAGATACATCTGCCACCTCAGCCATGTCTGCACTTTGGTCTCAGAGGCCTCCGGGCACACTCTTTGTCTTGAAGAATGAGGATGTGTCGTGGGAAGGCGGAGCCGCTTGCCTCATCCAGATCTGGGTCAAGTTTATAAGATGGTAAGGGAGTCAGGGATGAGGCGAGGAGACACAGCCAGCCACCTTGTGCACTGGAATCTCAGAACTGAGGTGGCCACCGAGCTTGGCCGTACTCCTGGTTGAGGGGCAGTTCCATAGCTCCTGACATGCTCTCAGGGACTGCAAGCTCACTGCTTCAGGACAAGCCTATTCTGTGACTTCATTTTTCTGGAAAATCCAAAACTGCTAGTTGTCTTTTGGTTGTGTCATCCTCACAGACTATCAGCTGAGCCAAGACACCCTGAGACTGCCCCCAAGGTGGTGCCAGTTTGAGACAGCTGTGAGGAGAATGGGTACAAGAAGGTGGCCTTCATCTGTCATGCAGACCCACTCTGGCTTGTAGGGGCTGTGGAAGTCAGGCTTAGAGTGGCTGGGATTCTTATTACCTTAGCAGTGACAGAATCACCTACCCCTCACTGTAACTAAAGGCCACTTGCCTGGTCCCCAGTTTATGGTCTGATTGTAGAAGTAGGGATAGAAGAACTCCAGAGGTAACTGCTCTGTTATGGCAGGGCTGGTCAGAGACAGCAGTAATCACCAGGCCACAAACTGCCTTCAGAGGCTCTCCTAAGTCAGGTACTGTCCTAACTGCTTTATGGCTCTGTTTCATCCACTGGAGTTTGCCTGAGGTTGTGGTGTTGAGCAGACTTCGCTCTCATCGCAGAGGTTTAAATCCATGTTCTTCTCAACACCATGCACCAGCCCCTGGAGCCAATGCCCAACTGATGGCCACTAGAAGGACCTACTATGTGATGCCACACAGAATCTAGGTGCTAGTCATCTGGGTGTTGACTCCAAGTCAGGGAAGACAACCAGATCAGAGTAGGAGAGGAAAGAGCAAGAATTGAGGGAGTGGGCAAGTGAGGCTCTGAGAGAGGGAGGGTTGAGAAGACACCTGACACAGGAGATACACTGATCCCTAGACGGGTAGAAGTTGTTTACAGAATAGAGTAAGGCAGACTCCGGGGCAGGAAGATGTCTGGCTAGCAGCTGAAACAGGGAGGCCAGTGTGGTTGAGCTGGATTGAAATTGGGCAGGCAAGGGGACAGAAGATGGGAGAGATAGTAAATTCTCTGTGACGATTGCCACCTTTCCTGGGTGTGCCAGGAGCATTCAGTGTCAAGAGCAGACATAACATCTGCTTTACGTTTACCCAGGACCTCACTGGCTGGTATGTGGAGGAAGAAACAGATTTACAGGACCAGTGTCAGCAAGACAGATAGAGGTGAATCCCTGGGCCTCACCGGCCAGACACTTGAGCCTACTTGGTGAGCTCCAGGTTTACTGAGAGATCTTGTCTTAGAAAACAAGGGAGAACGAAACTCGTTTGACCTCTGGCTTCCATATTATACACACACACACACACACACACACACACACACACACACACGCATGTACGTGCACACACACATACATACACATATACAAACACATGCACCCGCACACACTCATGCGCTCTTGCTCTCTCTCTCTTTCTCTCTCTGTGTGTATGTGTGTATCTCTTTGTTTTTTTGTTTATCATGAGGTGAGCAGCCTCACCATGCTTCCAGAATCAACAGAGCCAAGAGAGATATCTTGACCCCTTTGGAACAAAATAAACCCCACCCCTTAGGTATCTTGTTGGTTCTTCTGTCACAGTGACAGTGTGTTGGTTTGAGTTGAGACTTTCACCCACAGACTCATATGTTTGAATGCTTGGCTCACAGAGTTGACAGAACTGGTTGGGAAGGATTAGGAGGTGTGGTCTTGCTGGAGGAGGTGTGGCCTTGCTGGAGGAGGTGTGTCACTGAGAGTGGGTTTTGAGGTTTCTAAACACCATACCATTCCCAATTAGTCCATCCCCCCCCCTTCTGCCTTATGGTTATTGTCCACTATGTAAACTCTCAGCAATTACTCTAGCACCATACCTGCCTGCCTGTTGCCATGCTCCCCGCCATGATGGTCATGAACTCACCCTATGGAACTATAAGCTTCAAATAAATTCCTTTTTTCTAAGTTGCCTTAGTCATGATGCCTTATAACAGTAATAAAAAATAACCAAGACAGCAAGTCTGACCAATCCAGTGATTGATACCTATAGCACGTGAGTCCAACCTTTTTACAATGGAACACAATGCTGTCATCTATGAACTTCATGCTTAAGAATCATGTTTTCTAGCTATTAAACACACACACACACATCGTAATGTTTTAAGTAAGTTCAAGATGTTACATTTGACATATTCACAGCTATCTTTGAAAGTCTGTCAGTCACTGTCCACATGTCAGACAGTTATCTCTTGGTAAGCAGGGCACTCCTCACTATAAGGATGGGGCCCACTCACCATTGTGGTCACAGCAGGAAGCCCTCAGCTGAGCCACCATGGGCATCCAGGTGGATGAAAAACTCAAAGCATGGGTCTTTTTTTCTCAGAATCATTATTTGACCAAGTCTAAAAAGCAAAACGCAGTTTTATTTGTAGGACAGTGTTTCTTCAGAGAGATTACAAACAGATTCCCCAAGCTCTTTCTGACTCATAGAAAATGTTTTCTAAGCTTTCTCTCTCTCTCTCTCTCTCTCTCTCTCTCTGTGTATGAGTGTGCATGTGTGTATGTATATGTGTGTATGTTGTATGTATGTGTGTGCATGTGTGTATGTATGTACGTATATATATGCATATGTGTGTATATGTGTGTGTGTGCACCTTAGTACACGTGCACAAGGAAGCTAGAGGCACCATAGCATCTGGATCTAGAGGTGCACACAGTTCTGAGCTACCTGATATGCCATCTGGGAACCAAACTCTTGTTCTCTGGAAGAACAGAAAGTGTTCTTAACCACTGAGCTACCTCTCTACTTTGTGGTTTTGAGATAAGGTCTCTCATTGGCCTGGACCTCACCCATTAAGATAATCCTGTTGTCTTAGTTAGGGCTTTTACTGCTGTGATGAAACACTATGACCAAAAAGAAAGTTGAGGAGAAAGGAGTTTATTAATTCAGCTTACACTTCCATATCACTGTTCATCATTGAAGGAGGTTAGGACAGGAACTCGAGCAGGACAGGAACCTGTAGGCAGGAACTGATGCAGAGGCCATGGAGGGGTGCTGCTTACTGGCTTGCTCAGCCTGCTTTCTTATAGAACCCAGGACCACCAGTCCAGAGACAGCACCATCCACAGTGGTCTGGGCCCTCCCTCACTGATCACTATTTAAGAAAATGCCTTACAGCTACATCTTATAGAGGCATTTTCTCAATGGAGGTTCCCTTCTCTTAGATGACAAGTTTGTGTCAAATCAGCATAAGTCTTGCCAAGACACATGGGTCCTGCGGGGGTAAACTGAGGACTTCATGCTTAAATGCAGGCTCTTTACCAACAGTGCATCTCCCCAGACCTCCTTCCTAGCTCACTCCTAAGAAGAGGCCAGGGAACTTCTCTGAGCTTTCTTGCATCTGCTCAGTGGAAATGCTGCACCGCCGTACCCAGGCAGACTGCGCTCTATGCTTTATTCTGCCAAGGGTCATGCTTTGAAAATATCTTGAATTTTGTTTTTGTAGCTTGTTAACCTTTTCCTTCCTGCGACAATGCTTGTGTTTGTGCTGGCTTCTCTGCAGTAGGAGGCCGTTCTGAGTGGATGCATCAAGGCATTTCCCCCTTAATCTCATTACAAGGGTTCCTCAGTCTTTAATTCTTCCCAGGACTCCCTTGTTGTGAAACGATTTCCTCTTGGAACCCTTTCTGCTTTGTGAAGCTGGGAGAGCAAGTATGTTTGGTTTTGTTGAGAAACAAGGAAAGAAAGACAACAGCAAAGAACAAAACCAAGCTACACATACAGCACAGGGGGCTGGGGAGAGAGCTTGTTGTCTGCCTGGCAAATCACCAACCTGACACACTTAAAAAAAGCTCTGAATGGTGGGGTTCTTGTAAGCCAGCACTGGGGAGGGTAGAGACAGAATCCCTGGGGCTTACTGATCGGCCCGGCTAGCTTAGTGAGTTACAGGTCATAAGAGATCCCATCTCAAAAAATAAGAAATTAAAGTGGATGGTATGTCTAAGGCTGTCTTCTGGCCTCCACCTGTATGCGCACAATTGTGATTACAGAATATAAAATGAAGTCTCGGCATGTAGAAGAGCTGAAGTCTACGGTTTGGACCAGGTGTTCTGAATCCCAGATTGAATGAGGCTGTCTCCAGGAGGCCATCTTGTCTCTGACTCTCTCCTCCCTACCTGAGGCTTAAGGCATGTGAATGAGCCCACGCTTGACAGCTGCTACCACTCACGTGTTTAGAAAGCGTCTTATTTCGTCCTCTTGCCCCTCAGATGTTGTCCATCTGCCTGCTTGGCCGCCCTGATGAGAATCTTATGAGCATGTGGCATTTCCAGAGTTTTTCTTAGTCTAAATGCCATGGACAAATCCCTCCTGAAATCTTATCCATATGTGCTGGGTTCATCCTCAGTCCTTGAAGGAACAGAGCCAGCCTCTCGTTAATTTTCCAATCTTTCCCACTAAAATGTTTAGTTCCCCTTCTGAGTCCTTTCATAGATTATTTCTGCCAAGACAATGGGACAGAGGGTTCCTGGAATAAGTGATGGAACTGGAGGGAATTAACCAATAAGATCAACGGTGGAGCCAAGCCAACCGTTGGAGCCTCCCCATCCCATGCAACTGGTACAGGGAGGCAGAAGTGTTTCCCCAACTGTCTGTCCCGGTACCATGTGGCTGTACATGTGTTGCACACAAGTGTCATGCAGATGGAGGTCCACGCCTTGCTTCCTGGGTTTGATTGATGGAGACTAGCCAGGGTTATAGCTGCAGCAATAGGCATTATTAGGGAGGTGGCACCCACAGCACTGGGGGCCACCCATATGAGATTCTTACGAGCATATGGGTTTTTCTTATCAGGGTTTTTCTTAGTCTAAACTGCATGGACAAATCTCTATTGAAATCTCATCCACTTACGCAAAGTTCATCCTCAGTGCTTGAAGGAACCGAGCCAGCCTCTTTGTTATGCCTAACCTGGTTGGCTTTCTGGGACAGAGCTGTGGCCCCTGATCTGCTGGCAACTCACTTCCTCTTTTCAGTAGAATGGTACTAATGATACCACCCACTTCCAAGTCTCGCTTTCTTGTACATTCATATAAGAATGAGTAGATATGTATACATACAAATATATGCATATATCACACACGTACATATTTAGATATGTACATGTTAGGAAGACTGGGTGAGATGAATGGAGAGGAGTGGAGACCTATCAGACAAACCTAAAGGAATCCTAAGCTGACACATCATTTCATTATGTCCTCATGAAATGGCATGTGTGGGTGAGGGAGGGGTTCCAGGAGCTTCATGTCCTGGAGCTTCAGTAGCTTACCCATCACCATTAATCCTGCCATTTGCAGCCTGTGTCAGTTGGCTCAAAAGCAGTGACTCACTCTGACTCAAAGGGCTCTGAAGACTTCTCCTTGAATCCGTCACAACACACCTTCCTCTCCGGCAGTTCTTCATGACTCAGAGGCCCCTTAGCCAGGCCGCTGGGAGATTGGAGGATGGGGATGTTTCGAGTGATTGAAAAATCGTGTCTGACACCGGGGAGACAGTTCAGTTAGTAAAGCACTTGTCTCACACTTGTGAAGATTGGAGACTCACTGCAAGAACCCATATTTAATAATAATAATAATAATAATAATAATAATAATAATAATGCAGGCATGGTGGTGTGCTTGGGATCCCAGTCTTAGGGAAGATAGATACAGGATGATCGCTGGGCACTGGCCAGCTAGCCTAGCCTACTCGGAGAGATCCAGGCCAGAGGAAGAGTACATCTAGAAGAAAAGGTAATGGTGGCTAAGGAAGCATGCCTGAGGAAGGACAGACTACATACCTTTGACCCTCGCTTGTGCACGTGCTCACGCACATTCAGTCCTTGTTCATGTGCACATCTAATGCACATGCCCAGAGAGAGACACACACACACAAGAAAGTCTATGTTTGCACATAAGATTTCATTTCCTTTGACTTTCAAGCTGAGAAATTACTGGCAAACTTGTTCCAGAAGAAACTATTGAGCAATTGTTATCAGTGAGAATGCCTCTGTCTGTCTAGGGGGTAGAGGGCAAGAATGGTGACCCAAGAACAGCTGGGCCCCTTTTAAACATCTTTTATTCACCAGTAGACAAGCACCTGGCCATTGCTGAGCACAGAGAAGTGAATATATATATGTGTAGGAAATTTTATAGAAGAAATATTTGTTTTATATTTGTTTTGTTAGTGTGTGCGCATGTGTGCGTGCAAGCACCCATGGGGAGGCCAGAGGACAATGTCTCACACTTGCCTGGGACTTACAAGTTATGTCTGGCTGGCCAGTCAGTGAGCCCTAGGGATCTGCCTGCCTCTCCTTTCCCAGTGCAGAGGACTACGTGAGGATGTCACCACATCTGGCCTTTTACAAACACTATCTGGGAACCAAATCCAGGTCTACGTGCTTGCAATACGAGATCATTTTACCTACTTGGCTTCTTCCCCATCCCAAAAGATAATTTCTAGAGCCCTTCACAGCACCTGTGTGTTCACTGGAGGAAGACCACACAGCTCCTTGACCTGGAGCAGGTCTGAGGGATGGACTGGTGGCTTTACCTAAGTTTGGGTTGCACAGATTGATGTGGAAGTTGGAGGTTTGGCCATGGGGAAGAAGCACAAGCAGGTCCATTCATTCAAGTTGTTTAGCAATCTGGCATAAAAGACTGCTCACATGACGCAGAACCAACAAACTCGTGGGGATATTCCAAATTAGACAGTAAGGTGTGTGAAGAGCCTGGGGCGTGGGAGGCCCAGCCTTCCACAGGATTCGGCAGCAGCTCTGTTGTGTGGCCTCCATTTCTTCTGACTGGCCATTGACTCATCCTGCCGGTGCCTGGCTGCATAGAACCCACTTGGAGCAGAGTGATGACAGTGCTCACTCCCTCCAGGCATCTTCTCCTCAACTCCCTTTTGTTCTCAGCTAGGCCCTGGTCTGTCACAGCCTGCCCAGGCCTGTTTAGGACTCAACCAGGCTTAGTGATCCAAGGCAGGCTGGAAAAAAGAAGCTTCAGTGGGTGGGGAGGTGAATCGGAGGGTAAGAATGCTGAACATGCAAGCATGAGGACTTGAGTTCAAATCTCCAGCCCCCACGCAGAGAATGTGGTGTGGCTGTGTGAGGCTGTAGCTTCCGCACAGTGGGAGGGGGAGAGAGGAGGATTGGCATCAGCTGGCCACCAGCCTAGCCTCAAGAGCAGGAAAAGACAGGGTCTCAAGAGATTAAGGCAGAGAGTGATAGAACAGGACAACCTTGGCCTGCACAACAAGTACACATGTGGATATATAACACATACATGGACACACACAAAGTAACAACAATAACAAATAAAGAAAACAAGCTTCATCCTGGAGAGGTGAGCAGGGAAGGGGAGGCCAGGGTGTAGAGACAGAGACCGGCCATAGTCCCTTGGGAGCAGAACTGCAAGAGCCACACTATACAGAGGTGTCTTTAGGGTGCCTTCTCTGTTCTTAACACATGCAGCTTCCTTTCTGGTGGTAGCCCTGAGAGTCACAGGAGGACAAGTGCCCACACTGGCAGCGAGTCAAAGAATCACAGTCCAAATCCCTGAACCAGGTTCTAAGCCTGACTTACTTGGAATGCTCTTACTCATTGCCCACCAGGCTGACAATATGTTGGGGATCATTTGAATATGAAACCCACTGGTCAGTAACACAGGTTTCTAGACATGCCCATCTGGTCAACCTTTCTTCTCATTCCCCAGTAGCAAGTGATTGAAAAACATCAGAGAGACATAGGTTTGAGTCCTGACTGATCAAGTGCTTTGGGAAGGTTCAACACTTTTGGTCTCAGTTTCTCTCTTGGGGGGGAAATCCAGAATAACAGTGGTCTTAGTAAAACAATAAAGTAATAATAATAATAATAATAATAATAATAATAATAATAAATATGGGTTTGTTGAAGCCTCAGGGTTACACTGAGGGTGTAGTAACACAGTATATTTGAAGTAACTTAAGAGGAATAATCATCAGAATATCACATAGCATTATTGATAATATTTTCACACATTTCAATCACTTAGGAGCCAAACTTTATTTCCATAGTGACTTTCAGGGACAACAAGGAACAAGCAAACAAGAAACCCACCCCTTTCATCTGTAGTTACATCTATTTTGTGCAAAGTCCATGGTGTGTCCAGGGCTGAGTCAGCCCAGGTCCTGGTTGGCTCCTGACTCTGGCATCCCATGTGCTGTGACTTAATGCGATTACTCATCTGATCTTAGTTTCAGATACGCGCCTGCAATGCTGGTGGGATCATCACTACCTTTGAGGCTTGCTTGCAGAGCTGGCTCATCACCACAGCATCAAAGATGTCATACCAGTGTGTCTGTACTTGCTTGTAGTGTCTTGTGGCTGGTGTTTGAGGCCCTCTGTAGGTGGAGCATGGGCTGTCTTTCTGATGTATGCTGTCCCTCATTCCCAGAGTTCTGAGCTTTTCCTGTGGCTTCATGCACTCACCGTCCTCTCTTCTGCTGTCATGCCTGACCTCTCCGTCCAGTTCCTGCTCTTGCCTGAGTCAGACTCTCTGACTCCCCAAGGCCCTGACTTTGGAGGCTTGGGTATCACCCCTCATGTTTCTCATGAATACCTCAAACAAAGGCAGCACCTTGGTTCAGTCTCCCTGTCTCCTCTACCTTGTGCTACTTTTACATATCCGTGTCTTTTCTCTCCTCTGTTGATACAGCCGTGAGATCTGAAGTTCTTAGAAGGTGGACAACCATCATATCCCCATGGACAAAGTCCATCAGCCCAGACATGTACAGACAAGCGTGACCTATCACTAAAGGAACTAGAAGGATGGGTGAGGGTGCTGGAGAGATGGCTTAGCAGTTAAGAGCACTGACTGCTCTTCCAGAGGTCCTGAGTTCAATTTCCAGCAACCACATGGTGGCTCACAACCATCTATAATGGGATCTGATGCCCTCTTCTGGTGTGTCTAAAGACAGCTATAGTGTACTCGTATACATAAAACAAATAAATAAATCTTTAGAAAAAAAAAAAAAAAGAAGGATTGGGTGATAGCCTGTGGGATACAAGCCTGATTTTAGTGAAACACACACACACACACACACATTTAGGAAAGCATTCTTGCCCCCTAGATACAGGGGAGGCAGTGAGGAAAAAAATAAATCAATTAAAGACACCTGCAGTTGTATCTGGTGTGCAAATTTCAAATTCATGCCAAACCTTCATGACCAGTGGGCAAAACTGAGGTCAACATGACATCAGGACATGGCTCTGGTAGACACAAGGCTCAAAGTCTAGATCATCATCATAGATGTGAGATACCAGATCCACGGAGCAGAAAGCTGAGAAAGAGGAAAGCAGAAGACATCAAGGGACTTGTGTGCTCTGAATGTGAGGAGGAGTGCACCAGCTTCGCTGACCAGAAGAAGGGATGGGCTTCTCCATTCCCCTCTCTTCCACCCCTGGCTTTCAGTTCCTACCTTCCCCAGATGCAGCCTCCAGCCGGTTCCCTTCTGTCACAGTCCACGGTGGCGCAAGGCTGGGTCAGTGTCTTCTGAGGCTGAGTGGCAATTAATATTACTTGTATGTGTGTTATCTCAGGCTATCTTGGACATACACTCGCGTGTGTGTGTGTGTGTGTGTGTGTGTGTGTGTGTGTGTGTGTTTCCCTTTCGTATCAAAGCAGTCTGCTAGAAAGCACAGATGTGAGCCACTGTCCTTTAAGAAAGCCGGAGATACTTATGAAATATAGGGGCTGCAGAATTGGCTCAGTGGTCAAGAATGCTTGTTGCTCTCGCATGGGACCCTGGTTCAGTTCCCAGTACCAACACAGGCACTCACAGTCATTAGTAACTCCAGTTCTGGGGGAATACAACGCCCTCTTCTGGCCTCTTTGGGCACTGCACTTGAGTTATGCATGAAGGTAAAACATTAAGACACACAAAACTTAAAAAAATCTTTTTGAAATTAAAAAAAAATTAAACAAAGCAAATGTAAAATACTGTTGAGACACTGTGAAGAGCCACCCTGTCCTTACTGGCTTGCTAATACTATGTTGCCTCTCCTACTGCACATGTATGAACTTTAAAGGAAAATAGAGATGGAATAATGCTAGTGCACGTGTCCCTCTCCCTCCATCTTAGCCTTCTGGACCTTTATGTCCTCAGGTCCTCAGACCACAAAGAGGAGAAAGCCAGCACTGCTCTCAGCCGTGTTCTGCAGGGCTTAATCGTCTCGGCCACAGCTGACTCATCAAACTGCTCATTCCTACTTGGGAAAACTCATACAGACCTGCCTGCGTTGCTATTAATTAACAGTTGTGTTTACTGTTGAGTGAAACATCATGACACTTTCTAACTAGATGTATACACACACAGGCACACAAACACACACACAGACAGACACACACACACACAGACACACACACAGACACACAGACACATAGACACACACATATAGATATACATACACACACACATAGACACAAACAGACATACACACAGACACACACATACACACACAGATAAGCATACATAGAAGATAGACACACACACAGACACACACAACAGATAGACAGACAACACAGAGACACACATACATATACATACAGACACATAGACACACAGAGACACATATGTACACAGACACACACACACATAGACAGACACACAAACAGACACATACATATATATACACACAGACATACACAGACACATATGCATACACAAACAGAGATACAGATGCACACACACACACACACACACACACACACACATACACACACACACATCCTATCTCTCACAAGACTCCATCCCTCAGTGTTCACATGTGGGTATCCCAGCCCTCTTCCAAGTTGTTCCGATTAGTCTGTTGTCTTTATTTGCTTTCCATTGAATACCACCTCCCTCCGACTCCCAAAGCCTCATCTCAAAGATGAGGGGATGGAGCCTGTAGGAGGTGGCCAGTTTCTGAGAGTATGGTTTTCATGAATACAGTTAGTGCCCTCATGAAGCAAGCCCCAGGGAGTATCTTTGCCCTTCCCATCATGCACACACAGACACAACTAACTGTAGGTTGACCTTATGACACCAAACCCCCAGGACTAGGACCTTGGATGTGCAGCCTCCTGAAAGGTTAGCAGTGCATTGCTTTTGTTTACAAACCACTCCCTTTATGTAGCAGCAGCACAGGTTGACTAAGATTCAGACCATGATCACAGAAATTAACCTATTTTGATAGTTTGTATATTCTGTCTGTATACAAGATGTGGCCTCTTCCACAGAATATCGCTCTCCTAGTTTGCTTTCTATTATTGTGACAAAACACTCTGGCAGAAAGCAACTTGAGGGGGAAAGAGTCATGTGTTTACAGGTCCAGGACAGAAGATCATTGAGAGAATATAAGAAGGCAAGAGCCTGGACTCAAGAACCGAAGCAGAGGCCACAAGAACATGGCTTTCTAGCTTGCACTCCTGACTTGTGTTCAGCTACCTTTTAAATACCTCCTAGGACCATCTGTCCAGGAGTAGCATCACTCACAGTGGTCTGGACCCTCCAGCATCAATTATTAACTAGAAAAAAATGTCCAATAGACTTGCTTCTAGGCCAGCATAAAGGAGACATGTTCTCATGATGTTCCTTCTTCCTAGATGCCCCACACTAATGTCAAGTTGACAACAACTGACTGTCACAACCACCTTTCACCCCCCAGTTACTTGTGAAAAGATTTTTGGATCTATGCTGAATATTCAAATATCAGTTTTAATTTGTAATCTGAAAGGCTTTATTTCATTTTCCTGTGTCTAATATTCTCATATGGAAAAATATACTGCAATACAAAATGTGTTTGCACATTCTTTTTATAGGTGATTGTGTGTGTGTTGTATTGTGTTCCTGTGTTGCGTGTTTATGTGTGTGTGTGCATGCTCATGTGAGACAGTGTATATAGACTCATGTGAGACAGTGTGTGCAAGCCCAGGTTTAGGGCTCCCATTACTGGAGAAGCTGTGTGTCCACTCTGGCCATTTACTGCCCATGTGGAAAAATCTTTCATCTTTTGTGTTGCTTCTGAGTGGCAAATATATTCTTGTTGCATTATGCTTGAGTAGTCTTACATCAAAACTTGTCCTCTGTGGAGAAAAAAATATATATATTAATTATGTTTTGGATTGACTTCATAGACATCTGGGAGCATAATTTAAATAAAAACTATACCCGAGACTCACAATGTTATTATTCTTATTTGATTTTTAACCCTCAGAATTTTCCAGCCTGACAGCCAAACCAACATTTGGGAAGATTTGTAGTCCTCTGGAGCTGAAGCCAACCCGTTGCTTTGCCCAAAGGGAAAGGTTCAGAGTCCTGGAACTCAAAAGAAGACCCACTCTCACCAACTGTCCCCAACATTGCCCACACCCAGTGACCTCTGTCCACCTGTAGGCTGGCCTTGGGGCTAATGCATGTTTGAGATACTGCTTGCTTCTTGTGTCCCCCTGACATTGTTCACATAGTTCTGAGCAAACCTCCTATATGCCACTTCCACTGTTGGCCAGACCTGAGGCAGAAGAAAGTGGGTCATCAGATGAGAGTAACTCTGGGTGCCATCACTAGTAAGCCCCACCCCCAGGTTTCTAAAACTAGGCATTTTATGTATGGAAAACCTGCCCATGGATGGGTGGGATGAAAAACTCCCAAATTCTGCAACCTCGGTGATGCCCAAACCATCAAGCTTCCTTTGACTTCTTTATTGTTGTGGAACAAAGTGTATATATACAGTATAATATACATCAGTACACACACACATATAGAGGCAGACACATACACATACCATCATCATCATCACTATCACCATCATCACCATCACCACCACCATCACCACCATCATCATCCTTATCCTATGTTCAACCATCCAAAGAGCACTTTATATGCCCATATCACAGTCAACCACAGACCCCACCTCTCTCCTTGTCTCTCTAAGTCTATTCTCTACATTCCTAATTGCATTTTCTGGGTGACCAGGTAGATTCCTGTAGGAAGAATTAACCAGGCACCAGGGAAAACACAATCTCTTCCTTTCAGTTCAACACCTCTGAGAACTGTCAAAAATCCATAAAGCAGATGCAGGTGCCCCACACATGGTGCATTCCACTTCCTGCTCCCGTATCTCCATGGTTCTGGGGCTGGCACCACAGGACACACTTATGCTATTACCTGAGGCCTGGGTCTCCGCGGGGCAATGGATCAGCAGGGTGGAATCAGTTGCATTCCTGGAAGTCATCACTCCATCAGAACAGTTATCAGGAAATAGCTCAATATATACCGAGAAGGCTGTGAAATGCCCCACCAGGTCCAAATTAAATATCTTTCCAATTACATTCTCCCTTGGCCAGCTCCTCCAAGTGTACAAAGCTATCTCAGGGCCCCAAGAAACTAAATGAGGTATTTAGAGACAGCAGTGTGGTGGAAAGAGAGAAAAGGTAGGCATTTGTTCACCTCGGGATGAGGTCATGCTCACACCTCCTTAGGAACAGTGTTGCATGCACCCGTGGTCATAGGATTTTACAATATCTGCTAAAGGAGATGATGAAACCAAAGTATTCCAACTCCAAGGAAAGACAGAAGTAAGGAGTCTGGCCAGCAGGGAGAAGTTCGTTCAGTGAAGAGGGCCAGAAAAACATTTGAAAGGAAGCCAAGGACAGACAAGGGAGGAACACCAACTTCAGACGTCATCTGAAAGCAGGAAGTCTTAACGGTTGGGATGTGCAGGGTCTAATCTGAGAGTATCTGCTGTTAGTGCCATACTTTGAAATATGGTTTGGGAATCCTGGCCAGGTGACAGGGAGGGCGTCTCCAGAATTCTATGAATAGTGCTATGGTCTGAATCTGAAATACCCCACAGTGCTGTTTTGAATGCTGTGGACCTTTAAGAAGTGGGGCCTGACTGGTGGAAACAGGTCACCAGGAACAAGCCTTTGAAGGTCCTAGCTACTCTCTGCCTCCTGGTCCACCATGATATGAACAGCATCCCCACTCTTGCAGCCTGGATGTAGTGCTTCTCAGTATCTTTCCTGCAATAACTGAGCCAAGTAAGCCGTTCCTTTGCAACAATGTTTCTGTTGGGCAGTCTGGCACAGTGACATCATGCCTAACACACAAGCCCTTCATCCGCTACAATGTTTCTATTGCATTTTCTGCTACAGTGACCCACAATGCCTAACACAGACAAGAACAATAGGACAATGGCTGAAACACAGATTGTCCTCAATGCAATGCCCACTTCCTTCTTCTCTACTGCCCATGCCTACCCTTGGTCTTGATGTAAGCTTTCTCTCTGCAAACTTCCACTCTTCTCTGTGTTCATTCAGACCTGCTCCACAGCCCCTAGACTCCCAGGGAATGTACTGATTCCTCATAGCATGGTTCCATGTTGAACTTCCATTCACTGGTTAAGGTTCCTATACGTCTTCTAAGGGATGGCAGGCATGGCTGCAAGAGGAACTGAAGAATTTCCACCTCTGGGAATACGGGAATAGCGAGGGCCTAACTGGTGGGAAAGTCATCTGGGCAGCTAAGTGCATAGATGAGAGGGGGTACATTCTAAAGAGAATACTGATGTTCCTAGGCAGACGAAATGGGTATGTTGATCAGCAGGAGAAGTCCTGCCTCATGGTCCTCTCTATGTGTCACAGAATGGACTCATTCAGCTTGAGAAATGTGAGCATGGCAGATTAGCCACCAGCACCAAGCTTTGCTTAAAAGCATGTTGTTCCCTTTGATACTTGGAAACAGAAGAAAGTTTCCCCTGGTTGATCTCATACCCTGGACTTGTACTTGCTATCCAAGACTGCCACTTGCCAGCCACCCTATTATAACAGCACTCTGTGTTCATGGCTAACACTTTAGAGATGGGCAATTGCTCTGTATAGTGTTTGGACTCCTCACCTATCTGAAATATAAATTGCCCACTTGGGGTATTTCTTTTATAGCACAAATGGACTAAGATGTGCTGTGGCAGAGTAAAATGGAGGAAGTGGGTGAGCATCTGTTTCTGTCTCTCTCCACTTCCTGATTGTAGATGCTTGTGACCAGCTGCCTCAACCTCCTGCTGCCGTGCCTCCCCTCAAACTGTGAGCCAAGACAAACCCTCCCTTCCTTCCTAAGTTGCTTTTGTCAAGGTTTTGATGATAGCAATGAGCAACTAGAGAAGGGGAGAAGGCTCAGTTGAGAAAGTACTTGCTGCTCAAACATGACGACATGAGTTTGGGTCCCTAGAACCCGTGTAAAAGCCAGATATGAAGTTACCTGTCTGTAAACCGTAGCACTGGGAGGTAGTCAGCCAGGCTCAGTGGCCAGACACTGTAGCAGAATCAGGGAGCTCTGGGTTCAGTGAGACAAGGTGTCAAAAAAATAGAGAAATTCACCCTAGAAGCCAACTTCTGACTTATATGTTCACATGCACACAAACACAGGAATTCACACACATTCACATGTACACACACACACACACATGTACACACACACACATATGAGAGAGAGGGAGAAAGAGAGGGAGGATTGAGAATTGGGATAAATGGAATGTCTGGGAAGTATATTGAGGTTGGGGGTGGGACTGGAAGGGGCTAGGGAGGCAGAGGCAGACACTGCCAGGATGCAGACAGGGTTTCCAAACTGAGGCATGGTTAATTTGGGTTTGAAATGTCTTTGTTCTGCAGGCCAGAACTTTAGTGTAAACCTGGCACTGGGAATCAGCTAGAACGGAAGCAAACAGTCCTAATTCAGCCGCATTTTGAGCTTCTTGGAAAGAAACCACAGCAGTGAGGAGGCGGTTCTCGGCCACGTCCCAGGGCCTGGGTGGTTTTCTGCTAGTGCTTCATCCCGGGACTTGAAATTTTCAAGCAGACCTTTCCTTAGCTCTTCAAGGGTAATGTATAATGTCTCGATCGTTCAAATAAGGGCATTCAGAGCTGCAGGGTCTTGCCCTGGTAGTAAAGTGTTCTTTGCCACTGACCTACATGTATAGTGCCTGGTTCTTGGAAACGGAGCCACTGTGTAGCTCAGGCTGGGTAGCAAAGTGTTCTAGCACTGAGCTACATTCATACATGGTTCTCTGATACGAAGTAGCCCAGGCTGGCCTCAACTCATAACCTAGCCTTTTGTCCCAGATTCTTGTGTGCTGGATTACAGGCACACACCACCCGACTTTACCTGGTTTTGGTTTTGTTTTATACAGAGAGTTATGCCTTTTATGGAATTATTTTCTGAATGAAATTGTTTTGGTTTCTCTTCCCCTCCCCCATACCCTTCCCACTCTGTGCCCCCCCACTCCCAGCACCCTTCTTTCTGCTTCCATGACATGTACCCTTCCCCTTCCCCTTCTTCCCTCCCGCCTTGTGGTCCCTTGCCTAATTTCAAAGTTTACTTCCTTGTCCCCTTATTTACACACAGACAGACATTAACAGTTAGGATCCATGTATGAAAGACCAACATGTGACCCTCTGAGTCTGGGTCCCCTAGCCAAATTTAATATTTTTGAGATCTACCCAAGTCCCTAAAATTTCCATAATTTCACTGTTCTTCGTGGCCAAATAAAATTCCATTGTTTATTTACCACTTTTTCACTATCCAGTCCTCACTTGATGGGCATCTAGGCTGACTTCATTTCTTGGATACCGTGAATAGAGCAATCGTGAACATAGATGTACAAGCGTCTCTGTGGTAGATGCAGTGTCCTTTGGTGTGTGGGTAGGAGTGGCATAGCTGGTTTAGTGTAACACACACAGAAGGGAATCTCCCCTGTCCCTCAATCACCATGATTAGTGGTCACCGTGCGTCCCCTCTGATCCTTCCCCTAGGTCCAGGAAATGGTTTCTCTACAGGGCTGGATTCTCCATCGTACCACACAAGGAATATAAACAGGCTTATTTACCTTTTCTGTCCTGGTTGCCAGGGTGGAAGGAATGGGCTGAACAGTTAGTTGTCTTTAAAGAACCTTCCCTGGGTGCCGTGAACACCGTCGAAGAAGAGATTTTGCTACTTGCCAGCAATGAGCCAACCACCTTGTGGGTGAGCCTGTCCTGCTTGCTGATGCTCCTAACTGACCTCAGGCCTTTGGCAAAGTTCTCAGCAGAGGTACTGGCTCCCCTTTACAGACACATCAGCTCACAGACCCCAGGGAAGTCCTGTGTGCCCCAATGCAGCTTCACTAAGATCTAAGAGAGAACTTGCTGAGATGGTGTGCCAGCACTTACCCAGAATTCCCTGGGAACCTGAGGAGACAGGAAGGTGAGCAGGTGTCAAGACCAGCAGGAACCTGACGTAGAGACATGCACGCACACACACACACACACACACACACACACACAATCAACTGATTAACAAATCCTTGGGGTGGTAATCATAGAATATGAGAACATACAACATACTTCAAAGAAAAATCTGGGAGAGAGGACTCTTGATATTTTCATCCCAAAGAAATGTCTCCTGATTGAGGACACAAATACCCATATCTAGATGTGAGCATCACACAATATAGACATGTATTGAGTTGCCATGGGCACTCATAAATATGTTCAAGCTTTAAGTGCCAACTATCAAATGCCTAATTTTAGCAAACACGGTGGCCTGTGCCTCATTGAAGCTCTCTGGATGCTGAAACCTGAGGACTGTTTCCAATTTGAGCCCAGCCTTGGTCCTCTGTCCATCCCCCATGGCTTGCGGGGCAGCTGTTCCCTCTGTGACTTCCTTTAAAATCTTGGAGACCTGAAAATGGGTTATCTCTGTCTGCGGAAGGAAATGGCGGGTCACTCTGCATGACTCTTCCAGTGACACAGTTCTGTCTGTCTGAGCACTAAGCCTGAGCTACAAGCACAGGCCACTGGGGGGAGAGGAGGGAGGAATGGCGGAGGGTGGGGATAAAGATGTCTTGAGTCAATGGCTTGACAAAATTCTGCCCCTTCCCTCTTTTTTTCCCCCTGTGTTCACCTATGCAGTTTGTCCAGTGCCAGATGCTCTACTCAGTGCCAGGGTTGGGGAATGGCCAATCTGCCCTTTTCAGCTGAATAGTAGCAGTGTACTTGGAGCGAGACTCAGCCATGTATAATACACGGAGTCATCCCTTCCCACTTCTTTCCCAAAAGAAAATTTTCTGTGCATGTGTGAGAGTACATATCTCTGTGTTTATGTGTTTATGGGTGCACATGTATATGTGTACGTGTAGGTCATAGGACAACCTCTGACCTCAGGATGCCCTTCCTTGTGCCCTATCTACCTTTTCTTGAGACACAGTCTCTCACTGACCAGGGACACACGACTTGAAGTATGCTGGGTGGTCAGGGAATCTTATGGTCTTCATCTCTTCAGTGCTGGGATCACAAGTGCCTACCACAATGCTTTGTTTTGTTTTGTTTTGTTTTGTTTTGTTTTGTTTTGTTTTAAACTGGGTTCTGGGTCTTCAATCATTTAATTGGCTCAGCTCTCTACCCAGCCTCAAGCAGGGAACCTGTTGAGGTGTCTCAACTGGAATAAGAAGGGACATAGCTGTCACTGTGCGAGCTGTATGCGTGACCTGTTTAGGTGGTGACTTGGTGATTTTGCTGCCTGGCCATGGACTCTGAAAGGTTGAAGTCAGCTCTATACTTCTCAGATTGCTCTCAGGGGTGGCACCTGCAGGATGCAGGGCTCACAGGAGCACCAACATGTGTCTCCCAGAGAGGATGTCAGGTCTAGAACCAGTCGTCATATATGCTGTGACTGGGGAATAGACAGATGTTATGGCTGACCTTCGCTGTGTAATTCAGTAGACTGGGAAACACCTAGGACATCTGTGCAGTGAACCTCTAGATGAAGCGAGATGAGGAAGACCTACCCTGAGTGTGGGTAGTGCCACCCCATGTCTAGGGTCCAGGATTGAGCAAAGGGAAGAAGAGAAAGCCAGCTGACCACCAGCCTTCCACTGTCCCTCTTCCTTGGCTTGTTGAGATGTGAAGAGCCAGCTGTGCACTCCACAGCTATGGATCTTGTCACACCTGCAGTCTTCTCAGCCCCTGACCCAAGATGAACCCTTCCTCCCATGAGTTGCTTTTGTCACAAAAGTAGCTAATCCAACAGTGCACCCAGACATGAAGCAGGAGCAAAGACTGAACATAGGGCCCTGTGGGTTCATTTAACCAGAGTCTTTTTTTTTTATTACATCTTTTCCTCAATTACATTTCCAATGCTATCCCAAAAGTCCCCCATACCCTCCCCCCCACTTCCCTACCCACCCATTCCCATTTTTTGGCCCTGGCATTCCCCTGTAATGGGGCATATAAAGTCTGCATGTCCAATGGGCCTCTCTTTCCAGTGATGGCCGACTAGGCCATCTTTTGATACATATGCAGCTAGAGTCAAGAGCTCCAGGGTACTAGTTAGTTCATAATGTTGTTCCACCCATAGGGTTTCGGATCCCTTCAGCTCCTTGGGTACTTTCTCCAGCTCCTCCATTGGGGGCCCTGTGATCCATTCACTAGCTGACTGTGAGCAGAGTCTTAGAAAGAGAAGAATTCCCCACTGGGCTTGAGTCTCCTTAGAATCTGCTCACATGCATGCTGTGACAACAGAAACCCAAGAAAGTCTGCCAGATTTCAGAAACAAAAACCCAGGATGCCCAGTTTGAGATACAGTAGGCTTGAGGAAGATCCTAATGTTGCAAGGGTCCCTCTTTCAAACTATGAGACGCAGCATGTATCTGAACTGAAAAAAAAAAAAAGACTTGTTTATTAGAAGTTCAGATACAGCTGGGAATCTTTCTGTGTTTTACTGTGTGTGTGTACAAGTATGCATGACCTGTGCACATGCCATAGTGTGCATGTGTAGGTTAGAGGATAGCCTCTGGTCTCAGCAGTCTCCTACCTTGTTGGAGGCAGGGTCTCTCTTGTTCGCCACTGTGTATGCCACCCAGGCAACCCATTGGATTTTGGAGCTTCTCCTGATTCCACCTCCCTGTAGAAGTGCTGGGATTACAGAGAAATGAGTTGCTGTATCCAGCTTTGTGTGGGTTCTGAATATCCAAACTGGGTCTACTCTCTCTGACCCCAAACATGGTATACAGTATACACCAGTATTTTTTTTCCCTCTGAGTGTAAGCATTGTTTTATAGGAGCATGGCTTTGGAATCTAAAACATCTCCAGACCTCAAAGGAGTGAAGTTAGAATCTCTGACCTAGCAACTAGGGCCGTTTTAGAGATCTGAAGGAAAGGCAGGTTTGAGAATGGGAGAATGGAGGGCAAAGGTGAAATCAAAAAGCCCCTCCCTCAGGATGTAGATGAAATTTAGTCCAGAAGAAGAGCCACGCCTGCTAACCCCAGAGCTGGGAGCCAAAACAGACCCCAAAGGAAGGCATGTCCTGGGGAAGCCCAGATACACCTTGAGTGAACCTCTCAGAGGAAACAGGGCACTCTGCACCCCTCAGGAGGAAAAGAGACACCCCACATTTTCCAGGAGGAAAAGACAGCACAGGGTACTTCTCAGGAAGAGAGCCAGCACACAGCCTCTAGTCCCCTCTGTCACTTCCATTTAGATGATGGGTCCAACCGTCTCTGCTCTGGTACCAGTCATCACCCATAATGCCCCTGGCCACAGCCCAGCCTGAGATTTTTAACCCTTCTCTATTCACACAGCTTTCTGCCTTCTCTTTGTTCTGCATCCAATTTCCCACTTCACAGCTCAAGATCTAAAGAGTCACTCCGGGGTGATGGGGGTGGCGCAGGAGCTCTTCAGAGAGGCCAGCCTTCCTGGCTGCTTGGGTCCTCTTGAGTTTCACTTACTGGCTTTTACATAAGGAGCTAATGTCTTTTCAAAGCAGGCAGATCACCCGCCCGTGTTTTGACAGTTTGGCTTTAGTGGAAATATCATTAAACTTTTCGAAAATAAGGGCTTTGAAACTCAATCCCCGTATTGTTTACACTGTTTTTCTCCCTCTTCCGAGTTCTTTTTTTTTTCTTACTTGCTTAGGCACAGTTAATTCACCCTTCACTTTCAACACTCAAAACAAACACTGGGTCTAAGCAGTCGGTCCCTCTAGTGCTGCATAGCTGAGAGTGGAAAAAATAACACACAGGCCTAACCGGCTTTGATTCCTGGGTTGACAGACCCGTTGCAAACCACCTTGGTGAGTTGGCTGCATTATGTGCACACCCCTGTGAGGAGCAGGAAGTATGGGTATTTTTGACCCAAAGCAAAAAGAATATGTCAGATGTCTGAAGGCTTCCTGGCTGGCACCTCTCCCCTCAACAAGCATGGCCTTCTCGAACGTGGCCTCAGTACATTGGTGGCCCCAAAGTGTCTCTCCCACACCAACCTCCACACTTAATCTCCCTGCTCTCACTCTGCCTTAGCAGGCCCAGTATAGAAAATCCAGGGTAATAAAACTTATAAAAACAGCAGATGTGGTATGGGTGTGTGTGCGTGTATACATGTATATGCATATATGTGTGTGTGTGTATATGCACGTGTGTGCATATATATATGTGTGTGTGTGTAATGGATGGATGTACATGTGCATGTGTGTGCATGTTTGTATATATATATATATATGTATATATATATATATGTGTGTGTGTGTGTGTGTGTATATGCATGTGTGTATATATTATATGTGTGTTTGTGCATGTGTGGTATGTATTTGAGTATGTGTATGCATGTGTGTGCATGTGTACATGTATGTGCATATATATGTGTTTGCATGTGTGTGCATGTTTGTGAGTATATATGTGTGTGTATGTGTGGTATGTATTTGAGTATATGTGTGCATGAGTGTGTGTATACATGTATGGTGTATTGTCTATTTGAGTGTATGTGTGTATGTGTGCATGTGTGTGTGTGTGTACATGTCTGGTGTGTGTGCGAATGTCTGGTGTGTGTATAGTTGAGTGTATTTGTGCATGTGCACATGTGTGCATATATGTGTATATTGTGTGTGTGTACTTGTGGTGTGTGTTTGTACGTGTGTGTGTGTGTGCTTTAAAAAGAAAGAAAACATTCGATACAGTTGGTAGAGTGGTTGCCTAGGATGCATAAAGCCTGGGTCCAGGGTTCAGTTCCTAGCCCCATATACACTGGTGTGGCAATGCACATCTGTATTTCCAACACAAGAACGATCAAAAGATCAAGGTTGTCCCCATCATGCGATGAGGTCCTGTCTCAGAAATTAAACAAACAAACAAACAGGGAAAGAAAGAAAGAAAGAAAGAGAGAGAGAGAGAGAGAGAGAGAGAGAGAGAGAGAGAGAGAGAGGAAGGAAGGAAGGAGGAAGGAAGGAAGGAAGGAAGGAAGGAAGGAAGGAAGGAAGGAAGGAAGGACAAGAGTCAGATCTGAGGTTGGTGAGAGTGGAAAGGGCGGGGAAGCTTGTAAAATGCCTCTTGAGGGTTAGTGGGGACAGAGCCTCCGGGCTCTATTGCCAAGAAGTGAGGTAAGGCAGGGGCAGATGCTTGGTTCCTTCACACCTCAACCAAGGCATTTACGGGGTAGAGAAAGGGGGGCGATGGACTGAGCTGAACTTAAGGAACACCCCTTTGAGAACAAGCAAGATGTTAGAAGGTCTTGACTGGTAAAAGGTCTGGGGTTGGGGTTCCTGGCACAGAACTCATGGCTCTCTTGTGTTTGCAGCTTCTGAAGATGGGGATCCCAGAGGACAAAGAAACGGCTATTTCCTATAGCTCAGCTCTCTCCATGTGGAGGAAGAACTTTCCAGAACATCAATAGGACCAGTAGGTGATCGAGAGGGCTGGGGAGTCCTGGGCAGTCCTGGGCAGTCTTGGGCAGTCCTGAGGGTCCTGGGGAGTCTTGGGCAGCCCTGGGGGGTTCCTCTTTGCACTGATGTTCTCTCACTATGGATCTGCTCACCAGCCTCCCTCATACTGACATAAAGGACATGTGATTAGCTCTTTACCTATGACCCATCCCCAGACCCTCTCTCTTCTACTTTCAACGACCCTGGGATTATACCCTAGTTGGTGGACTTGGTTCTTTTGCAACTCAATTTCCTTTATCATATTCTTTAATGCATTCTCAAGGCTCTGATGAGGAGGCCTGGGGCCTCTTTGGGAACAGTTATAATGGGAAGGTCTGAATCTCAACCAAGCCCTGAGATGGGTTCTTGTTTAACTCACCACATATTCGCAAGAACAAATGCCCATGCAACGCATGTTGTGTGCAGCAGAGACATAATCACAGTAGCGTCAGCAGTGACAACCCCGTGTACCATGTCCTTGGTGATTGTTCTAGGTTTTCCATTAAAAGCCATTCAATTCTCGTGACAGTTCCAAGAGCACTGTTACCAGCACCCCTGTGCAAAAGAAGAGAGAGTACAGAGCTGACAGTTGGCAGAGGGTAGAGCAGAGTTAGAGCCCAGGGTTCTCCCTTTGGATACTACTTTAAGTTTTAGGACTAGGAAAGTGCAGGGAGGTTGCCACTCTACCAAGGACCAGGGGCCCTCTTGGCCCCTTGATCCATGTCTGCCGGCTTGTTGGGAGAAGTGTTATGTCCAGGCTTCTGCACAATGGGAAAGAACCCTGTCTGTCTGTCTGTCCTACTACTTTAGCATCAGCCCAGTCCTGAGCTTGCTGCTAAGGATATAGAGATGCTGTAAACACATCAGCCTTGTATATTTGCTCAGATGCGCAAATCTTGCCAGTGGTGGCAGAGGCATGGGCTCACAGAAGGCATGTTCTGTAGAGGGCAGAATCATTCACCAGATTGCTCTTCTTGCACTCGGGGGAATCCCTGGCTTCACTTAAGAGAAGAGTGAACAAACTCCCACAGTTAGATTGGCTGCTCAGGTCTGTCCCCCTTTGGATCAAACCCTGTTGATCCAAAACACAGCTGGGGACCACCAGTTATCTTGGCCTTTTTAATCCTCCCCCAACCAGGAGCAGAAGAAAAACAGCCCAAAAACCCAGTATGGGGGCCATTTCCCTAGATTGTTCTAGAACTCAGTTCATGAGGCAATAACCAGGCCCTAGTCGACAAGATCAGCTCTCAACAAGAGAGAGTAAAGGGCCAACTCGAATCTCCCTGGGCCCCCCAGAGACAACGGATGGGGGAGAAACCAACCGCCAAGTTCCGCTCATTTCACAAGCTCATGGCAAACCCCAGAGTGTTGCTTTGTTGCTTAAAAAACGATTTAATTTTTGCAATCTTCCAAAGAAAGCGGGTGCTCTTGTGAGCACTGGTGTTTGAAAAGTGATGTCTGTGAGGTAGAAAGCTGACAGCTCTTCTCGCAGGAGGGTGGCCAGCAGGCATGGGAGCATGGTCTGGAGTCAAAGCTAGCCATGGCCCCCCTTTCCCACTTCACAGGACCTAGTTCTCATGAGGAGCCAGCCCCCCGCTGTGAGACCAGGACAGCCATCTTCCTGAGATTTATCTAGAGTTCAGCCAATTCTTCCTCCTCTGGATCTGACTGAACTCAGGCCCCTGTGTAAGCTCTTTTTCCATTGAGCCAGCGCCCCAGGTCCTCAGGCCTAATGGGGTGGCAGGAGAAGAGTGGGCTTAACCTCAAGCAGCCTAGTCTGAACCAAAACTCAGATCTGTTGTTCAGCTCTGACGATGACTTCATGCCTTTGGATCTGGGCTGTCTTTGCTGGAAAGGGAAAGGAATGGTATTGTTCCCATGTGGTTGTTGGGGCACTACATGAGACAATCATTCTGTGAGGAACCTCACGTGACAACAGGGCCCACACAGAACTTTGTGAAGAGTTGTTCTCTCAGCTGTGTTTTCTATTACTACCAGCATGAATAATGCCCTCAAGGTGGGCTCTCTCAAGGGAAGTCGTTTACTGGCCTGGGGCTTTGGAACTTTATTCTATTCTGATAGGGGTGGGGATTGGGCATATCGAGTAGGTGGGGGATACATGGTCTGAATCTGACCCTTTCAACTCTGGAGCTTGTACCCCTCTTCAGAGCCCTCTATTTGGGTCCCATAGAGGAGCCAAGCGTCCAAGACAGCCACCCCTACACGTATGTCCCAGCAAGATTGCGTCTGTGGCTGTCTCCCTATGCATCTCTTACAAGGTTTTCATGCTGCAATATAAACAAGGTACAGGATCCTGCCACATTTCTCTAAGGCTGCTAGAGGCCGGAACTACCCAGAGGAGATACACTCATTCCTGTATCCAGAACGTTAGGTGTGCATGGAGGACCCAGGTGGCTGGTTGTAGCTGAGAGCAACCTGAGAACACGTGGCAAAGTCCTCCCTGCAGCCAGGGCACATCAGCTGTGCTCACACTATATCTACCCATGATCAGTGAGGTCATGCTTGCCCAAGGTCATTCGGATCAGTCATGTTTCCTCAACCCTGGTGAAATGACAGGTAGGTTTGGCTGTTCTTACAAGGACACCCACATAGCTGGACAGAAGTCACTACTGTCTGCTGAGCAAGCCCTGCACATGGATGCCACTGCAGTGATTGGTGTGGAAGCCAGGGAATCTGGAGCAGCAGGTGAGGTAGCAAGTCATTTCCCATGAGGAGACTGGGAGATCACCCCCAAGTCAGCATACATAGCTGCTGAGGGAAACCTTGGTTTGGTCCCCAATAAATAACATGTGGCAAGTCATCACTCCTGAGAACAACTGCCATTCCCTTCTGACCATGAGGGCCTCCATTGTATGTTTTGGCTGAATGTCTCTGCTCTGAGTAGTCAAGGTAGGGCCTTCTCCCCAGCAGTGGATGGACATGGAAGATACTACCACTTAATTCTGGAAAAGGAGCAAGGGACAGTATGCACAAGTCCGAGGCAAACCATCTTAACCTTGAGGATCTCAAACACACCAGAACTGTACAAAGTAGTGACAGACAGGAGGGTCCAGGTAGCTGGTCACACTTGTGATCTGGTGCTAGATGCTGTTTTAAAAGCTCACTACACGTAAACTCATTTAATCCTTATAAAGTATTGTTATGACCATCTTACAGACAAGGAAACCGGGTCTCAATAACACATCCAAGATCGGAAAGTGAGATGTAAAACAGCCTGGATTTAGGTGCCTACATTCCAAGTTCCCACCACAGCCGGAATGCTGTGACCTTGACACAAGGCTAAATAGGTGGTATGTATCCTGCAAATCCAGGAATCCAAAATGGCTGTAGGGGTACTCAACTGTAATCCCAGAACTTTGACAAGTGGAGGCAGGGGGAACAGAAATCTGTCGTTCCTGAAGTCAAAGCTAGTCTGGATGATGTGAGACACCACCTCAAACCAAAAGGTGCTGAGATGGGAAACTCTTCCCAGCCTAGGCTGGGGCACGCAGTGAGTTACCTCCCCCGTGAGGAAAGGCTGGTCCCGAGTTGCCGCCTTCTTGATGCCTTTGTTCTACAAAAGAATCCACTTCTCACTCCTGCTCTACAGAATGGAGTCTCACAGGGGGGTGGAAAAGAGTGCCCACCCTGTGCCCCCAGACTCTGTTCCCCAGTCCAATTGTGCAAGCTTCTATTACAGCAAGTGTGGAGGTCGCTCTCGCGGTCAAGGGTTTTTAACTGAAAAAGAAGAGGAAATGTATGTCAGAAAGATGGCACTCGCCCAACCCTTCTGTGAAGGCTGCAATGGGGCAGGGTGGGAACAGCCCCAAGACAACCTGGGGAAAGTGGGGGTGGGGGAGGGGACGAGGAGGAAAGGATGGGGGAACATAGGAAAAGAGTAATGAAGGGAGATGACGGCTTCAGAGAGTGACACCTCTCTGAAGAACAAGGAGGACACATGGTATCTAGGTGCTAGCTTCTAAGACTTGAGAGGTCCTGAACACATGCTGAGCTGTGCTCCTGTGGCCCTTCTCTGTGGCCTTCCAGGTCCACAGTGACCAGTGAGCCTAGGCAGAGTATGCTGGACATGTACTGTGGAGTCTACCCTCCAGGTCACCCTCTTCCTTGCTGCCCATCTTGTCTTGAAAAGTCCTTGAAGTGTGACAGAACGTGAGGCAGGGGCCCTGGTGTATGCTAGCTACTCCCTCAGCCAGCTACTCCCTCAGCCAGCTACTCCCTCAGCCAGCTACTCCCCCAGCTGACATTAGGAGATAAGAGGAAGTCTCAGGGTAAAGAAGACAGGAGTCTTTTTTGGTCCTCTTTTGCAGCACCCATACTGATTCCATGAGCACATATTTCCTCATGGAGAAAAATAACATGCCTACCCCATGAGGTGCTTCTAGTGCAGTCTGAGGTACTGGTTTTTCCCTTAAGGACTACCCAAGGACCAACTGTTTGGAAGAATACTGCATTGTCTGTTGGGTCTCAGCACAACAAACAGAGAATCTTGGGGCTGAAGAGGCTGAGCATAGGGTCAGATCAGAGATATCTGCCCAGGCAGCAAGCATTATAGACACTGGGGCCTTCTGCACCGTAGGGTCCTAAGGGACTCTTTCCAATGAGGACACTGTCAGGTAGTTTCCTGAGATCACAGCCTCATGGGGCCATCCCTGAGGTAGTCTGAGAAACATGAGAAGTGAGGAGCCTCATCCTAGCCAGCACCTACCTCTATCCACAGACAGGGCAGTACCACCATGAGCTATGGCATAAGAATGACATTGAAGCCACTGACTATATATTGCACACAAGTGACAGTCACCAGGATGTGCACAGCTACACTCTAAGAACACTGGCCTCAGGAAGTACCCCACTGTCCCCGCACTCCACCACAGGACCATCCTTCTCTACTGTGAGCGAGGATCATAGAGGCTCGATCCTATCCATGGCTCTGAAGCAGATGTCTGGGACTGCTCAGCCAGGGCTCTGCCTCACCCTGTCTCCTCCCCATCTCGGTCACCACACTGTCAACAAGTGACCTTACACACAGCTTGCCAGAAGCCACTTCTTTCCACAGGGCTGCCACAGCTGCACCTCCCTTCCTCCAAGGGGACACTGTGGCTGCCACGGGGCATCTGGCAAACTGAGGCTCCTGTTCTTGGGGCCTTGAGGCTGCATTCCAGGCCAGGGATCCGACCATGACACTTCAGCCTCTTGTCCTGAGAGGCAGCACACATCGTGAAGTAGATGAGTTCAGATCTGAAAGGGAACAAGTCATTCATCTTCATGACCGGATCTAGGACTTGGGTAACCCCCTAATCTATCAGTGCTTGGGTTCTTCATTTATCAGATAGGCCCAGTGAAACACATGGGGCTCAGAGGAGTCATGGGTGTGAAGATTCTCTGAAACTCCCAGATCTATGTGTATGCATCTCTCCCAGGGACACCTGACCCACCCACATGGTGGCAGGGATGGAGGAGGCTCACCTATTTACGGTCCTGTGTTCCTGAACTTGTATCTTGTTCTTTTTGCTGCTGTTCTCTGGGACACAATGTTCACTGGCGAATTTTTGGTCTCTGAACACGTGTTCCCGTGCAGACCCAAATCCATGACTGTTCTGAATACAAGGGCATATCATAGATCCAATAGGAAAGCCAGAGTGGCCTGTGGGAAGCATCCTGCATCCAGACAGCCCCATTAGACACTAGTAGTCTGTAATTTGGAGCCTGAAAAACATTAGCTGGAACTTAAAATAAGTTGGGCCTTGTTCCTTGGATATTTCAAAGTCAACTGAAATGGGAACCCAGGGTTTAGCCCGGATTGTGTGGGTGCCTTTAGAAGTTGGTGACTTTAAGTGCTGTAGGGGTGTTTGGGGACCTGTGGTGCCAGGCTCCATTTGGGGAATCTAGCCCACTTGGCCTTTCTGGGTAAGTGAGTTTTGTTTCAAATGTGTGTGTGTGTGTGTGTGTGTGTGTGTGTGTGTGTGTGTGTGTGTGTGTGTGTGTGTATTAGAGAGAGAGAGAGAGAGAGAGAGAGAGCCCAGGGCCTTTAGACAATACTGTACCACTTGGCCACATCCCCGGGCCTGCATAGTCTCTTTAGTTTCCAAACTGTCTATAAGCTCATTTTACCACCTAAGCAGACTTTGGACATACAGTCTTCCTGCCTCAGTCTCCCAAGCAACTGGATTCAGGCCTGTGTCACCAGGCCTGGCTAGGTGACAGGTTTAAGAAAAGACAAAGGTCTTTTGTCCCTGGAGATGTTGGCTACTGCCCAAGTCCCCAAGCCACCCCCTACTAAAAGCCTGTCTCAGTTCAGGCTCATGCAACGCTGTTACTTGTCACTTAGCATCTGGGAACTACTGTTTGCACACTGTGAAATGGGAACAGCGTTCCCCACTGGCAAGGGCTTGTGGGTATTACACAAGATAACACCGTGGAGAGGTTTCCACACTAAGCAGACACAGAAACAGTGTATGCAATTGTCCCCTTCCACTGCTGCCTCCCAGATGCCTCAGGACCCTGAGGAAGAATCCAGATGGGCTCTCAGATCTAGAAAGTTAAAGAAAAGAAGTTGGATAGTATGGGGCTCTCCTTCAGAATTGTTGCCCACCAGCAAGTGAGTTCCCAGAGGTGCCACATCTGCCCCACACATGTGAAATCTGTGATGCCTGCAGCTGCCAACATGAACCAAACCCATTTTAGATTGAGCTCAAGCAGTGCCAGCCTAGGCCAGAAAGTTGCCTGAGAGAATTAATTAGCCAGCAGATTTCCCAGAGGCTAGGGGCACAGGATTTGTGTGTGTGTATGTGTGTGTGTCTGTGTGTCCTGTGTCTGAATGTATATGTATCTGTGTGTTTGCCTGTGTGTCTGTGTGGATATATCTCTGTGTGTATGTATCTGTGTGTGTGTCTCTGTGTATATGCATCTCTTTTTGTGTGTCTGTGTGTGTATGTATCTGTGTGTCTCTTTGTGTGTCCATAAGAGGTTATATATACATCTTTCTCCTGCTTCTTAGAGAACTCCTGGAGTATAGCTAACACAGAGAGTTGGAGAAGAAGATCCTGTAAGCGCCTCACTGACTTCTCTGTACTTCTAGAGAGCCCATGGAGCCCATGGAGAAGATTCTGAACTGCTAATGGCCAGGTCTGGGAATGCAGCTCAGTTGGCTGAGTGCTTGCTTAGCATGCAGGAAGCCCCTGGGTCAAGTCTCAGCACCACCTAAATCATATGTGTGCAAACACATATGTGATTCCAGCACTTGGGAGGCAGGAGGATCAGGAACCCCAGGTCATTCTTGACTACATAGCACATGAGACTACACCTCAAAGCAAGATGTTAATGGGCCTATTCATTCATTCAACATTTACTCTGGAAGGTGCCAAGGAGCTTGCTAGCTCTTCCATTCTAATGACTTGTCTCAAATAAAGATGGAGTATCCCTTGAGTTAGAAGAATTTACACTCCTGTCAGGTGTGGTATGAGGACAGACCACAGAGCCACATACACTGGGCTTCACTGCTGGAATCAGCCTCCTGAGTCCTTCAAGGGAGTCAGCTCACCTTAGTGTCCATCCCACAGAGCCCTAGGGACTGAAACTGGGGTGTCTTCCTTGCTGTCTGCATCTTAACAGCTGCCTGTGGGTTAGGAGGAAGAACAACAAGCCATTTAAATGAGATCATTCCATAAACGCAGAGGAATCCAGGGCACAGAGAAAGGACACATTTGGGGCCTGGCAAATTCTAAAGCATGGTCCCAAACACCAGATGCTTCTACCCTCTGCTACATGTAGACCCAGAGGACTGGGCTGCTCAAGGCTCCCCAGACAAGGATAGTTCCCTAGACAGCATGGAAACTTGCCTGGAGGGCCCACCCAGTAAGGACTCAGTTCAGTACCCATCCTGTTAGCACTTGGTTAAGCAACAGCCTCTCAGCACTGACTTCAGTGCCATCCCTCAGCCCGGCAACCACCCTAGCATCACTCAGCCCAGCACCCACCCTAGCATCACTCAGTTCAGGCTAGAGACACAAAATCTTTGCATGAGTTCACTCATGAGTATGTATATGTGTGTGTGCATATGTATGTGGGGTGTGTATATATGTGTGTAAGTGGTATGTATATGTGTGTGGGATGTGTGGCATGTATATATGTGTATAAGTGGTATGTGTATGGTTGTGTGGTGTGCATATGTGTGTGAGTGTGTTTGTACTATGCTAATTCTTACACTAGCATCACTCAGCTCAGTTCTCATCACTCTGCATTCCCTCTTGCCAAACACACACAGCATACAAACATGGACACACACACACATGTACATCCATATACCAAACAAACATGAACTCACATACACACACACACACACACACACACCACATAGACATGGACACACATATATCACCACACAAACATGGGCACATACACACATCGCCACACAAACATGGTCATACACGCGCACCACTTATGTGCACACATGCACATGCATGTGCAATACACACATTGCTTACACACACATGTACAGACATGTACACATGCACACACATTCATACACACACCACATAAACATTCATACACACATACATGCATGCACACACCAGATACGTGCACATAGCAATAAAATATAAATCGATTGATCATGCTTCCCAGCAATCAACACAATAGAACCCTTTCAAGGGAGCAGTAGCCTCCTTACCTACATTTTCTGGAAACCTCTGCTCTCTATCAGACTGCCAGAAGCCACGGTATAAGTAATGCTAGGGACCCTCCCTTCCCTCTCATCAGTGGAAATCCACCACTGGACCACTCCTGCCTGGCTCCGTGTAAAAAATCTCTCAGCTTATTGTATCCAGAGAATTCTAAGCCACACACCCAGGCCTTCCTTTACCCAAGCCATAACCAGCATGAGGGACAGGTTCCACCAAGACCCTTCCTCATACCTGCTATAGTTATACAGCTGGATGAAGGATTCCCCCCCTGGAGGGATTTCACAAGGCAAATGAGATAAAAGCTTTGATGCAAGCTTGTCATGCTAAGGAGAGCCAGCCAAGGTCTTGGCAGGGCCTGCAGCTTGCTCCAAGGGTGCTCTGGAGGTCTGGCTAAGACTGAGAGAAGTAATCCCAGGGCTTCCAGTTTGCAGGCCCACATTGTGTGGTCCCTAAGCCCTGGGATCAGGAGGAGAGACCTAGGCCAGGGTTCCAGCCGCAGCTTGGGGGGGGGGCAAGCAGAGACTCTCTCACTGTAGTGAGAAAACTTATATAAATAAACATCAGTGGATATTTGTGCTCATTCTTGCATATTAATAAGCAAGAATGATAACTTCCTGATAACTGGCTGGAGATTTTACAATAACCTCACACCTAGCACTTCTCTTGGCACCTAGTAGGAACTCAGAAAGTTTAGTGTGGGGCTTGCCAATACCTGTAGTGCTAGGCCTAGACCTGCCTCCTGAGCCTGGGTCCCTGTGTGTTCTGCAGAGGAAGTGCGACTGTCCCTCCTGAGTCCTGGGACCCCATGCGTTCTTCAGAGTAAACGTGGCTGCCCCCTTACCTGCAGCTGAGTCTTCTCTTATTCATTGTCTACTCTTTACAGTGAAATCAGAGTGTGAGTCAATCCAAACCTCATTGGTTTCCTTGGGACAAATGCTGCTGGCCTTCAATAAGAATCCGACTCTGGTCCCTCAGCCCAGGCAGGCTGACCTTTCCCAGGCTGCATCCTCTCCAGGCTGTTCTGGGCATTTTGATGGCACGCTCCATCTAAATGTCCCCAGAATGCCCTGCCTCTCCCTGGGGAGGGTTTCCTATAGACTTGCAGGGAACAGTATTGAGACTTGAAGTCTCACCTCTTCTCCAGTGAGACTTTAAGAGTATAACATGACAATGGGGCTTGGCTGATGGCTCAGTCATCAGAGTGCCTGCCCTGTAAGCATGAGGTTTTACCAACACCCTGTTGTGGCAGTACACATCTGTAAACCTATGGCTGGGAAAATGGAGACAGGAAGATCAGTAAGTTCCAGGACAATGACAGACCTCATCTCAAAAACAACGTGCATCTGGATAGAATGACCTCTGTCCTCTATCAGCATGCACACAGCCACACACACAACCACACACACAACCACACACCCATACACACACAGAACACACACAACCACACACACAAATCACACAGACAACCACACACACACAGAACTACACACACACAACCACAGACATACAACCAAACATAAGCACACACAGGCAACCACACAGACAACCACACACAGACAACCACACACACTCAACCCTAAGTGCTGTACTAATGGGCGGACCTTAAGTAACATAGACACAGAGAGACAGGCAATAACAAGATAAAATATGTTAAAAAGCAAAGCAGATCTAAAGCTTGGAAAGAGAGAAAGAAGACACAGAAGCTGGTCTGCAGTGTGATGCTACTGCCGGGCTCTACACACTGATTGTCCTACTCAGGGTCACTATTGCTGTGCTGAAAAACCATGACAAAAACAACCTGGGAAGGAAAGGGTTCATTCGGCTTACACTTCCACATCACTGTTCATCATGGAAGTAAGTCAGGACAGGGACCTGGAGGCAGGAACTGATGCAGAGACTGTCAAGGGATGTTGCTTACTGGCTTACCCAAAGTGGCTTGCTCAGCCTGCTTTCTTCTAGAGACAGGGCTACCAGCCCAGGGTTGGCTCTCCACCCACAATGTGGGCCCTCCCCATCAATCACTAGTTAAGAAAATGCCTTATAGGTTTGCCTACAGCCAAATCTTACGGAGGCATTTTCTCAATTGAGGTTTCCTCCTCTCCAGTGACTCCAGCTTGTGTCAAGCTGACATAAAATTAACCAGCCCACTAACTCATGTAAGTGTTGAGTTGAACATTAAAGTTACCTGGATTGTTTGGGCTTCCCAGCAGCCAAAGCAAAAAGTGAGATATGGCCAGGCACAGTATTTGCAATGATGGAAGGATAGACCCCTTTGAGAAAACCTTAAGAGTACTCCTCAGAAGAGAAAAAGGACAAGAAATGTTGGTACAGATGTGGGGGACAGAAGAACCTGTAGTCACTGAGGATGGCAGTGCATGCATATGCATGTGTGTGCATGTATGTGTGTGCATGTATGTGCATGTATGTGTGTACATTGTATGTGTGTGTACATGTATGTGCATGTGTGTGTGCATGCACACACAGAAATGCACATACGCCCATGGTTGTCTTCTTGCTCTTGAGACCATGGCTCCTACTAGCCTGTACCTCACCAATGCAGCTAGGGTGCTTGGTCATTGAGCCCTAAGGTATCTGCCTGCCTCCTCCACCCCATCATTGGGAATAGACTAGTGCACCAGCATGGGAATCTGAAGTAGGGTCTTCATTGCTTATACTACAAGCACTTTAGGAACTAAGACATCTCCCCTTCCCAGGACCAAGACTTTTCTAAAGGCATCAAAACAAAAACATAACAAAAAAAAAGCAAAAACAAACAAAACAACAATGACAACAACAAAACTGCCAGAGCGGGAGAAATCCAGGAGCTGTGCCTTCAGAAGCTGATGACAGCACAGGGGAGTCTCGGCTACCTTTGCCTTGACACTCACTGAGTCCTGAAGCTGAGCAGTTTCCAGAAGTCTGATAAACCTAGAGTGACAAAGATGGAATGCAGCATTTGGCAGAGGAAGAGCTCAGCTGACTAGCTCCAGATTTCTGTGACGACAACCACAGAGGAATGCCCTAGAAAGGGACCACAGAACATCAGAACCCTGTCTGCTTCAAGCACAGGCCTCTTGGTACTGAGCCGAGGCTTGACCCCCAGGGCTTTGTGCATGCCAGGCAAGCACTCTGCCCTTTTCTATACCCTGGTCCTGGGAGCTATCCTTACAGAATTGTGTCTTTGAGTAGGTGAAGGTGATGTAAAATACGGGAGACAGCCCGGGAGTCAAAAAAGAAATCACAATGGAAATTAAGAAATGCCTTAATACAGAGATAATAAAACCAAAATATATCAAATCTTCAAGGGTTCAACCATAGCTTGCTTAAGAGAAATTTATAGCTATACATGCGTCAGCGGAGGAGAGAAAAAAGGAGGAAACAATGAACTAAGTCTTCTAGGGAAAGCTTAATGAGAATCAGGAAATTAAGGTCTAAAGTAGCCCAAGAAGGGGGATTAGCAAGCAGCAGGAGTTGGCAGAATGGAAAACAAGAGAAAAAAAGAATAAGAAAAACGAAGAGACCAATCACTATTTCAGAAAGACTCATTAAACCGATAAGCTGGCCTAACTGGTTTTGCTTTAAAGGAGAATCCATGGTAATCAATATCAGGAGCTAGAAAGATACTGCCATTAAATATAAGTCGATATTCTGGACCCTAAGGACAGCAAATTTTAAAATTCAGTTGAGAAAAAAATTTTTCATTAATTCAATGTATTAAACTCGGCCCATCTGTGGAACTGTCTATCTATTAAGAAACAGAAATCATAATGAAGAACAGCTCCACCCAGAAAACTCCAGACCCAGTGGCTTCAGCAGCCGATTCTTCCAGTCATTAATCTTACAGAGTCTTTTAGGGAGTAGAAATGATTTAATTTATTTTGTAGTAACGTCAAACTGTGGCAAAGAAGGAAAGTCACAAGCCATTTGTTTTTCCTAAGCACAGATGTTAACAGGAGGTGAAACACCACATATGGAATCCAGCGTCTGTCAAAAGAGCAAGCGCATCGCAGCCAATGTATGATGTCATCCTAGGACTGTGTCAGCGTGATCTGCTGTGGTGACAATGCAGAAAAAGACAATTGATCAGCTTGGGGGCTCAGAACAAGTGCTTAATGAGAGTCAAACCCTAATGATAATAAAACAAAAAAGGAAACTCTCTTAGGAAACTAAGAATAGAATAGATACAAATTAAATCTATTTAGTAGCCATAGAACTCCAGCAAGTGTTACACTGAACATTTAAATATTGATATGTTCCCATAGTGTTTGGGATTAAAATAGGATGCTATCTATCTCCATATATGTCTGTTATTATATTTAAAATGTTAACCTTTCCAATAAAGCAGGAAAATTAAGATATAAAAAAAGATAAAATTGTGGTTATCTATAGGCTACATCATTGGCCATGTAAGAAACACACACACACACAATTACACTACATAAAAACTATCAGAATTGCTAAACAAGTTAAACAAGGTTGTTGGACGAAGAATATTAATATGTAAAGTCAGTTGTATTTTTATGCAGCAAAGATGAAAGCAGTATCCCAAAAGGGAATATTGCTAAGATATACTACACCAACACTTGGACCTTCCTTTCATCAAAAGAAACTGATGGATAAAAGGGAAATGCACAGAGAAGATGAGAACAACAGAGAACCAAGGAATACCTCCGATCCAGAAAACATGTTCCTATAAGGCACATGACAGACATGTAGAGACAACATGTTGAGAAATGGCAAAGTAGTTGGAGTGTAGTTGAGTGATAGAGTGTTCACCCAACAGGCATGAAGCCCTGGATTTGATTTTAAGCAACATACAGTACACACACACACACACACACACACACACACACACACACTCAGGTGTGTCCTTCCCCTACATACTCATGAGGCCAAGGGGAAGCAATTTTTCTGAATAAACAGCACTTGAAAAGTCGCTTCTGATGGTTAACTTTTAATTGTCAACTAGACACAGCCTAGAATACCTGGGATTTGATTTTCTCCATTGGATTGGCTCCTGGGTGTGTTAATTAAGTTAATTGATGTGGGAAGATTCAGCCCACAGTGGGTGGTACCATTCCCTAGGCAAGGTGTCCTGAAGTGCATGAGAGTGGAAAAATTAAGCTGAACACAAGCAAGTAATCAAGTGAGACTTTATGTATTTATTCCTCTCTGCTCTTAACATGGATTTGACACGATTAGCTGAAGGTCCTGCCTTGACTTCCCGGTAACAATGGATCATAACCTGGAATTGTAAATTGAAATAAATCCCCTTTCCTCTAAGTTGCTTTTTAAAAATCAGGGCATTTTATCATAGCAACAGAAATGGAAGTAGATCAGCCTTTCACCTCAGGGGTCATCAGAGAGACAAAGTCAAGCATACTACTCAAAATGGCCATGACAAACCCAGCGTTGGTTAGGAAACATATCCCAAGACCCCCAAACTTCTTGTTGGCTGAGAACCAGTAGAACAACAACGCAAAGCTATTTTTCTGTATGCACGGAGTTGGGGGCATGCATGCTCTGACCCTGGGCTTCCACTCCTTGGTGTATACTATGCAGACATGTTCACACCAAAAGGCAGACAGGTACAAGGAGGCTCTAAGAACACCATTTGATTAGGACCAAATCCATGTTTATTCAAATGACCAGCAATAAGAAAACATATAAACAAACTGTGATATGTTCATGTCTTGGATTTTTTACATCATTAAAAAGAATGATGAGGAGAGGGCTCAGTAGGTAAAGCGCTTGATTTGTAAACCTGAGGAACTGAGTTTAGGAGAAGAAGGTACAGGAGGTCATAGGGATTCTCTGGGGCAGATGACATTCCAGTACTTTCATGGGAAATGGGTTAACTGATCCATCCTTTGTGACTCTTCATATAGCTGTATGCATATGCTGGGGCTATCTTAATGCACACTATATTTAACATTCTTAAAGTTTATTTACTAGTGAGTAATGCAGTTATGGGGTCTGTAACCATCCTAGGCCTCTGTGCTCACCTATAAATTGTATGTCATTAGACACTCCAAATGAGCTCTCTGAGTCACAATGAAGTGACTTAACAGGCCCAGCACAGAGCTGGCTGCACACAGTAGCTCCTCTATAATCTGGTGAAGGAGTGAAGCTCTTGACTTCTTTGCTGCTGGAGTTAACAGGGTTTGTCTTGCAACAGCAGCCGATTCTCTCCCTGTGCTTGAGAGTCAGCAGCAAACTTGGGGACTTTCAAGGCTTCTTGGATCTGGGTCCCAAACTGTCTTTACAGATCCCTGGACCACAAACCCAAAAAAGCTCTTAACCTAATACAGGCTGTGGTTTGTGTGTGTGAGTGTGCTCATGTGTGTGTGCGTTCATGTGTACATGTGTGTGTTCATGTGTACATGCTGTGTGTGTGTGTGCTCACATGTGCATGCATGCTGTGTGTGTGCTCATGCATGTGTGCTTGTGTATGTGTCCATGTGTGCATGCATGCTCATGTGTGTATGAGGTGCTTGTATGTATGCTCATGCATGTGTGCTTATGTATGTGTTCATGTGTGCATGTGTGCTTTTGTGTGTGCTCGTTCATGTTTGTGTTCTTGTGTGTGTATGTGCTTGTATCTGTGTTCATGTGTGGGTGCCCATTCTTGTGTATGTATGTTCATGTGTGCATGTTTGTGTGTGTGCTCATGTGTGCATGTGTGCTTTTGCCTGTGTGTGCTCATGTGTGCATGAGTGCTTGTGTGTGTGCTCATGCATGTGTGTGTGCTTGTGTGTGTGTGCTCATGTGTACATGCTTGTGTGTGTGTGCTTGTGCCTCTGCTCATGTGTGCCTGCATGCTAGCATGGGGGAGGCCAGAAGTCAACCTTGAGTATCATTTCCTGGGCACCATTTACATTGGTCTATCTGATTGGTTGATTGTTGTTGTTTAGATTTGTTTTATTTTACATTACGAGTGTTTTGCCAGCATGTGTACAGACAGCATCAGATCATTTGGAACTGGAGTTACAGGTGGCTGTAAACCAGACTATGAGTTCTGGGAACCTAACTGGGGTACTCCAAAGAAAAGGGTGGGGTGCTATGAACCACTGAGCCATTTATCTATCCCCTAGCCGTCTCTCTATTCTCACACCTTGTTTTTTGAGACAGGGTATCTTACTACCTGGAGCTCACCAAGTAGCCTAGGCTGAGTGACCAGTGAATCCTAAATCCTAAAGAGCTTTTTTTTTTTCCTAGCTCTGCCTCTCCAGTGCTGGTATTACTGCAACCTGTTTTTTTTTATATAAGTTCTAGGGATCTGAGTCCTAGAAGATGCAAGACTGAAATCCATGTGGTAGAGCCAAGGATGAAGGCAGCACCCTACCTGGAGCAGCTCTTCAGAGCTCTGCTGACCCACTGCTCCAACTGCTATTGCCTGGAAAGATGTGCTGTTGGTCACCATATGGCTTTTTCTTTCTTTTGTCTCTTGTTGGGTTGGGAATGCCAGGGAGCAGAATTTGGTGACAGCTTTCAGGTCTGATTTGCCAGCAAGGACATTTGGCTGGGTGTAGGGTTTCCATGGTAGAGCTGGCCCATAGCCTTGAGTCTCTTCTGGTTTTCAGTGATGCCACTGCATTGCCCAAGTGGCCTCCTGCACGGATTATCCCACAAGTTAGGACCTGTGTGAATGTATGCTGAGCACAGAGATGTCTTGGTGCTTAGGTTGTCCCAATTGCCAAGTGCAAACATGTGTCGAGCAGCGTCAGTTCACAAAGCATGGTTCTTAACACTTCCAGCGATGCAAGGAGACACCAAACATTCCGTGACCTTCAGACATTTACAGTTTCAGAGAGACAAGACTCACATTCATCGTTCATTCGCCTGTCTCATTTATGCCAGTCTGGCTTCTTGAAAACAGATCTCAAAAGTCAACTCTGGGTCAGTTAAGGGGGAAATGAAAGAGTGGCCAGAAGAGCAAGCTTAGGAGACACTTTTATCTCCATTGGTCACAGCCATGTTTGCTGGACCATCTCTACCATTTAAACCACCACCCTCTACCCACAGGTAATGGTTTTTATACCATTAACATTTACTGACTAGGCCATCTATGAGAAAGCCCTAATGTTTCTTGAGCTGAAGTAAGATGAAATTCTTTGCCTTCATGAAGCCAGAATTCTGTGCTATTCCCCAACCCCACCCTGGAAAGCTTAAGTTGTCCTTGTTCTGGCTGCTTCATGGCCCAAAGTGTTGAAAACAAAGACATTGACACTGGGTTATTAAAAAACAGGACGGCTTTCCCAGGAGAGCCTAGAATATTACTAGAGAGGGATTGGAAAGGTGCTCAGTAGGTAAGGTCCAAGCATGAGAATCCAAGACCAGATCCAAACACCCACATAAAAAGCTGGGTGTCACAGCACACACCTGTAACCCCAGGACTGTGGGAGGTAGAGTTAGGGGATTTCTTGGGCTCTATGGCTGCCATCCTTGCTCCAGGTTTATCTAGTTACCTTGTCTCAATGGAACAAGGTGAAACTAATAGATCAGGACACCTATATCTTCCTTTGGTCTCCATTCCTATGCAATAGGGGCACAGACCTACACAAACATCCATATATGTATATGTGGGACAATGGACCATGTCAGAAAACCTGGTAAGGTAGAGCAGGTCTGAGACCCTGGCATTTGGCTACCCTGAGATGGTAGGTGTCTTCTTGTTCTCTGTCAAGTTTCTGGCTTGGAACACGTGTCCACACTCCCCACATCTGTCACATAGCCCCAAGCAGAGCTTTTCATGCTAATGAGGTACCTATAGGCCCTGAGGGTTTAGCCAATAAGCTTCCCTTCCTGGATATTTCTCCCTACAAAAGGTATTTAATCTCTGGTCCACCCTGAGAAGTTGGTATACATTCATTTTCCACGATGAACAGTCAAGTCAATAAACAGTATGGATAAACATGGATTGTCTCTTCCAGACAACCACTGCTACCTTCCCCATGAGCTAAGCCAGAGTTCCCCATTTCCCTGGCTCTGGTGTATCACCATCCTCAGCCTATGTACCCCCAACCATCTGGGCCTTGTCGATGGCCTGTGGACCCCCAATCCATCCTCCTGACTCCTCTGTGTGCTACCCCAGCTCCTGGGAGTCAAGGAACCCCAACTTTAGCCTTCCCCATGTTAGACTGTGTTCTCCCACCCCCTGAGTGGTATGTATGAATGTGGAGGGAATCTCCCAGGTGGGATACTCTAATAAGCCTCCTTTCAGGCAGGGTAACAGTAGGCAAAGACACTTTTAGAAGTTTAAAGAGGCAGATCTCTTGAGAGACTTTCAACATGTTCTTCCTTTGGGTTTGGCTAAAAAACTGTTTGGGAAAAAGAAAGCAGGCAGGCCCAGAAGTATTTATATCTGCTATATTTTTTTTGAATCATAAGTTTAAACTGACCATGTTCAATAATGCTCACCTTAAACTGAGCATGCTCCAGAGTGAGCCTGCCCCCAAAGTACTTTTCCATATGAGCAAGTGTGGGCTCTCTAGATAAAATTCACCTCTCCCTTACTTCCTTATTACTGAAGGGCTTTAGAAATAGCTCCTGGGTGCTTCTTACTTATTGCCTGGTATTAAACCTTTCCTTTCTCTATTAGTTTTTGGTCACACTTTTTTTTTCCTGATACAGGGTTTCTCTGTGTAGCCATGGCTGTCCTGGAACTCACTCTGTAGACCAGGCTGGCCTCGAACTCAGAAATCCGCCTGCCTCTGCCTCCCAAGTGCTGGGATTAAAGACGTGAGCCACCACCAGCTGGCTTTTTGTTTGTTTGGTTGGTTGGTTGGTTTTTGTTTGTTTTTTGTTTTTGGTTTTTCTTTCTTTTTTCCACACTTTTTTTAAAAAGCTTCCCACTCACCTGCTATGTTCAGGTACTTCATGGAGTAGCCATATCGTAGTCCAGAATGGGATGGGTATCTCCACAGGCTCAAGGAGGAAAGTGTGCTCTGAGCATAATGGGTAAGAAGAGGATCCTAGACCAAAACTGCCCAAAAGACCTAGAAAACCACCCTTGAAGGAAAGATTGGGAAATTTTATTTTATCAGTGGCTGCTTGGAGCTCTCCAGCCCGAAGTGGCAGGTGCTAGCCCACCAGCCAGAGAGGGCAGGGTTCACCCAGTGTCCAGCCAAGCACTGAGGGATGTCCGTAAAGAGGCTAACCACCCAGGACTGAAACCAGTGTGTGTGCAAGAGAGCAAGGTACACAGTCACAGTAACCTGAAGGACAGAGAGGTTTCATCACAGCATTCATTGTGTCATGCTGTCCTGTGAAGTGGAGAAAGTGAAATTTGTAGAGCTAAAAGCCAGCGGTTGTCCATGGCTGTTCTACTTTCCTTCTGTTGCTCTGATAAAACCCCAACCAAAAGCAGCTCGGGGAGGAAAGGGTTTACCTCAGCTCACACTTCATCGCTGATGAAAGCCAGGGCTGAAACCCAAGCAGGAACTGAAGCAAAACCCATGGAGAAACACTGCTTGCTGGCTCTGTTACAGGCCTACACTTAGCTAGCTGTCTCAATACATTCAATGCAACCCAGGACCACCTGCCTAGAAATGGTGCTGCCCACAGTGGGCTGGGCCTCCCAAATTAGTTAGACAGGGCTGCAGGCTGATCTGACCTAGGCAATTCCTCAATTGAGGCCTGTCTTCTTGGATAACTCTAGCTTGTGTCAAGTTGATAAGGCTAATCACAACAACGGTGGACAGGAGACTCAAAGAAACAGACCATGTGCTGCGCTAGGCACTAACTGTGCTAACTTGGGTGAGTCTCTTTAAGTCCGCTGAGTCTATTTGCTTGTCAATAAAATGAGGATGGCTTTTGACAGGTAAAGATGAATGAGCTAAAACATGTGGTAGTCCTTTATAAAGCTCCTTGCCAATAGAAAGAATGAGATTTATTCTCCCTTAGTAAATGGATGTGACTAATACTATCCATAAGCTATGGTGGACAGTTGTGGAGATGTTCACTTATAAATACATCTCACTGTCATTCTCTTCTTTAGGTCTCCAGCACAGATCCTGCTGCTCTCCCACCCCCACGACAAGCTGCCTCCAGAGAACCCTCTGATCTGCACTCTCCCTGGGCCAACGAGGAGGCGATAAATCTTCTGTATCGATCAAGAAGAAGGCTTCAGCAACAAAGACCAATTCACCGTCTGAATAAATTACAAATTGTCTCATGGCAAATTCTTGAGGCTACACAAGGCAGCACAGTTCCCTTCAGATGAGAAGGGAAGAGGCTGGCTGGATCTGAGCCAAACTGGGTCCATCCGGCCTGGGGGAGGCAGAACACAGCCCAGCTGACCACATGAAACAATGCCTATGAGACACAGATGTCTGGTGGGCATGGTTCCGTTGGCCACCATTATTTAAGTGCCTTCTATGTCTGCTCTTCACTCACAAACACCTTCCTCCCCCATCTCTCTGGCTCAGTGAGCTGGAGGGAAGTGTCACTGGGTGTCTGGGTAGCAGTGTGTGAGGGCAGGATCTCTCCCGGCGGCCAAGGTCTTCCCTGCCTGCCGAGTGCTGCCCGCTTAGCTAACAGTTCTTGTTTAAATTAAAGTGAGTATAAAATTAATTCTGGTTGGGGAACTCCAAGGCTCCCTCATGAGATTAAGTGGAAATACCCAAGGGTGATATAAAATTGAGGCCAGGCTTCACTGCATCGGAGAACTGTGCTAATGAGCTGAAGGTCAGAGGTTCTGTCCCCTCATGAAAGGAACAGTTCATTTCTCTCTGCCTCGTGGCCTCAGATTCCACCCCTAACCTTGGCCATCTGCCTCTGAGAAGAGCCTTCAGTCACCAACAGGACAACGTGAGAGGGGAGGACCCACCCCATGCTAACCCATCAACCCCATCAGAAAGACGACCTAAAATACAACCCGTGGGTCATGTGCCAGCATTTTTCATTCTTCAGGTGAGAATTATTACATTCTTGTTAGCACAAGCATATCAAAATACACGTGGGGCCAGTGCACCAGGTGTCATGGAATCCAGGACCACTGAGGCCTGGCTCTCAGTTCCTGAGTCAACTAACAGACAGATAGGAAGCTTAACAGGTATGTAATGCGACATAGTCACATCACATAGTCACATAGTCAGTCTTGATTTAACCAGGGCACACTGGTGTGGATGGTGCTATTGGTAGATGATACTGGGGGCTGGAGAGATGACTCAGCAGTTAAGAATGCTTGCTGCTCTTGCAGAGGATCAAAGTTTGTTTCTCAGTACCCACAGTTGGAGGCTTGCAACCTATAACTCTAGTTCCAGGAGATCTGATCCCTCTTCTGCCTCAGTGGGCAAATATAATCATGTGTGTGTGCACTCATGCACACACACACACACCATCATTGTCATTGTCATCATTTTCATTATCACTACTACCACTACCATCATCACCACCACCACCACCAACACCATCACCACCACCACCACCACCAGCAACACCATTACCACCACCACCACCACCACTACCACCAATACCACCATCACCTCCATCACCACTACCACCATCACCACCAACAATACTACCACTACCACCACCACTACCACCACCACCAACCACCATCAACCATCACCATCACCACCACCACCACCACAAAGTGGAGATTCAGATCTCAGAATAATTGATGTTCAACCCCCTCATGGATTCTTCATCTTCGAAGCTTCAGATTTATCTCCCAGACATTCCCCCCTGCCTCTGTACCCATCATGAACATATAATCCCCATGGGGAGGGAGGTCATCTGCATCCTTGGAATAACTTGATATTCATAAATCAGTGGGAAGACTGTGAATCGTCTAGCTTTCTTGAGGGTCTCAGTCCAGGGCATGCTCTGGTGGGGTAGGGACTCTCTTCCTTTCACACCCTATGCCCTGAGAGCATCTAAGCTTGGCCCATGACAGAGGATGCAATAATAGCTCAAGTGAAGAACAGACTGCAAATTACTTGCTCTTTGCAAAGCAAGTATCTGAATGCTTGAGTAACCTGGGAACCCGTTCATTGCTTCCAGCAAGTCTTTGTTGCATGTTGAACAACCTATGCCATCTGACAGACTAAGAACCAGCAAGTCACCTGCTCTGTCTTCGTGTCGCTACGGTCTATCGATCAAAGGTCAGAACCTCAAGACCAGATCAGTCACAACTCACACATACCACGGTGCTAACCTCAAAACAGGATGACTCACCAGGGAGTGGCAGTTCACACCTGCAGTCCCAGGACTTGGGAGGGAAAGGCAAGAAGGTCACCATGAGTAAAGCCACCGTGCTGTCCTTCCAAGTTTCAGGCCAGCTAGGACTTTATAACAAGACTTTGTCCTTCTGTCTCCACACCCTTCCCAAGAATACACTTCAGATAAGACAGGATTTTATGGTTTCTTCCATACGCAGTAGGGAGTGAGCCACAGAGGCCGGGGTGCCTTCCCTCTTGTGGCTCTGACACCTGGAGCCTGTGATCTTCATCCAGTCAGCCCATGCTGGCTTACTACCATCTCCACAGACCAGCATAAAAGGGAGGAGAAAGGCAGATGGAATGGATGGTTTGCTTTGACTGTCTATTTGATTAGATTCAGAAACACTTAGGCTAAGCATACCTAATCTGCAGTTCTCAGGCCACACGTGTCTCAGGACCAATAAGAATGCAGCCCAACATGGTTGTAGATGAAGACATCATTTCACTATAGCAAAAGGCTGGGCAGCACTAGGCCCTAGGATGTTAGTGAGGCACATCTTCAGATGTGTCTGTGAGCGTGCTTTCAAGGAAGATTAAATGAGGGAGAAGACCCACTCTGAATGTGAGTCCAACCATCAAATGAACTGAGGACTCAGACTGAATTAAAAAGGACTGTGCGGCTTCCTTACCACCGTGGATTATACCTTTGAACCCTGAGCCACAATAAATTCTCCTTTAAGTTGCATAATGTTGGGTATTTGGACCACAGCAACAAGAAAGAACGCTAATACAGAGAGGTCATGGTTCTGTATAACAGTGTATGGATTGAAACTTCCACTCACAAGATTCAGGAAGACCGCCCCAGAATCATAGAAGCAGCAAACTACTGCCAGGGGAGTGGATTCTGATCTGAAAGACTGCCTGGAGAAGATTCTCCAGTCTGCAGAGCTGCCTGCAAGTCCTGCAGACAGCCTCAGGGTCAGCATTCCTGGTCCATCACCCATGCTGGTGTGGGCTTTCAGTGGTACAGACACTTTCAAATCACCCGCGCTCCTGTAACTAACCCTTCGCACACTCTGCTGAGTAAGCCCAATAAACTCATTGGTTCAACGAGTTGGACTTTGGTGGAGTTATGACATTGGTCTATTATGAGTTCCCCATCTGGGATGAGTAGGTGTGTGTGTGTGTGTGTGTGTGTGTGTGTACACATGTGGTCTCCATAGAGAAAATTTCACACAACACACAGCCACTTCCACACAACACATAACCCCACCCCTCTTGGAAACCATGCTATTTCTTATGACATGAAGACATTCGGGAGAAGAGTTCTCCTGAGGTAGTGAGGTGCATGGCTGTACTTAAATCATGTGGATGAACGTGGTATTACAGCAGGACAGGCAGAGAAGAAGTCTCACACGAGTAGCCAGAAGCCTCAGCTCTCTAGAACTAAATGATAAGGTCAGAGTTAAACAGACAAGGAGGAATTACGGAGGCGCAGAGCCGAGGGGCTACAGGGAGGAGGGATGAGGAAGAGACTTGGGTGCTGATGCAGGCCGATGCAGGCAGCCCCTGGGAAAGGATGAAGGCACCCCCTGGGAAAGGAGCCAAAGGCAGATCAGAAGTGAGCTCTTAGACACTTGCTTCTAGAATTGCCCATTTGCAAAGTGCTAAGAAGATCTCTGATGCTGCCCACCTGTGAGGCCAACTCATTGTCTTGTCAGCCACACTGGTGCTGGTGCTGATGGAGGTGTGGATGCAGGGGCATGGCTTTCTTCACTGCAGCAGCCCTGGATTCACTCAGCCTCCTCCACTATAGACACAGAAAAATGGAATCCTAATTGGTACCATGCTAGTAGACAAGAGAAGAATCCCCAGCAAAGAGCCCCTAGCCCTTAGAAATGGAGCCAAGTAAGAGCCAAGCCACCCCATGGAGCCTGGGTGGTTTGAGTGAGAATTGGTCCCCAGTTGGTGGAACTGTTTGGGAAGCCTGGGACTCAGTAGGTACTCATTTTCTAGCTTGACCCCAGAACAAACTACTAGAGCCTCTCCCTCCCCTCCCTCTCTCTCTCTTCTCGCTTCTCTCTGTCTCTCCCTCAACTTGACACTAGCTAGAGTCATCTGTGAAGAGGAAACCCCAACTGAAACATTGTCTCCATCAGAGATTAACTCATCAGAGATTAACTGGTAGGCATGACTGTGGGGGAGTTTTCTTGATTAATAATTAATGTTGGAGGGCCCATCCCACTGTGGTGGTGAAGATCCTCTTCTCCGGGATTCTGCAGGTCCTGGGAAATAGAATGGTTTCCAGGAAGTGGGGCTATGTGTTGTCTGTGGTCTGAGACTTTTCCTGGGAGACTGCATGTGCGTACACACACACACACACACACACACACACACACACACACACACACAGGGGGAGAGGAGGAGGGGGAGGGAGAGGGGAGAAGGAGAGGGTTGAAGGGAGAGGGAGAGGGTTGAAGGGAGAGGGAGAGGGAGAGGGAGAGGGAGAGGGAGAGGGAGAGGGAGAGGGAGAGGGAGAGGGAGAGGGAGAGGGAGAGGGAGAGGGAGAGGGAGAGGGAGAGGGAGAACTAACTGAGAATGGCATGGGCTTTTGAAACCTCAAAGTCTGTCCCCAGTGGCACACCTCTTCCAATAAGGTCATACCTCCGAATCCTTCCCAAACAGTTCCACCAACTGGGGACCAATTCTCACTCAAACCACCGCATGCTCTTATATAGGTCAATTCTCAGCAGTTTATTCCACCCAATGCCCCAAATCCTTAACAGATAAAGCAGCCAAAGTGGAAGGAGACAGCTTTTTCTTTTGGGAGTGGGCCACAGTGGTCTCTGTTTAAACATTCAGTAGCTATTCATTTCCCATTTGTGTTTCTGGTCTGTTGTTGCTGTGGGAAGGAAGCACACCTGTGCCCTGGGAGCACTGATGGGAGCACACATGGAAAATATTCATGGCACCCTCACAGGGAGCACTTGCATGGATGGGAGCACCCATGAATATTCATGGGAAGCCATTTCTGGGATTATTCACGGAGCACTCAAGAGAAACATTTAAATGAAGCAGTTATAAGGAACATCTATAGGGATCGTTTACAGGGGGGGGGGGACTGTTTATAGAGAGCACATTCAGGGAACACTCAAGGGGAGCACTCATAGAGAGGATTTGTGAAGGAGCACCAATGGGGAATGTTCATGAGGAAAACTTGCATGGACCACTCATAGGAAGTACTTCTGTAGGAGGACCCACATACAGCTTTCACTGGGAGCACTGACTGGGGGTGCTCAAAGCACTTTCTTTCCTGTACACGGTCCCAGTCCAGCTCTGGAGATGGCTAGCACTCCTCTCTGGGTGGCTCCCTCCCTTCAAACTCCCAGGAGTGCACTGTCCATCTGCCCAGGGCTGTCTGCTTGGCATTTCTAGTAGGATGTGTGTGATGGAAGTCTCTGACCTCCCTTCTACCTATAGCTCCCTATTCAGCACATTTGTGGGACTGGAAACCTCATTTTTGCATTTGCTTCAGGCAAAGCTCTCTCCAATGTCCCACCTTGATCCGTTGGCAAATTTTATTGACTGTATTTGCGAAACAGATCCAAACCTGGCCCTGCTTCTACCCTAAGCAGAGCCAACACCCTCTTTGCCCGGATTGTTCTACAGCTCTGGAATCCGTGTTGCTGCCTACTATACCTGGCGCTCTCTGTGCTATGTAGCCAGAAGGATGCTGCTAATGCTGGACACAGACCATGTTACATCTACATGTAAGAGAGGACTTCCAGCTTCATCTGAGGAAGAACAAGAGCTCCAGATGGCCTCTGTCTTGGTCACTGTTCTTTTGCTATGAAGTGACAGCATGACCAGGGCAACACTTAGAAAGAAAGGCATTTGACTTGGGGGTGGGGCTTGCTTATAGTTTCATCTGCTTAGGCCATTATCATTATGCCAGGGAGCATGGCAACAGGCAGGCATGGTCCTGGAGAAGCAGCTATGAGCTACATCCTGACTACAGGTGTGGGGGACAGGGAGATTGGAGAGAGCGAGGGGGGGCTGGCATGAGCTTTTTAGACCGCAAAGACTGCCCACACATTCTTCTAACAAAACTACCTACTCTAACAAGGCCACACCTCCTAATCCTTCTAAAATAGTTCCACTCCCTGATGACTAAGCATTCAAATATAAGAGCCATTCTTATTCAAGTCAACACAGCCTCCAAGGCCCTTGGTAATATCCCATGCCTTCCTCCTCTGCCTTCTTCTCACCCCCTTGATCATTTCTATCTCCAGCAGCTGGCCTGGCCTGGGGCCTCTTCTCAGAAGGCTGCTTGACTGGCTCTCTCACACCTTCAGGCTTGGGTTAACCCTCTTGTTTGAGGTTTTTGCCTCTCTCACCCAGAGGAGATGCTGGAGGACACCGGCCATGTTTGCCTGGCTCTCTGGCCTCCCCTCTCTGCTTCCTGGCTGCTAGAATGGAAACAGCTGTCCTCAGCCACGTGATCCCACCGCCATGATGTGAGGTGATTGGCCACACCTTCCCACAGTGATGACTCTGTCTTCTAACAGCCTCTCGCCCACAGCCTTCATCTACCCTGGTACACACTGTTTTTGCCCACAGCCTCCATCTACCCTGGCACGCACTGTTTCCTACCTTTGAGCTCACCTCAGAGGCTATTGGCTCGCCAGCTCAGAATGTTTACGAAACACTCATGTGGTCCTCCTTGCATGCTTAGGAGCACATAACAGTGCTTCAGATTGCAGTGTGCCCTACAAAAGATAGGTTAGTGGCCTGATCCTTGTGCCTGACATCATGACCCTTAACTCTCCTGGATGAGGATGGACCTTCCACCCAAATGGGTATTGGCAGGAAACAGACACACAACAACCAAGGCTCTGATGTGGGAAAGAGGTCAAGGATTGCCAAGGAGCACTGGGTAGAGGCGGGAAAGACACTCCCCCAGAGCCTGTGGAAGGGGGGCACAGTCCTGTGACAGACTCGATTCCCAGACTCCAGAAATGCAGAGAATAAATGTGTACAGTGGGTGTCTTCTCGTTTGTGACAATTGTGTTGCATTGACCCTGGAAAACTCACATGCCTGAGAAAGAGGCTTGCCCTCCACAAGTTTTGTTGCTCCCTGAAGACTCCTATCAAGCGCTCTACCTCCCAGGCCACACCTTTGCTCTGCTGCAGCCTTCTTGCTACAGGGAAAGGCCCTGCCACTTCCCTTTCAGCTCAGAGTCCCCACTGTAAGATTGGTTTTTTCCTTATTTCTTGGAAAGCACCTTCAGGACTCATTCAATAAAAAAAAACAAATTGTGAGGCCTGTGCAGGGTCTATTTAAAGCAAATCACCAGCTCCAGTTCTAACAACAAACTGGAGGCCGGTTGGGTCTTTGGAACAAGAGTGGAACCTCTGTGTGTGCACACAGGCTGCAGGCTGGGGAGGTCCTCCAGCACATGGCCAGCGTGTTCCTCTCGCTTACTGGGTGGCTACCTCCCCGACGCATTGCCCTAGATGGGAACAGAACTGCACTGTGTCAGACTGTGGTCCCCAAGCAGCTTTGGTGTAAGGTTTAGGGTCTTGGCAAGCAGGCAGGACAGGTTTTAACACAAGGTGACTTCTACCCAGAAATCCCCAACCACTGGTTCTAGCTGGGCTGAGATTGTGTGCAGAGCCTTGCAGGACCCCTTCAGGGGACTGGGCATACAGGGCCCTGGGCATACAGAGTTTGTGGAGATCAGAGGTCTGGGAATATTGCAGAAAGCTGTGCCTGGCTGGGGCTCAATGGGAATCAAGCACTTCTTGAGGAGTTCGGCATGGGAACGTTATCTTCAGTGGGGCTGTGGAAGAGAAATGGACAGAGAGCCTGGTGCTTCACTGCCTGCTTACCTCTCCTCTCCTGTCACTTTCTCCCTCCCCTTTCCCCCCCTCTTCTCTTGTACCCTCCTCCTTCCTACTCCCCCCCCCTCATTTTCATTTCTTCTGGACAATATCTTGCTATATAGCCAGGATAGCCTTGAACTTACTTGGTACCTTCAGCTGGCTTCAAACCCAAAACTCCCATACCTCAAACCTAAGTCCTGAGGTTACAGATATGCACTTTCATGTTCAGCTTGCTCATTATGGACACCGTTGAATACCGATCAGAATAAAGAAAAAAAAAGGATGGAAGATGAAAAGAGATACCGGACAGATGATTACAGATAAAGTGACTGTTGCAGGAAACCCTTTGAGCTGAGACAGGACAAAGTCTGCCCTTCTGGAAAGCTGCACTCCAGCTGGCATGAGATCAAAGAGATCAGGGTGCAAGCAAAGACCCTGAGGCAGAAAAGTGTTCTGCCTGTGTGTGGAGATGCTGTGGATGGAGAAACACGGGGTGGGGGTGGGGGCTCTGGGGAGTGGGTGGTGCCAGACTTTCACGTGGGTGCGGACATTAGTCTTCATGCTTGCAGAACACCACTTTACCTGCTGATCTAGCTCCCCAGTCCCTCCATCCCTCCTCCTCCTCCCTTCCTTCTCTAATTTCCATTTCTTCACCTCCATCTCTCTCCCCTCCCCCTCTTCTTCCTCTTTTATGCACAGTCTCCTACCTACACAGCTCTGTGGAGAAATTGCTACAGATTTTCATATGGCAGGGCCACCCCTTCCTAAGGGACAGTGCCTAATAGCTGTGGTCTCCACAGAGTGGACAGCGGGCTGTAGGCCAGCTCTCAGGGCAGCATGTATATAGTGGTAATGGTGGTGGGGAATCAAGCCTTGGCTGCAGTTCCTACCAGTTTCTGTGGCACAAACTCTCCCACCATGACCCCCTTCCAAGCTAACAACCATTCACAGGCTTTGAAGTCACGTACAGGGTTAATGAGTCAGCTGTAAGAGAAGGCTTCAAGAGGCCGAACCATCTCTCTCTAGTTCACTGCCTCAGCAGGCATGGGCTCCCAGTTCAAAGCAGAGACTCCCTTCTGGAAACTCAGTGAAAAACCTAGACATCTTTCATGACTCGGCACATGATCAAATCTCTGGATAGGCTAACCTCAAAGTTGAGTCTCCTACACAAGGGAGCTCCTCCAGTGGCCTTGAAGATCAGCCTGTCAAGACATTCGGAAGAGTAAATTGGGAGAGTCGATAGGGAGCCAATGTCTGTGGCTCTGATGATAATTGATTGGCTCAGTGACTTCAGGCAGGTTGTCTAATGACTGTGGGCCTCAGTCTACACATCCTCAAGATGAGGAATAGGTGACCTGCCGTACTCAGGGACCAGGAAGTTAGCTGGCTGCAGACCGGGCCTATCACCATGATTTCTGGAGAGCAGGCTTCAGGCTGGGCACTAGTGCAGAGAAACTGGTCACTGTGACAGATACATCTCTACTAAGCTGGAGCCATTCCTCAGGTTAGCTCTTCTCCCTACACCATGACTCTGCTAAAAGTCACTGGAACAGAAGAAAGGGAGGACAGGGACATTTCCAGGAAAGCTATGAGGATCAGTGGGTGGGCCTGGGTAATTCAGACCCCACGAGGAATTAAAATGGCTACCAGAGCTGTGTTGGTGTCTCCGTTTATTCACCACATGGGAGGCTCCTGTGTTCAACAACTGTGGAATCTATGCCTAGCAAAGGTGCTGAAGAACTTCCTTGAGAGTCCCCCAGTGTCCTTCTAACACAGTTCTGTGACTTTGGGGAAGCGGGGTATGTCTGTTACTTCAGACCATGTAGCTGCAAGAGACCACAAAGGGAGTCTTCACCCAAACCTTGCAGGCAAACCCCCACCTTTGCACATTTCCCCCACTCCCTGTCCTGCAGACACACACACACACACACACACACACACACACCTGCACACACACTTTATTTTATTGTGTGTCTTCTTTCTATTGGGACACAGAGGCCAGGCAGAGTGCCAGAGATATTTAACTGCTGGGGCTAGTTCTTTAGGAGAAGTGCTTGCTGTACCCGAATTCAGATTCACAGCAAAGTGCAGCATGCCAGGGTGTGGGGCAGAGACAGGTCTATCCCAGGGGCTCCATGGCAGGTGAGCCTAATCTAGCCCAGGTTAGGGGAGAGACTGCTGCCTCAAAAATAAGATGAAGAAACAATTGAGAAAAAAGAAAGACACATGATGTGCGGACACTTGATCTCCATGTGCACATGGAAGCACACCTGTATATACATGTGCACACACATACCACACACCACACAACAACAGCAATACAATTTTAAGTGCCAGACAACAAAGTTTTTCTTCCTTTCTTCCTTCTTTCCTCCCTTCCTTCTCCCTCCCTCTACCCCTCCCTGCTTCCCTCCTCCTCTGTCCCTCCCTCCATCTCTCCCTCCCTCTGTCTCTCCTTCATCCCTCCCTCCTTCCTTTCCTTCTCGTCTCTCCTTCTGTCCATCCCTCTTTTTCTCCCTCCATCTCTCCCTTTGTCCCTTCCCCCTTCCCTTCCTCCCCTGTCCCTCCCACCCCTGTTCCTCCCTCCATCTCTCCCTCCCTCTGTCTCTACCTCCCTCCCTCCTTCCCTCCCTCCCTCCCTCTGTCTTTTCCTCCCTCCCTCCATTACTTCCTCCACTTCTTCTTTCCTTCTTTGAGTCTATCCTCCCTCCTCCCCTTCCTTCTCCAGTCCTTTTTGGCACAGGGAAGAAGTATGAGGTGTTGACACATGAACTACTAAGGTGCCTCTGTTCATGCCCTTGGCACCTTGTTTGGATAAATAGACCTTTTTAAAGTCAAGGTGTTCTGATTTCTTTTTAAGTAAAGAAGTATGAAAATATCCCCCAAACAGAAAAGCATACGGAAGGTAACCATACAAGCACAATTTAAGTTGGGAAAATAATCCAGACCCGAGGAGTTCCAAAGAGAAGCTTAGTTTCCACGGGACTTAATCAGGATCTGGGGCTCTGTGAGGTGGCTGGCAGGGGACACAACTGGCATGGGGCACATGCCCAGTGTACGCATCCTCTGACATCCACCATCTGTCCCCACAGGCCACAATTCCAGTTTGCTTCCTGTTTCCAGTCCTCCCAGCAACACATCTTAAAGACATTTAGTTTCCATCTCCCACCTCAAAAAGCACAGATTTACAAGTGTGTCTTCCTGGAGAAATGGAGCCAAGACCCACAGGAAGGAACAAATGGACCCCACTGGGAATTTTCCATCACAGTTGCTGTATTTTTTTTTTAATTCCCAAGATAAATGGGATTTTACTTATAGGACTTGGGGCTCCATTATTTGTCAGATACTTTTAGCTGCTGCCAAGGAAACAAGAAAATTGGTTGTGCACCTGGCCAGCTGATGCGCCCTCAGAAGTTACTTGACCTCATGAAAAGGCCCTAGTTTTTCTCTCCGTTAGCACTCATTCTGTCTCTTCTTCCTGGCTGCATTCCACGTGTGTGTGTGTGTGTGTGTGTGTGTGTGTGTAGAGGCTGTAAGCAAAGTTAGAGATGCCTGGTCACTCACTGTTTTGCAATCATCCTCCAGAAAGGGGTCCCTTCTCTGGGAAAGGACCTCTGCAAAGGGAAGACATTAATTTATGACCCTGTGTCCAAGGCAGAAAAACAACAACAACAACAAAACAACAAACAAAAAAACCCCCAGTGCATTACAACACATATTTTAATATTTTTGCATATGTGTGCACATCAAAGGATCAGCTCCTCAGAGGCAGCTGGAGCACACAGACGCCTCTATTTCTTCCTTCAAAAGAGGGGAGAGAGCAGAGAGAACAGGGTTCTGGAGGAGAGCGTGTCTGTGTCTGCAGCTCCTTTCCTGAGGATGAATCACAGCCCTCAGGCTAAACCAGCAGGTGCTGTGAAATCTGGCTGATGGGTCAAGCTCAAGGTGATGTGCCTGCTGAGCCTTCTCTCTGTTCAGCTAAGCTCCCATCACACTGTTGGTGCCGCTTGGGTAAGTAATTATGACTAAGCGTGTAAGCAGAAGGGTCTGCCCACTGTAATTACTCCCCAACAAGTCCCTGCAGAGCCTGGGAGTTCCCCCCATAGGTCTGTTTGGGCCATTTCTCCTGGATAATGTCAGAACCCGAATCAGAACCCAACGCGACTGTATGGGCATTCTGGTGGGAAGACTCGAGTTAAAGCTCTGGGGTTTCTAAACCATTAAAAACCCAGTTGGAATGTTCAGACGCATCTGTAAATGTCTCAAAGTAAACAAAGCTCTGTCCCTCCAGAGCAATCGTGTGTGTGTGTGTGTGTGTGTGTGTGTGTGTGTGCTTCCATTCACACTGAGTGGATGTACACAGGTGTGGAGCCACAGGTCATCTGCAGGTACCACCTGTGACCAGCCTGGGTGCTTGACCAGTTCGCCCTAGGGAACCCTCCCTTCCCCACTCTCCCTGCTCCGGAGTTACTGAAGCACACACCCTGCCAGGTTCTGGGGTTGAATTCAGGTCTTCATGCTCACATGGCAAACGTCTTATGACTGAGCCGTCTCCTTGGCTCTCAGTCCTTTCCCACAGAAATATAACATGAGCCACGTGTGTCCAGTAAGAGTTTTCTAGAAGCTGTACTAGAAAAAGAATCATGTGAGGTTAGGTTTAATGATATGCACAGCCCAACAGACCTCAAATATAGGATTTCATCATTCAAACAGTTATTTTATTTGTATTTGAGATATTTTCCACACTTATGTGTGTGTGTGTGTGTGTGTGCATGTGTGTGTACTTTCAAGTCTTCAAGGTCTGGGTGGTTATCCCACACAGACTGGTTGGAATTCTGGTGATGAGTTCCACGGGCCAAGTGTGAGACACGGTGGAGTTCCCTTCATACGTGTTGAAGAGTGTCTGGGCAAAGTTACTGTAAGGGTGTCCCAGAGAGTGAACCTGTGCTATGGGGAATTTGTTTTGATTTAACGTTCTTGGCTGGATGCTAAAGTTCCTGGTGTGCACCTATAATACTAGCTCAAGAGCCAGAGACGGGAAAATGAGCAAGTTCGGTGTGACGAAGGACTATAGGGAGAGCTGTTGCCCAGCCCCCACCCCACCCCCCAAAATATTTGCTTATTATAAAGGAAATTTTTCCAAAAAAAATATTTTCAATTCTTGCCTTACACATATTTATATACAGGGCATGCTTGTCACGCCATGCGTGTGGAGGTCAGAATACAGCTTGTAGGAGGTGAGTCTATCCTTTGACCTTGGAGTTCTGGGGACCAAAGTCAGCTCATTGGCCTTGACAGCAAATGGCTTTACTCCCTAGTCATCTCAACACCCCACCCCACCTCATCCCACCCCTGATTGTTTTTAAGTAGTACCAAGCAGGCGCTCCCTACAGCAACCAAAATATCCTGACTCTGGTTAATAATTTATTGCCTCCCACAGTGGAAACATAAATAAGACCAGCTCCTAGTCCTATTTGGGTTTGCTCTGGCCTTTGGGTCATTCACCCATGTGTGGTGAGTGTACATGTAGTCCTGAATGCTCCACTCTAGATACTGCCCTCGACAACAGACTATCCCGGTGACAGCCAAGTGGACAAAACCTTTTGATGTTGTGTGGACGAGGATGCTTCCTATATGGGGGTACTAGCCCTGGGCTCTGAAGAGCAGCCAGAAGGCACGGAGAAAGCAGGGAGGGAGCATGCCCCAGTGGGAAGAGAAGCCTATAGCTGCCAACAAGCAGGGAGACCTGGGGAGTGGGGTTAGAACCAGCCCTCAGCAGGCCACATGCCTGGAAGAAACCACACTACTGTGGAGACAGTTGTCAGGCAGTGCTGTCCGACTGAAATATGACACTCGTCACATAGATGGCATTTTCTAGTAGCCATGTTTATAAAGGTCAAAACGCACAGGTGCAATTTATTTTTAGATCATATTTTACTGGAACACACTTCCTCTGGAATATTATTGCTTGAACAGGTGAGACCGCTCACATTTTTTTTTTCTAAAGGAACTCTTCGAAATCCACCCCGCGGCTGGCACAGTTGTCCAGCTCCATTTGGTGCGGCTGTGATTCAACTGCTCTGAGTCACGTGGGCTCGAGGCTGCCACGTCTGGCTGCACAAGCCCATATGTGGTTGTACGTCATGAATAGTAACCTCTCCTCCAGCTCGGGGTCCAAAAGAGAGGTCAGGCCAACGGAAAGAGAAGGGTCTAAAGATCCACAAAGGAGGTAAAGCCTCCCACCTCCTCCAAGAGAGCGCAGATTGGGCAACCCGGCCCTCTAACCAGGGCAGGACAGGAGACGCAGACAGCGGTCCCCTTCCCCCACGGTCCCAAGGGTGTCGGTGTGAATAGTGTAACCAAGAAACAGAGCCCTGAGGAACATTTGCTAAATTCTGCCAAGTGCCCGGACACCAGATCACAAGGCTGACCCAGAAAAGAGCAATTGTACCTGAGGAGGCAGGGCAGGCGAGGCCACCCCGGGTCAGCAGGCGCCTCCCACACTGCCAGGGAGGCGTGCCGGTGGCCTAATGTGGAAATGTTTGAATGTGGGGCAGCGAGGCGCTTGGGCTGGCGGGAGTCAGCCAGGGTGACAGGAACCAGTCACGCTGGGGCGGGACGATGGAGAAAGCTTGCCAAGCCCCCGACAACATCTTTCCTAATAAGTCTGGCAGGCTCCAGGCCTTGGTCCCCCTCTGAACGACCTCTCCCTTCCACTCTGGTCTTCTCCAAGGAGGAAGGAGAGCGAGCCAAACAGAGCAGGAATTTGGACCCAGGCCTGGCTTTCCCCTCACGGGGCTCTGCAGCTACTCCGGTGCAGAGTGTATGAAGGCCTTTTCCCACAATGCCCCTCTGGACACTTGACTGCGCTGGCCACACTCCATCTGCAACCTGGGCACAACCTGGGCACAACCTGGGCTCAACTGTTGCAGCCCCGTGCCAGGAGAGACCCTTATGGAAGCACCCCTCCTCTCTCCCCTCCTCTTCCTCCTTCAGCTCCCTGGGCAGAAGCCACCACCTCATTTTAGGAGGCCCCTCCCTGCAGTGGGAGCCTGGAGCCACCCTGCTGGCTGTGGATCCTGGCTGCTGGGCCTGCTTGCTCAGGAGAGGTTTCCTAAGTCGGATGTCCCAGCCCCACTCAAAGGACAGGCACAATGACAACATGTGTGTTTGGGTCGGGACACTTTGAACTATGATTCCCAGAAAGAACAGCTTGTACAGCCACTCTGAGTCTCCCAGCAACAAAGAATGTACCGTAGATTAGGCCTGGCTTGCAAAACATTTTTTTTAAAGAGGCACAGCCCAGTCCTTTTATAGGGTCCTGGAACAACGGTGACTGAGTTAAAAAGCACAGAACAGCAGCGTCACCCACTGTCAATACTTCGTGACCTCCCTCGGCTCATCAGTTCTCCTAAGGTTGGCTTTTTCCCGAGTCTCTAGACCCGGGTGTTGGTGAAGGTCAGCTGCAATGGATGAGACCTTTAGGAGGAGGTGACCAAGAATAATTTGCCCAAAGTCTGTAGATGATTAATTAATGTGCTTCTGTTAAGCATAGTTAATCTTTACTCGGAACAGTCGCTGATAAGGGAGGGCTTGGGGAAAAAAAAAAAAAGAGTACGTTAACCATTAATCCTGGGAAACACCATAAAAAATTAGGATGGAAAACCGTGGATCTGGGAGAGGAATTAGGAGGCTAGAGGGGTCAACCAGAGGAATCTGACCAGGCAAGGAGGTGGACAGAAAGCTGGATGGGAGACCTTAAAGTTCATGCATGCTCAGAGCTGGGGACATGCATTTGTATTTATATGCTCGTAGGTGTGTGTGTGTGTGTGTGTGTGTGTGTGTGTGTGTGTGTATGTCTGTGTATCCTGTATATGTGTGTGTGCATGTGTGTGTGTATTTGTGTGTGTGCATGTGTGTGTGTGTATTTGTGTGTGTGCATGTGTGTATATGTGCATTGTGGTATATGTGTGTGTGTATTTGTGTGCATGTGTGTATATTTGTGTGTATGTGCGGTGTATGTGTGTGTGTGCATGTGTGTATATGTGTGTGTGTATTTGTGTGCATGTGTGTATATTTGTGTGTATGTGCGGTGTATGTGTGTGTGCATGTGTGTATATGTGTATGTGTGGTGTATGTGTTTATGTTGTTGATGACTGTGTTTGTTTTCCTTTCTTTTTCTTAGTTTCATTACATTGTATAAAAACACTGTGAAAAACAGCATCGCAAGCATGGCACATTGCAAGAAAACCTGATTTTAGTGGCCCTTTTCATTCTAATTTCCTACAGCTAAGACCAGGACTCATTCATTCCCTTGTAGATATTATTCTCTGGTTCCTCTGGAGAGCAGGTCCCCAGGCTGGAGGAAGCCACTACTAGCAGATGATACCTTGGGGCCACTCAGCTGTATCTGTGCACACCCTGTCTCCTGCCAGGCTCCTGAGCTACCCCTCCTTCAGGTTCTCGTTTCTGTCCTAGAGAAATTTCTCAGCACCCAACAGCTTCCTGCACCAAGTCCAAGAGTCAGGACCAACACTCCTGCCTGTCATAGACAGCCCCCAGACTCCACCAGGGTGTTTCTCTGCTAGCATGGTTGCCATAGAGTCTCTGCAGGACAGAGACAAACCCTTACTGAAACCATTACACATATGGGGCACATTCTGTGTGCAAAACAATGTGAAGAGCTTCCTGGTCATGGAGGCTGGATCCCATTCTTGGGGGTCTTTGGGGAAGAGGAAGAAGCGTGTGATAGGCACTTGAAATGTAACAGAAACAAAGAATTTCAAAACCAAGAGAACTACTACACCCCTGAATGGCTGAGGTGGTTCACAGCAAAGCTCTGTGGTATCAGAAACTGGTTCTGAGGTCAGATTTGGGCTTTGCCAGGGTCTAAGTCATCCAAGGTGACCTCGAACTCACTCTATAGCCCAGGTGCATCTTGAAGTTTCTGACCTCCTGCCTCAACCTCCTAGGTTGAGGCCCAGATGCAACAACTGTCTTGTTGCAGCTTAGGAAGCAGGCTGGAGATGGATAACTGAGACAGGAGCACATTGACAAGATCCTGATGTGAGAAATCAAAAGCCTGAGCCAGGAAAGTGTCCACAGGGAAGGAGAATGAGGACAGACAGGGGCCACCATAAGCTCAAAATCTTGCTTGTCATGGCCCAATGGCAGAAGATACTGCCCAGCAGAAGAGGGTAGATCTCTAGGGGGACTGTTAGGGATGCCCCAAAGGACTCTAGGCTGACAACTGCAACTCTCCAGTATTCTAGAAATGAGACTCCTGGAGGTGAGGCATACAGTGGCCTTGTCCAGGTGGAATCTCCTACCTCCCAAAGTGTTTGTAAGTTTCTCAAGCCCAGGATCTGGCCTGAATTCCCTGGTCCTACAGATGGATCACACAGTAGGTTTTGTGGAACAGCACTGAATGCCTGAGATCAAGCACGAGAACTTGAGGACAGCTCCTGTTGGTGCAGGCAAGGCCTTTCTTGCCTTTACATGGGGTCATAAGGTTCTTGTTTTGAGTGGAAGTGGGAGGTGGGGATCAGAAAAAGCAACAAGCCTGCAGCCGTGAAACTCCCATTTCTGTAAATTAACCCCAAGCAGTAACTCTTCTAACAGGACACCACAGGTCCTGGTTTTTTAAAGTAAAGAAAGAACCATCACTAGAAATGAGCCTATGCCCCGACTTCTGTTTCTTGAGATGGCAGAGTTCTCTCATCCTTCCCTGCCTCTGCCTTCCAAGGCTGGCATCAGAGACAAGAGAATGGTGGAGCTGAGACTCACAGGGCAGCAGGCCCACATGTTGAGTCAGGTGTCCCCTCAAAGCAGGGGAATGGGGCCCCATGCCACTGTACTCTGAGACATCATAACAGATGCTCTGACATGCTGGTCAGCCAATAAGGTCTCTTCTAACTTCCAACTTCTTGCTTCCTGTGGCTTTGGGTGATGGTACTGGGGAAGGATTGTGGTGAGCTCCAGCTTTGTATCTAGGAGAGGAGTGAGGGAAACTGGGTAGGGTGGTGCATGCCTGTAATCTCTTGGGAGATACATGCTGGATGGATGGAAGTTCAAGGCCATTTTTAGCTACCTATTGAGTTCAAAGCCAACCAGGACCACCTGAGACCCTTTCGTTCAAAAAAGCAAAATTAATAAGGTTTGAGGGTATACACAGAAGAAGCTGAAGCTAGTCTGGGATAGCTACATAGTGAGCCTACAACCCAGGCCTAGGAGAAGCTGAAGCTAATCTATGCAAGCTACGTAGTGAGCCCATGCCAGTCTGGGCCATAATGAGGCGTGGTGGTGCACGCCTTTAATCCCAGCACTTGGGAGGCAGAGGCAGGTGGATTTCTGAGTTCGAGGCCAGCCTGGTCTACAAAGTGAGTTCCAGGACAGCCAGGGCTACACAGAGAAACCCTGTCTCGAAAAACCAAAAAAAAAAAAAAAAAAAAAAAAGAGACTATGTCTCAAATGACAAAAAAGGGGATCGGGAAACAAAGGAAGGAAGAGAGGGTAAAGGAAAAGGAAAGATAAACCGCAAACAACAAACAAACAAAGCATAGGTTGGTATTTCAGAGCATGTTCATTGCCGGTTTAACTCAATCATGGCGCAAAGGTAGTCATTGGGAGGCTGATCCCAGCAGTTCCAGGGTTCAGTATGACCTTCACTTGGCAGAAATGGCTGAGGTTCCCGATGGGCACGTCTCCACCTCGGATCTAAACACTTTCAGAGTCAAAGTGATACGCGGTTGTTACATGATGAGAACAAGAGGCGCGGGCATTAAAGTGGTTTTATGGCTCTGGCTTGGGTTTGTAAACTGAGCAAATAGAAAAATCTCAGGAATAAAAGGAGCAATAAAATAATCACATAATACTTTGAACTCTCCCTAAATAACCACCTTTATTTCAAGGCTCTCCGTCTGTTTTACAGGCAGGGTTAGAACTGTAGACTCGTCCCCCTTTTTACCAGGGGGGAAACTGAGTCACTGTGCAGTAAAGGTTAGAGAGCCCACAGGGTTTGTTTTGGGGGGGGGAGGAACTCTGGAAAAACTACTCTGGAACACTTTAGTAAAGGGTCAGCTAGAGAGTGCCCAACCATGCCTCCTCCCCGAGTCTAACCATGACAGTGTTTCCACATAGCCTGAGCCACACCTGGGCTTCTAGATTAACAGTGAGAATAGCAGACAGAACCTTCCAGGCCGTTCCTTTTTCTGGTGTGTGTGTGTGTGTGTGTTCCTTCCAATTCATTTGGGGGTGCATACACATGTGTGCACATGGAGGTCAGAAGAGATACTTAAGTGTTCTGGAGACCACCACCTCTTTTGGTTTGGTTTGGTTTGGTTTGGTTTTGAGACAGGGTCTTTCACTAGTTTGGATTACACCAAGAAGGCTTGGGGAAGCCTGTCTTTGTCTCTTCAGGACTGGGAAAGCAGGTGTGAGCCACCACATGGGTGGCTTCTTTAACATGGGTTCTAAGGATTAAGCTCAAGTCCTTGCAGCAAGACAAGTACTTTACTAACTGTGTTTTCTAGCTCTTATCCTGGCTGTCCAGCTGATTGTCGCCCTACACCTGTGGTCAAAGAAGAGCAAGCAATGCCTTGATCACCTTCACTGGAAGCAGCCTTAGGGCCCAGACTTTTTCTGCAAGGGGCATCTTCTTCCAAGGCCTTTGTTGATCCAAGTCAACACTTTTTTTTTCTCAGAGGCTAAACATGTCCATTTATCCCTTGATTCTTCATTTCAGCCATGTTGGGAAGGCTTCCTTGTTTCAGTTAGAATCTAAGGAGCTGTTTTGAAGACAAACAGCTAAAGGACAAAACCATGAGATGGACCAGGTGGGTGTGCTAAAGTCAACATGCAGGAGTGGCCGTGAATGTGATAGGGGCAATGTGAATGTATTGTTTGTTCTTACTTGGGTTTCATCATTCAAAGTTTGAAAGCCAGCCTCTTGAATTGCATTTGCATGTGGGAACAGCTCAGAGATGTCTCTGGCTTCATACCACCAACCTCTCAGAACTGTGTACTTTGACTTGTGTGGCACTTGTGACTCCTTAAGATTGTCTGCACCCTCCTAGCTCAAAGGAGGCTTGGATAGCTGTTTCCCAGGTGCCGCTGGCCCAGCCTAGCTCCATTCTATCACCTTCCTGAAGCTCAGTGATGCCTGGGGAAGGCCAATGGAGAGTGTCTGACCAAGGTGAATCCTTTTGATGACCTACTGAGCTTCCTGGACAAATCTTTAGTGACCCTGCTGGGTATCAGCACCCAGGATAATCTTAGAAGACACATACAGAAGATGCAGAACCTCCATCAGCCTGGATCCCATTGGATAAATAGAGCCCCTCCCTCAATGCCCGGGCACAAGCACAGTGGCTAGACAAGACAATAGTGTTTGCTGCCATGGTAACTTCTGACACTGGCCAGGGATCTGAATCCAAGCAGAGGCTCAACATTTAACTACCTATCAAAATCACAGCACAGATCCAGTGGCCGTTAAGTGTCACAAAATGTGGCATTACCTTAACAGTTCGTAGAATATATCTTCTCCAAGCTGAGAACACAAAGGCTTGCATGGCCCAAACACCCTGTAGAATGAAAACCGAGGCACAGACGTTCCCCCAGTGTCTCCCTTATTAGCAGCCTGTGATGAGATCAGCTTCTGAAGTCCTCTTCCAGGATACTCAAGGTTGGAGGTGACAGCTAATACTGTCTTGAAGTCACTGCCGACTGACTGGTCTTGGCTGCTTATACTGAGCACTCCAAAACCAAGTCAGCTTAGCTGGAGGGAGTATCAGCATCAACTCAACGGGTCTTCTCTGTCAAGTACACAGGTGTTGAGGGAGGGGTCTCTCCCTGAGTTTGGCCCAGCATGTTCCATATATTTAGTGCATGTGAGGAAAGTCTCTCAGTCTCTGTTGGTTATCCAGTCTCCTCAGTCCCTTTACTGGCAAGGTTGAGCTAAACTCTCTAGGTGAGAACCCTGAAAATCTGCAATTTTGCCATTTTCCCCCTGGAATGTCAATGTACACCCACTTCGGGAATCATTCCAGGAGGTACTTGTGCAAAGTGACAGCAAGTATGAGGTCTGATAATAACCCCTGGGGCTGGTGGCTAGGATAAGTCACCTCGATTTAGTGTCTTGTATGCAAAGTAGGTTTTATCATAACACCCTATTCACAGGTAGGGAGACTGGACCCAATAAGGCTGGACACAGTGAGGACTGGTGTGTGTGTGTGTGTGTGTGTGTGTGTGTGTGTATGTATGTGCAGGTATGTGATGATGTGACCTATGAGAGGTTAGAGGATGACATCAGGTGCCAACCGAAACCTCTTCAACCCAGTATCTCTTTTTTACCAATGCATAGACTAGCCTAGCTGTCTCATGAGTTTCTGAAGCTTTCTGGACAGATCTCCACTTCCCATCTCATGCTAGGAGCTGTGGTTTTACAGAAGGGTGTGCTGCTATGTCACACTTTATGTGCACTCTGGGGATACAAATTCTAGTCTTCAAGCTTCCATGGACAGTGCCTTACCAAAACTAGCCAATGAGCAACACTCCTCTGTGGCCTCTGCTTTAGATCCCGCCTTGAGGTTTCTTCCTTGAGTTCCTTTCCTGACTTTTCTCAGTGATGGGTTGTGATGTGGAAGTGTAAGCATAATAAGTCCCTTATTCCCTACCTGCTCCTCCAAATGAAGTATTTTTCCCAGTGAGCAATCCCCTGGGCTTAATTACATCATCTTCTAGGTGCCCCCAAGAAATGCTTCCTCAGAAGCTACTGGCATAAGTACAAATGCTGTTCCCTAAGTGTCTGATACCCTGATCAAGACCACTCCTCCAGCAGTGTGGAGGGCAACAGCAGGCAGGGCCTCTCTCTGTGCCGGCTGCTACAGGAGCTGGAGCTCTGCTTCAGCTCTAAGCTGGGGAAAGAACCTGGACTGGAAGCAACATGAGACGAGGGACCAGGAGGGAGATGGGATGAAGCTTGTTGACGTTGACTTGGCCATAAAAGTGAAGCTACAGTGAATGGGATTGTAATGTCGTGGTCATGAAGGCACATGTTTATGATGTGACCTGACAAGGATGCTGGAGAGCAATGTCCAAGACATTAACCACTGTCCAGGCTTTCCAGCCGTTCTCACAAGTACTTGTCAACTCCATGTCTGGCTCATCTCTCAGTCATAGGATTAAGGAAAGGGGGGGGGGATTCCCCACCCCCGATGCCCCATCTGGCGACTACTTACACACAAACCAACAGCTATCCTTAGTCATGACTAACACCAGACAGAGGCGAGTTGAAATAGTTGCTGTAAACTCACAAATCAACTCGGGACTTTCGGATAACGAGTAAGGAAGCAGAGCAGGCTAGGGCAGGCTGCTGCAACCACAGCCAAGGTCGTGTGCAGTGGTAACCTGGGAACAAGAGACCCCGATTCTGGCATCATCCTGTGCAGCTAACCAGAGTAGCATGCCAAGATCTCCACTCCACCACCATCAGATCACTGGGTCCTTATACTGTTTCTTGTCAGTCACCCCACACCCAGAGATCCAGGAGGGGGGACTTCCAGCCATTCTTGCGTCCTACGCTTATCCTTTACTGTGACAGAGCCTAAGCGAGAAGTTAGCCTCTTCCATGTCCCTGTGAACCGAAGCACTCATGTAGGAAAGTCAGGGACTGCAGAGATGGCTAAGCAGTTAAGGGCACTTGCTGTTCTCCCAGAGGATCAGAGTTCAGTTCCCAGCTCCCACATCTTATGACTGATAAGCACCTTTGATCCCAGCTCCAGGTGACCTGACACGCTCTTCTACCCTCTGGGCACCTGCACGAATCCACCCAGAGATACACACAAACACATACATAAAAGTAAATCATTTTTAAAAAGAAAAATAAGATATGGATAAGAATGCAGAGCGTTAACTGGACCTGCTTGTTCTGAGCTGTTCTACACAGAAAAGCTGAGCTCACAGTCTTTCTTCCCAACTGGCTCGGTTTTTTCAGGGGCCACTCCAACCAGACACCCGGAGCCATGCAGCCGAGTGAAGAGACCTGGAGGCATCTCTCTCAGCTGCTTCTTCAGAGTAGAGCCTTTGACCTTGGCCCATGGGCTCTTGGGAGCCAGAGGGCCTCAGTCAATCCCAAGGAACCAAGAGAAGGGTTTCCCACAGAACCCAGTGGCTCTGTGGGGATCTGGCCATAGGAGCCTGGCTGTGGCTGATCCAGCACATTCTATGGAACAGATCACCTGCTGAGGAAGGAGTCTAGAAGTCTGAGCTCCAGCTCAGGCCCTGCCCCTGCCCCTGGCATGGCTTTGAGCAGATCTTTCAACTGTTGTGACTCAGTTTACTCACCTGCCAAATGGGGATAATCATGCAGATCTCAAAGGATTTTTGTAAGACTCTAATGAGTGTTTATAAAGTGCTTTGCAGGACTTTATGGTTATCTGAGCTGGGAAAGGATTTACAAATTATTCAGAAGTAAACAGTATTTAGAGTCTGGGTTTCCAACAGCCAGCAGGTTCTCCCAAGTGTTTACAAGATGGTTGTAACAGGACACGCAGAGGTTCCACCCGCCTGTCCTGGTTCCCGTCACTGCCTCCATGACTTGCAGTGTGCGGGCTGAGGAGTCTGACAGAATGACTGGACTCAGACTGTAAACCAGATGCTCAACGTTTATTTAACATTTCTTCCAGGGGTCGGGAATGAAGAATCCAGGCATGGGGAATTGTTTTGAGAGCCTGGTAAACTCCATCCCTCCCCAACTTCCCTTTCCCAGATTGATGTCTGCTGCATTCATTCTCCGGGGCCTGGTGTTGCATGAGTAAGTAGCAAATTCTCTTGTACAAAGGGATGCACGCTCCCCACAGGAGATCTAAGAAAAACACAGGAAAGACTTCATGTGCAAGGTGAACCCTCCTGCCAGGTGTCTCCACACGAAAAAGTCACAAAAGCAACCAGTACCATTAGGTATGGTGGCTCACGCCTGTAACCCCAGAACTCAGGAGGCCAAAGCAAGAGAATGCTACAAGTTTGAGAGCAGGCTGGGTCATGCAGAGGTTTCAGGCCAGCCAGGGCAGAGTCAGATCCTGTTTTAGGATAAAACAAAGAACAGACCAGCAGAACAAAACAGAGGACCAAGACTTGCTCGGTAAAGTGTTTGTCATATAAGCACAAAGACCCGGGTTGATTTCCAGAGCCCATTTTTTGTTTGTTTGTTTTTGGTTTTGTTTTGTTTGTTTTTAAAAAGCCATGTGTGGGAGCCTTTGCTTGCAATCCCGGTGCTGGAGAAGCAGAGAAAGGAGGATCGCTGGGGCTTGCTCACAAGCCCACCTAGCCTAGTTGGCAAGTTCCAGGCCAGTGAGGGATAAGCCAGTGCTCCTGAGTGTTTTGGACGACCTGGAGAAGGAGGAGAGAACCTTCCTGAAGCTTTAATGTTAGAAGAGTCCACCTCTGTCTGGCCTTTAGTTGGTTCTGAGAAACAATTGCTGTTGGGGAGGGGGATGCGGGCTATGTCTCTGGACCGGAGTAGGGAAATCAGAACCCTGAACTTTTCTTCCAAATTGTCCCTCTGATGACCCATGTTCAGAAAGAGAAACCCATGGAGACAGGACAGAGCATCCTCCAGACAGATGGCATCCACCTCCACAATCTGCTCCAAAGGGACGATTCCATGACAAAGGAAAAAAAAAAAAAAACCTCTCAAGAGAATTAGAGCCTTTGACATCAAAGAGCAGATGCCACCAGAAGGTGCATGGTGCAAACCACAGGTTGTCCATTGAGACTCACCCCCACTAGCATCTACTTGATGCTCTTGCCATACGGACATGCGTCAGGATGTGAGGGAACCAAGCCAGCCTCCTAGAAATAACGATCTAGAAGGGAAATGGAAAATAGCAATCATTCCAGAAAACTGCTCTGTGGAAGGGATGAATAAAGATCTCAGTAGAGAGAAGAATGCTCAGTTACAGAGCTCCCCCTCACCGTTCAACGCACCACAGGTGTTCCTCTGTGGGTCAGCCAACTCTGCCTAGAATATCTTCTGCTAACAGTGCCCGGTGTTGATGTCTCTACTACCCCTGGCATACCACCGTGATGCCCCTGCTCTGAGAAGGCCCTTTGTCTATGTTGTCTTTCTGCTCTTTGGCAGTAACTCCCTCCTGGCACCTTTGACTTCACTACCACTTACTTCCACATTCCCTGACTTGCACTGCCCTTCATGTGAGAGCCAGGGATACATCCTATCCCTGGTAAGCACTGTGTGGATTCAATCTGTGAGATTTAATTAAATCCACCTGGAAAATGTTATCAGACAAAATAATGAAAGTATGCGGTTGTATTTGCTGGCAGGGAAGGAAGGATTCTTAGAGGAGTCATGGCTACTCGGGAAGCTGGCGTAGGGGATCGAAAGTCTGAGGCCAGCCTGGGCAACTTAGTCAGACCCAGTCTCTAAGCAAATATAATGAAAGAGGGAGACAAGAGGTTAAGCTAAGCTCGTAGAATCCAACCCAATGACCTGGGTTTCATCCCTAGGACCCACATGGTAAAGGGAGAGAACCAACTTCAGCCAATTGTCCCCTGTCCCCTACAAGTGTGTACCTACACACATATATAAATACACATACACAAAACAAATAAATAAAGATGAAAATAATAGGAAGCAAGGGTGTAGCTCACCAGCTGAGCACTCTTACCACAGAAGGGCAAGTTTTAGTTCTCAGCACGGGAAACTACAAGGATCTTGTCATGGAGGCTATTAATGTTAAAAAGCAGGGCTGCAAACTAGAACGTGCGGGAAGACTCTATTTGTGTGACTGCAGATATGTGTCTTATTCCAGTCATGGCCTGGACAGGAAGCACAGCTCATCAAAACGAGTCCATTTAATGGCGTTTAGGGGGGAAAGGAAAGGTACTTGAAGAGCAGTGGCAGAATCAAGCACACAAAGCGGGCAGGCTGGTGATACAACCTGCAAAATGTGGCCCCTGCACAAGAACAACAAAAGGCAAGAGTGTCTCCAAGCCGCAGATACAATTGGAAACTCCAGGAGATGGAAGCCAGTAACTTCGGGAGGGTTCTGCAAACCTCTTCCAGCCCTATCTCCAGTGCCAGACATACAAAAAGCCAAGCAATAGTACTGCAGAGGGGTCGTCTCTTGGGAGACCAGAGCAGGGTGGAGCATGGGTGAAGGTGAAGAATAGAGACCTTAGAAGGACACATCCTGTAAGGTCCTGGAGACGTGGCTGGGAGAGGTGCTAGGTTGTTCTCACCCGTATCAACTCGTGCTGTTTCCGGGGTGAGAAATGTTACTTCTGTAACCAAGGGGAAGATAGGTTCTTCCGCTCAATTCTCTGACCTTCTGGAAATGCTCGTAAGGCAGAAACATGGAGACAGCACGCTTAGCAAATAGTGCTCCTGCCTTTTAATGACTCCTTCCCGTTTCTGTCTGCAACCTGCAGGGTAGAACAGCAATCTGTGTACTGAACAAACACAGGCTAGACCCAGGATGCAAAGCCTTTAGCTAACAAGGTGAATACAGGCCTGGGCCTACAATCTGGCAGAAAGCTCAGGCGCTGGGCACAACATCACGTGACAGAGAGGAGAGGTTTCCGGTGTCAGGGAGGCAGATGGTGGAGCTGTCCTAAAACCTAGCAAGCATGGCCTCTTCCCTCTGCTGAAAAGAATGCTGTGGCTGTTTCCCAACCTTTCTCACTGGACAGACAAATAGACAGACACACAAGCAAGTCAACACCTCCATTTAGCGCCTCCCCCCCAGTGTAGATTGGGAAATTGAGGCTGGGACTCAGCGGTAGGACACTTTGTCTAGCATGCTGGAGGCCATGGGTTCAATCCATAGCATCACAAAGCAGGAAGAAAAAAAAAAAAAAAGAAAGCAAAACAGGAACTAATAAGATAAACAAGAGTTTTAAGTTTTCAGTTTCAAACAGTGTTTTTCGACCTTCCTAATGCTGCGGCTCTTTAGTACAGTTCTTCATGTTGTGGAGACCCTCTATCCATAAAATTATCTCGCTGCTACTTCATAACTGTACTTTTATACTGTTATGAATCATAATGTAAATACCTGGTGTGCAGGACATCTGATGTGCCCCCCTCAAGGGGGTCATGACCCATAGGTGAAGAATCACTGGTAAGGACTCAGGCAACCACTGAGCATTTTAGCATAGGGTCCTGAGTTCTTGTCTGTGAGTCAGCACTTTCACCGCTACAGCCTGACTTCACTGCTCTTTGGAGAGGTTCCGTGAATTCTGTGTTGCGTCAACAGTGGCTTTCTTCTGTATAAGTGGTTCTCATCTTCCCCAGTATGGGGGTCTTTTTATTGCCCCCTCCCATAGACGGCAGACTCCCAATGGGGCAGAGGTTATTGCTGCATTCTTTCTCTGGGCCAAGCTCAGCAGCTTGCTGTTCAGTGGATAAATGTTTGCTGCACAAGCATGAGGCCAGGAGTTTGGATCCCCAGCACCCACATAAGACTGGACATGATGGCATGTGACCTTCAGTCCTATGGCAAGACAGAAAATGGAGGCAGGAGAATCCCCAGAAGATTGAAGGCCAGCTACCCTGGCATACGTAGCAACCCCAAGACCCTGTTTCCAGTGAGGTGAAAGGTCAAGGACCAATACCCAAGGCTGCCCTCTGACCTCCACTCATATATCTTCACACACGCACTTGCATACATAGAAACACACACACATCATACACATATGTATACACAAAGATTTGTTTTAAAAAAATACATAGATGAGAATCAATAATGAATTTATTTAGCTGTGCATTGAAATAAATATGCATTTTATTAATTATAGCCATCCGTAGGTAGTAGGAAATAATAAGTCATATGGGTTGGATGTGTTGCTAATTTAGTCTACATAGACAATGCATAGTCTCATCTACGAGAGACAAGATCCACAATACCCATAAAGGGACATCATTTTGAAAAGGGAACAGTAAGGCCCAGGTGACTGAGTGGTCTGCCTAGAATCCTGTAGAGGTACTGAAACTTGGTTGGGTTGAGGGAAGGCAGACCATATGCCTAGAAGTTACCACGAGGCACACACTCTAGTTGGAGGATAATGAAGATAGCTATTCACTTCTTGATGCGCCGCATGTGTTCTTAGGCAGAAGTCACCACTTCACAGAGAGCCAAACCAACAGAAGAAGGCTTGCACACTACTCTAAGGGGCAAAGAGAAGTTCAGACCTAGTTTAGCAAAACCCTGAAGGTGCAGCCAACCTTCAGACTTTAACTTCTCACTTCTGGGCCAGCAGAGCTCATTGTCAGCATGCTTTGCCCAAGTGGTTGGCTGGGAGGTGTCATGGAAGATGACGCAAATGACAAGGATCTTGAGCCTTAGCCCATTCCGAGTGATACCTCACACTCTCTCACAGGAGTTCTCAGCTCCAAAGGGTGAGGCCACCTACGTTTGATATCTGTTGAGCGTCATACAGGGTGATAGGAAAGGTCACTCTGTGACCTTCATCAGTGATGAGAGCACAGACACAAGACACCGAGGATGACAAGAAAGTCTTCCCGAGCTGGAACTGATGCTAATATTTTCTCCCAAAGCCACGCCCTCAATGTGTATGGCTACATTCAGAATCCTGTAAAATGTTGCTTGATTCAAAATGTCTGCTGCAGGAAGAAGGCGACCAAATGCATTCAAGGGCCAGGTGAGTTCTTCTGATTCCAAGGAGTAACTGGCTTCTTGGAAGTATGACAGGTTGGATGGAGTGTAGACACATTCCTGTCTGCCGCTGAGAGGATTTGGATCAGCACAACCAGATGTAAAGGATTCAGCAGACCCCACCCAGTGGTACCCATTTCCAGCTCCAGGTAGATGCTGAGTCTGAACATCAGTCAAGTGTGCTCTACATTGTGTCAGTCAGAGTGTTAGGTGTTGAAAAGCTGTCTCTGTGGGGGAACAGGACTTGCTGCATAAGTAGGAGGACCCGAGTTCAAATCTCCAGTACCCATGTAGTAATTTAAAAAAATAGGTGTGGCCATATGTGCATGCCTGTAATAGCAGTGATACTGGGGGGGAGATAGGAGCTGGAGCTTGAAGGTTGCTAGTCCAGACTCAGTTCAATAAGATAGCCCGTCTTATGGGAATAAGATAGAGGCTAAGAAAGTACACCCATGATATCCTCTTCCGGGTACACTTAGGCTCATGAATCTGCACACATACATGCCCACACACTCACACAGCAAAATAAATAGATGGATAAATAAAACCAAGGAGGACAGCAAGTATCGGTCAGCAAGGTCAGCAATCTTCGTGGTTGTACGATCTGGAGGGGACAGCAACTTGCCCAAGTTCACGTTCTCTTAGCTTTTATGTAAGAACACAATGTAGCACGTCCACCCCTACCCCGCCCCGCAGTGCTGGCTTCAATTTCACCTGTAGTCAAAGGGAAAAGATGCTGAAGAAAACAAAGGAGAATACTCTGGGCCAGGAAGGTAGAATGATAGGTAATGGTGTTTGTTACTGTGGTTTGTATATGCTTAGCCCAGGGAGTGGCACCATTAAAAGGTGTGGCCATGTTGGAGTGGGTGTGGCCTTGGAATAGGTGTGTCACTGTGGGCTTGGGCTTTAAGACCCTCACCCTGACTGCCTGGAAGTCAGTATCAGCTAGCAGCCTTCAGATGAAGTTGTAGAACTCTTAGATCCTCCTGCACCATGCCTGCCTGGATGCTGCCATATTCCTGCCTTGGTGATAATGGACTGACCCTCTGACATACTTCCAGGATGCCAATTATTCCTTGGAAGCAGAAGGCTCACTGGCCCTTGAATGCATTCGGTCGCCTTCTTCCTGCAGCAGATATTTTGAATCAAGCGACAATTTACACATCTATGGAAACCAGCCCCAATTAAATGTTGCCTTTATAAGAGTTGCCTTGTCTGTTCACGGCAGTAAAACCCTAACTAAGGCAGCCACCAAGCCTGATGAGCTGAGTTCAATCCTTGGAACCTACGTGGTAGGAGAAAAGAAATAACTTCCAAGTTGCCCTCTGACTACTGACTACACATGCATTGTGGTACGTGCATACACCAGTGTGTATGTGTACATGCACCCTACACACACACACACACACACTAACTAAAATTTTAAAGTGCATTCTGGATCCAAGATGTACAGCAGTGCTTAAAGGTGTCACCAAAAGGGAGGTCAAGTCCTTGTGAGACTGTTGACTTGAGACGGAAATGTGTCCCGTGGGATCCAGTAACACTGCCCATCCTCCACTCACCAAGACTTTAAGTGTCAGCATTTCCTTTTGACCTATTACAGAGTCACCAAGATCCCCAAATTTCCACTGTGACTGCCAAGGATGCCAAATACACATCTAAGTACTTCTGGATCCATCTCAGATAATCTGTCCTCTACTGTCCAAGCCAGAAAGGAAACCTGCTCGCAGATCTAGTGGGGACTTTTAGGAACCAGGTAACTAGTCACCAAGGAGACATTGAGTGCATTCATTCGGCTTGCCTGCGAAATAATTGTGACAGAAAGGAATCAATTATGGCCCATCTGCAGTTCATTAATATGATCTGTTGAAAAAGAGGCCAAATTCACCAAGTCAACCCAAAAGTCTAAAAATAGGACCGAGGCGAGTCTGGCCCAAAGCACATTAGGCAATAAAAAGATCCCTACATCTGCAGGAATGAGAGCCCCCGGACACTTCCTTGTTCTTTACTTCTTATCCACAGAGGTAACTGGAAATGGATACATTTTATTTTCTTTCCAGAAAAAAAAAAAAAAAACAGAGAGAAAAACATTCCGTTAGGATCACTGTGGCCAAAAATATCATCCCATGTTCAAGAAGGCTCAGCTCAGAGACAGAGTCCACTTACTCCTGACTTGTGTCTTACACACTCCCGAGACTGCTAGTGTTCCCGCTTAAATCACACGCACAGAGAAATAGAAGGTTCCAGGGCAGCAATTCTCGAAGTGGGACAAAGCACTGGCTTTAGGAGGTCCATCAATAGGAGCCCGCTCTTGGGGAGGGTTTCACAGTTGTAATGAGTATCAAAATAGTCTAAGTCACGGGCCCCTCTGTTCCTCTCCCTTTCTCCCCTTTCCTCCCCCTCCCCCTCTAGAGTCTTTGGAGTAAACTTCTTAAACTGTCTGTGTCTTGCTCACTGATCTATTGCTGTGAGGAGACACCATGACCTAGACAATTCTTATAAAGGCAAGCATTTAATTAGAGGCTTGCTTAATGTTTCAGAGGTTTGGCTCAGAGAGAGAGAGAGAGAGAGAGAGAGAGCCTAGGCCTAGCATGGGCTTTTGAAACCTCAGAGCTGGTACACCCCCCAGTGACACTCTTTCTCCAACAAGACCACCCCACTAATCCTTTCAAATATTGCCACTCCCAGATGACTAAGCATTTAAACGTATGATCCTATGGCAGACCATTCTTATTCAAACCACCATAACCAAATTATTTCTTTCAAGGAAACAGGAGAGTCACCCACACACACCCAAAAATATCGCTCTCTGTCCAAATCTTCTTGATGTTGCAACAAGCCATTGGTTTGTGCTGTGTTGAGAACCTAAACTGGAATGAACTGAGCCCTGAACCGTGTCTTTGAAGGGGAACCAAGTATCTCTGGTGCTCTGTTCTTCCGGAGAGTTGAGGCTGCAGGCACAGGATGGGGGTGTTGGACCCCTTGATTCCTCTGTGGACTTACTCTTCATAACACATGCTTTGGGACCAGACTCATCTACTTCTGGGAACCACAGCAGAGGTATAATGGGAAGCTAGTGGGCTCTTCCTATGGGTCTGTGGTTTGGAAGTATCTGTGATAGGATGGAAGCAGGTTTAGGGAACACACACATTTAGCTCTCAAAAGAAAAGAGAAATCGGATACCTTGGCAACAATCCCTAAACATTTCTTCGCTGAGGAGAAAGACTGCAACCATTCCCATCGTGGGTTTCTGCTTGACTGTTAAAAATACTAAATTAGACCAGACACCAAAATAGTGGAAAAGAAAAATAACGTTTCAGTGTGATTTGCTTTTGTGCAAAGTAGAAGCATTTATATAGCTTGTGTCTAAGCACAAAATATTTCGGGAAAGATTTGCCCAGACTGTTCCCAACGGTTACTTATCCAAGCAACAAGTAAAGAAGAGGGCGGGAAACTGGCTTCTGAGTCCCATTCTGTTGCAGTCTGTGTGTTGGCCATCTTTACAATGACCTGCATTGCTTTTTTAATAGAAGATATTTTGAACAACGGCAAACAATGAGGGCAACATTTAAAAGCTTCTGCCAGTGCCCTAGCAAGACTGAGCCTATGAGACACATGTCTGAGTGAGCTATTCATTTGCATATACATAATCATCAGAATAGATAATACATATCACACTGTAATCACAATGAAATAGGCTTACATTAGCATAATAATCAAAACACAGAACGCATATTGCATAATGGTCATTAGGAGGCCTGTTCAGGCAGAAGCGAGGCATGGGCATAGAACTGAAAGCAGTTGGGGTGGGGATGTATCCCCTGCCTCCAGATGGTGAGAGAGCCCTTCTCTCTGGCACTGGTCACAGCCTTGAATGTAACATCTATAGCACTGACTGTGGCCCAGCAAAACCTCCATGAATTAGTGCTGGTGCTTCCAGTAACCTTCAGAAGCAGACTCCGTTGTCCTCTATCTGACAGATGCAGAGACGATGAAGGTTCATGCTATTATCATGGCAGAAGAGGCGAACTGCCCAGCCACACCAGCATGCTACTTTCCATAGTGCAAAATCGGCATGAGGGTATATCTCCCCGTCATTCCAGGATGTGATAAGCATCATCTTCATCAAGTTCCACCTCTAGACAGAGGTCTAAAAGGGTATAGGGCATACAGAACCACAATATAGGAGGAGCTTGGGTTTTTCAGCCACCCACCTCCCTAGAAAAAGCATACACACAGGGCCATGGGTATGTTTTAAGCGGCTTCTTTGTAACTGGTACTAGTTTCCTTAAACAATGCAATAGATACAATGTTGCAGCAGGATTTATTGTGTTTTAAGGGCTGAAATGTACCACTGGGACACCGGGGCCATTACAGATGTGTTATGGGAAACTCATATCTTCAAACCACACCATGAATCTATTGTTTACTTATGGCCCCATCCAGCGATCAGCTCTGTGTTCGACCCTGGATGGAAGCCAAGTGAAGAAACAAACAAACAAAACCTTGGCACAGATGGCACCTGCCCACTGTGCAGATCTCCTCAGACATGATTCTATTTATAAGCTGAAGGTGAGGTGTGCTCCCAGACAATCTGTCATAGATAGCAGCAGTCACCGAGAGTGTCATCAGGCGTCTCTGGGCCATGGAGAACCCTGGGTGCACTGGTTTCTCCTACAGTCCTCCTTCACCACCCAGCTGGACAACAGTTAGGCCCGGGCTCACCTTAACCCAACATAAACACAAACCCCACTGTACTTCACCCAAACGACTCCCATGCATTTTTGGCTTACTGGCAGCATCCTGCCTGCCTGGTATGGTGGCTGAGGTGAGGTAAGCTCTAACCCTTAGGGATGCATGCTCCATGGCCCTGCTCTAGCTGTGCTGACATCAGTGAGGGATGTGAGGAGAATCTTGATGACCCAAGAAGGTGACTGTCTGTAAATAGAATCAGTAGACGGACAGCCAGGGACCAGGGCTGTGAAAAAACGCCATTAGATGTATTTCACATAGATGCCCTACACATCTCCCCGTGTTTCATACCCATGACCCTATCAGATGGATAGATTATATCTGATATGTGAAATGAGCTAACCCAATGTACTGTGATCCATCTTAATTCTCTGTGGGTGCAAGTTCACTGTGAGGCTGAGGAGATGGCTCAAAAGATGAAGAACTTGCTGTAGAAGTATGAAGACCAGAAATCCTGTCCTCAGCATCCACATAAGCACAGGGGTGTGGCCTCCCACCTGGAATGCCAAACACAGGAGCCCAGTGTTAACCTCTGCTCTCCATATGTGTACACACACACACACACACACACACACACACACACACACACACTCAGAGAGAGAGAGAGAGAGAGAGAAATGCTGAATCTACTATCTAGTGAGTGTTGGCTCCATATGAGCAGATGTGGGGTCTATGTTTGTCTAGCTGACCCAAGAACCCTGTATCATCCTAAAACTTTGTAGTGTTTGGAAATCTCTGTTATCAAGGAAGGGGTCCTCTTACAGGGCCAGGAAGAAGTGGAAAGCCATCATCTTACACATTAAGGACCTAGAAGAGCGAAATTCATGGAGAAAGCAGAAAGGCACTTGCCAGGAGCAAGGAGGAAGAACAGGGGAACTTTTTTTTTTCAACCGTAGGCACAGTCCTTGGGTAATTTGATCAGGCACAGACTCTGAGAATGAAAATATTTATTCAGGTAAACCTGCGATACTCAGAGTGAGAATTCAAGCATATTAGATGACATTTGGGCTACTCTGGGAGGAAGCATCTTTGGGCTTTCCATCAATCCCCGATCAGCTGATCTTCTGAGTATCCTAACACCCTCTCTAATGAGTAACATGTACTAATGGTAGGTGCCGTATCCGTGGGAGGCCCCCAAAGTTTCAGCAAGAACCATGCCATCTCCCACTTGCTGGCGTTGGTAAAGATAGCATGACTGGCAAGTGTCAAAATACAGAAGTGAGCCTGATCCCCTGGGGTAAATGAGGAACTGGCTGGTTGGTGCCAAGCATGGGCCGTTAGAGGATAAATACCATGCACATGTGTGGTAAGCCTAAAGAGAGGCCTTTGTTGAGATGTTTTCCATGACCAAATTCCTACACAGGAGGGTGTTACACAAAGGCCTCCAGCAGCAGGGCTTCAGCAAAGCTCTTTCAGTTTGTAGAGAAATACCTGCTGGAGAGAACCAGTGAACTCGGGAATCAGGGAGTAAGGAGTCAAGTAATCGTTCCTTCTGGTTGCAATCTCGTGCTCCATGCATTCTTAAGACTACGTGAGGCACACTAAGGACTGCAGAGGAAAGGTTTTCAGTAATGTTATTTTGAGACAAAACAATAAGTTAAATTTGCTCAGGGAAGAAGAAGATGGAAGTGGGGTCTCAGGGAAGTAGGGTCTTGGTTAAGTGCAATGAGTAACTTCATTAGCGGCTGAGTTCAGTTCCCAAACTGACTTTGTTCCATTCATTTGTTCAAAGCTATTGGCATGCTAATTCCTCTATCAACTGTTTACAGATGCTTGCCCTTGGCCCTGGACTCTCTTCCTGGTCCTGGGGATAAAACAACGAACACACAGTACTCATGCAGCTTACACTGAGGAGATGGGAATGAACCAAAGTCACAGAGCTCCCGAGCTCACATCCAAGCGTAAAATGCTGGTTTGCTAAACCACACAGGCTGTAATCTACACCTTAAAGCTCAGAAAGACTGTCAGAGCCCTCCTTCGGACTTTATCCCAGAAAAAAATCAGCCAAGGCATTTTAGCTCCCAACCCGGGGCAGATGTCCCATCCAGTAGAAGACTTGAAAGCTACAGATGCGTTGACCTTTGTGGGTGAGAAGCTGGGTAGCCCTGAAAAAGGATTTTTGCCAGCTGAGGTCTGTCACATGTCTGGAGGAGATTCCTTGAGCTTGAGCTTCTTGAAACACAGGACTTCAGAAAGACAGGGCCCTGTTGGATGTATCAATAGAAGAAGTCCATGCTTTCCACAGTCCCCATAGTTAATCCCATCTGTGAGATCCCCATTCCATCTTATTGCCCTATACCACAGAAGCAGGGGAGGGTCCTCAAGGAACAGCATCTACAATCATAATCACAATTGATTAATATCACAGAACCATGGTAGAACCTTCCAAGACAGACTCCAAAAGGGTTGCACTATTGCCAAACTGAAAACTAGGAAGAGTCAACCAGGTTTTCCTGGGCCAAGTCAAGTGGTGAATGTGTCCAAAGCATGCAAGGATCAGGGCTGTAAAAATACCCTACTCCTCGCCAGTTCTGGGGAGGCAGAACTAGATACTCAGGCATATTGGCCAGCCAGTCGAGCCAATTGGTAAGCCCCGGTTCAGCGAGAGATGCTGTCTTTGATGATGATGATGATGATGATGATGATGATGACAATGATGACGACGACGGTAAGATAATGTGGAAAGTGATAGAAGAAAATGCTCAGATACTCAGTCTGAACCTCTGACCTCTACACACACACTCATTGGTAAGTGTATACACACACACACTCACACACACATACACTCACACAGAAACACATACATACACATATAAAGTCATACACAAATGCACATACACTCACACACACTCACACACACATACATAGTCACATACACATAAATACATATACACCCATACACAAACACATACACACACATACACTCACACACACACATACACACACATACACTCACACACATACACTCACAACAAACATACATACACATACCCTCTCTTACACACATACATACACTCACACACAAACATACACACTCTCTCACACGCTCACACGCATACACATTCACACACACACATACACACAGACACACATACACACTTTCACTTCACTTTCCAAAGAGTAAGGGATGAGAAAAACCCACTGCAGATGGACCGCTTTCAGTCCTGTCTGTGTGCTTAGATATCCCCCATCTGGACTACAGCAGTAGTCCACATGAGGAGGCTGCTGTCCCTGGAGAGGAACAGGAACCATCTATAGTGGTTACAGCTCTAACGTCCTTTTACTGGGTACCTCCTTCCTGCAGGGTGAGGCAGGAAGTGGCCACCAGCTGCCTTCCCTGCCAACTCAGCTGTGTGGCCTGCAGTCAGATGTCCTCACATCTCTGCTGGTCCTTCGGGTGAAGGTGTTCTCCTTTCCTGGTAAAGCGATATTTAAGGGACAGGAAACTCAAGTGCAGAAGAGAGGCCTGCGGCGTGGTTGGAGGCAGAGTGAGGGCCAGGACAGGGAACTGAAATGTCCTCTCCTTCTGTTTTCTTGTCATTGCTGAGCAACACTCTCTGTGTCCACAAACCTCTAAGTGTTTGCTTTTATAACATCTCACATTCTGTGCTAAATTTGTCTAGCCACTGCGCTCCAGCCATTTTTAGCAAAGGTACATTGACTGTTTTCTTTGCAGAATAAAACCCAAGTTTCATCTACATAAAAGCTGCACACAGAAAGAGGTGACATTTCCTGATCAGCCCAACAGGCCTGCCATGAGTTCAGACAGGGCTCCTGGCTGACTTCCTAAAACCTCTCAGGAGCTAGGAATATCTCAAAACACCCAGTCCCGGTGGGATCAGACATTCAGGATGACAGGAACTATCGTTTGTAGAAGTGTCGTGGCAGAGGAAGAATAGAAACTTCTGGCTATAAAACACCTAGTTGTAGCGCATCCAAATTATAAATGTGGCCCTAAAAGCATGGTGAGCCATTTTTGAAATATTACCCAATTCTGAAATAGTGCCCAAGCCTACAAAACGTGATGAGCAGCTCCCCAGCTTGTACACAGCCCTGGGTTCAACCCTCAACACTACCCCACCCCCCAAGTCACCAAATATAGTGTTGGAGACCAAAAAAAAAAAAATCCATAAAAGGCATCCAGATATCAGAAAGAAGTTGGGAATTGTGGGAAAAATAATTAGAATGTAAAGAGGGTAAAATTATGAGCAAAGGGGACCCAGTCAGTAAAGGGTTGGCCAGACAGCATGAGACTCGAGTTTGGATCCCAAAGCCACACGAAAGTGAGGTGGGGTATCTTGTGTAGACCATAACACCGGTGCTGGGATCAGGGAGGGGTCAACCTTGGAACTCATTGTCTAATCTGAAATTAAGGATTCCAGAGTGAGTAAGATTGCCCTATCTCAAAAAGTCAGGTGAAAAGTAATCAAGGAGTATGCCTGACATGAACCCCTGTCCTCCATAAGTCCATACACGTGTGTACAGCCCTGCTTCCCACGCCCCATAATCTTATACCTATACCACACACACACACACACACACACACACATACACACGCACAAGTTATGAGAAAGGAATTAAACTCATTTCAAAAGACCTGAAATGTCTTTAAAGGGACTGTGTATAACTCCTAGAAGTGAAACGTGAACCAACAAAAGCTTCATACATGTAGGTGAAAGGCCTTCACTCCACATAATGGAGTACAGGACATCTTGGATGATGACCCGGAATGAAGCATAATGCGATCGCTAAGATGGAAGGGACCTTAGTGTGCTTAACACAGGAGCACGAGAAAGGAAGGATGGGGTGGGGGTCACTATTTCCAAAGACACTGCTGGAGAGTTTTTCTAAAACAGGGAGGGGGGTGAGGAGGATGGAAGAAATCAGAGAAATGTCAAAGCAAAACATGAAAACCTGGACACACTGTAAGAAAAAGCTGCCAACGACAAAAATAAAAACAGGCAAGCAGAGAAGAAGGAGAGCCGGGAAGGGTCGGCAGTTCACTCCACGACAGACTTTTCAATCGCAACAATAGAAGTCAGAAGTCAGTGGAACATCCAGGCTTGCAGAATGACCTCATTCACTAAAAATAGTGAAGAAACAAATAGAGGCTAAGCCACAGAGCTTGCCTGAGGCTACTCAGTTACAGAGACAGGAAGAGCTGGGCCCATGGGCTGTGATCTAGCTAGTTATTCAGGGCTACTCCTAATCCAAGACTCTAAGGTCAGCAAACTGAGGCTTTAATTTTTGAGCAAGAGGTTTCACAGCTGTCCTTTCACTGGGTCTTCCAAATCATGTAGACGGTCCTATATCTAGGGCCTGAGAAACTGGTACAATTCAGGAGCGAGTGAGAAAGCAGCCTCTGTGCAGTAAACAAAGCAACGGTGCAGAAAAATTAAAGGCAAGTTTATGTAAATATACCTGATGGGCTTTTCTAGCTGAGATTGCTCAGATCATTTGTGCACAGCAAAGGGAGAAAAGACCAAACACCATTAGGGACAATCTCTGGAAGAAGTGACAGTCACCCAGAGCTCACATCTGTTAAACCAGATGTCATGCAAAGTGCTCAAAAGACCTGAGCATTAAAGAGAAGGCAGGGAAATAGGAAGAGTCACCAGGAAGTAAAACATCTTTCTCAAGCATGTCACGTGCGCGCGCGCGCGCGCGCGCGCGCGCGCACACACACACACACACACACACACGCACGCATACACAGTAGTATTGGTGTCACTGTGGTATCTAAATGTTAGCATCCAGCAGGCAGCTAGAAAATCACCCCTGTGGAACTTCCCATGGGACCAGAATCTGGTATCAGGTATTGCAAGGGAAAGCCTCTGTAAAAACTTCAGTGGTGGGGTCTGGAGAGACAGCTCAGGATGTAAATGCTCAGGGGGCAAGCTTGAGAACTTGAGTCCTGATCTCCCGCAGTCAGGTGCAGGGAACACGTGTCTGCTATCCTGGTAGTGGAAGAAAGAGGCAGGAGGATCTACATGACTCCGTGGCCAGCCAATGGCAAGTTCCAAATTCGCTATCATCAAAAGAATCTGCCAACACTGAGAAGATGTCTTAAAAACAAACAGTATTAGTCTGAAGCTAGCTGATTTATTATTTTTTTCTAAAGACTAACCTAGCCTTAAACGATAAAGGGTCCCATCCACTAAAATCTTTTCTCACTCTTACCCAAACGTATATTGAAATGGTAGTTCATTGACCCAATCATATTATATTCGTAGATGTCTTAATCCAACAGGCAAAAAAAAAAAAAGAGTGTAGACACGGCAGTAACTTAGTTGGTTAGGGTGTGAGTGCCATTTATAGGACAAACCGTTCTGAGCCATAGAATAGCCCTGTAGTGTCAAAGCTAAAACAGAGACCTCTCCGTTTCATTTCTGTGATTGTGTGAGAAGCAATGAAAACAAATGATGAGTTAAGGCAAAGTGGGAGAGACAGACAGACAGACAGTCAGACAGACAGACAGACAGACAGGCACTGTGAGAGTCTCCAAGTTACACTTAGTGTCCAGATCCAACCTGCTGGGGCTTTACAAACAGAAAGTGGAGATGTCCCAGTGAATTTAAATGGAACTAAATGAGAATTTTATAAGGAAACTAATTGGAGATGCTGGTGGAAAACCCAATGGGTGGTGGCAGAAGCCGGCTAACCCAGTCAGCTCCCATCTGGGCCCAGAACCCATGTTTTGATTCAGTTCACCCCATCTACAAGCTGCTGGAGCTCACGAAGAGGTTGGTCTGCAAACCCCAAGCTGCAAGATCAGCACGACTGGCAATAGCAGTATATCCTAGACAAGTCTTGGAGGCAATGGTCCAGTATTTATGGTGCTTCGGAGACCTTGAGCCAGACCAAGGACTCACTGCAGTGAATGTTTGCATGTGAAGCTGTCTGGAAAAAAAAAAATGCTGTGCGACACACATCAGTTTCCAATGCCACTATGACAAAAGGCTGTTCAATGAAGAGACAGGAAAGAGAGAAGAGCAGGCCAGTGAGTGACAGACAGTAGTGGAACGAGAAACACTTGGGGGTGGGGGGAGGAGAGTGATGGGGGAAGGGGGAGAGATGCCTGCCTGGGATCCAGGAGCATGGTGTTGCTGAGTAGGGTCAACTGGGTGGTTCGTAAGCAGCCTGGATCTTGCACTCTGATTCAGCCCTCAAAAAATCTGCCCAGCCATGATTGCCCTGGTTCTGAGCAATGATGGGATTTTCTGAATTAGACCTTCTCAAAAGACGTCTATGGTTCATGTTGCCCTGGAGGCCACTTTGGTATCCGTAGTCTGCTACCCCAGGCTGTGTTGAAATCCTAGGTTCATGTGGATATCCTTTACTGATGTCCCTGGCCTGAGGTGCCACTGAAGGCCAGGATATCCTTGGTCTGGGCCCCCATCTGAGGCCACGCTATGTCTGTTGGGTTGTGCTTCTGACAGGAGCCATATTGATCTGAGTGGCCTATGCCTAAGGCCAGGGTGATGTTTAGGTCCCTGTTACCTCCAAGGGCCATGTCTGGTTCCCAAGTTCTATTACAGTCTGGGACCATGGTGATGCCCATGGCTGATATTACAACTTGGGACCACATGGATGGATGTTCAGGGTCTGTGCTGCCACAGAGAGCCCTGTGTGGGTCTGTTGTCCCACTGCAGCAGAGGGCTGTTTTGACGCACAGCGACTGGAGATCATGCTGAGAGGTCTGTGGCACGTGCTGTCTCCAGAAACCATGTCTAAGTCCATGATCCATGCTCCCGCTGACTGTGAAGGACAAGGGAGCCACTTTCGCCTTGGTATTAATGACTGCAGACCCACAATTGAGAAAGAGAGACATAGAAGGTTTCTGGCAACCCTTACCCCACCCCATCCACAAAAGTAACAGCCTGGACAGAAAGCCACCAAAGAGAACTCTTAAAATATCTGATAAGGATGCTGAGGTATAGCTAGCCACAGATGATGGCTGGGGTGTAGACGCAGAAGGACTCAATTTTCTTTAAGGGGCTGGCTACTGGTAATGTGACCACCATGCTCCAGTGAGCATTTGGGTGATACAAATTGAACTTGTTTTTTTGGTTTGTCTTCCTCCTCCTCTTCCTACCATTCCTCCTCCTCCCCTTCCTCCTCTTCATCTTCCTCCTCCTCCCCTTCCTCCTCCTCCTCTTCCTCCTCTTCTCCTTCTTCTTTTCTTTCTTTCTTTCTTTCTTTTTTTTGGGGGGGCAGGGAGTAGGTCACAAGTCAAGGGGGCGGGAGGGACCTGGGATGGTTGGAAAGAGAGTGTTCATGATGTGAAATACCCAAATAATCCATAAAAATATTATGAAAAATTAAACTGTTTGATGAGGGGCAGAGCATAGTTTTATAAGAGGAAGGGCCTGGGTCTGAGTCTCAGAACCCATGAGAAGCTGGGGATGACCACATTGGTGTTTGCAATTCCAGCATCGGGGAGCTGGAAAGGGGGAGATTCCTCAGGTTCTTGGCAATCAGATGAGTTACAGGCCAGTGAGGGACTCTGTCTCTAAAAGCCAAGTGAAAGTACTTTTGGAACAACACCCGAGGTGAACGAGTGGTCTCCACATGCATGCACACATGTGAGCACACACACACACACACACATCACCTACAAGTAATATGAAGTCCATTTTGCACATGTGAGTAGGACATTTTTTTGAAGTCTATCAACATAAATTTCCCCAGTGGGCCCAGGGTGTCCTTTCTCAGACAGGACAGGAGAATAGTGTTGCGGGCTGGAGGGAGATGTTCAGAAAACCATCTTCAAATCAGCTTCGCGTGAGCATGCCTGAGTCTTCTCCTTCTTCCTCTGATTGTTCCTCACCCTCATCCATATGGTGACAGCCTCTGACCATCCCTCTCCCGCTAGAACCAGCTGTGGTTCTCAGAGGTGGAGGAGATGCACGCAATTGTCTCTGAGGGCCACATGCCCACTCCCTTCCTCCAAGCTCTGCTCAGCATCTTAGTGACCAATGATGTTCCCGCCTAGCACTGCTCCCCCCACCCGCTCAGTGCAGAGATGCACATTTCGGGGAAATAAAAAGGAGAACGAACCTCTCTCCTTTGCTTCCCAGGAGAGGAGGCTGACCACAGAGGCAGACTTGTTGGCCGATACCCAATGCTCCAGATGAACCATTCGGCGAACGTCCACTTCCAGGAAACTGAACCCACGAAACAAGAATCACACTGCAGACATGCTAGGCAAGCAATGGGCTGTGAGCACAATGAAGAGAAATCGGACATAGGTGGCCATGCAGATCACTGCCGCAGGGAAAGACCTGACAATTGCTTTCTCCACACAGGGTCTGAACTTTCTAAGTCAAGACCTTCGTAGTCAGCTAGGAGCTAGACTCACGGGGCAGGGAGGACATTTCTCCAGGTGTGACAGATGTTGGATATGCTGGCACATCTCTAGGCAGGTACAGGAAAACAAATCAGAAAGTAATTTTCCTTTTGCATCTATTGCTTATCCAACCTCTGACTTGGGCAGACCTGACTAGAAATACACAAAGCCCAGGGCCATGTTTGCAGGGTTGTCCATGTGGCTGATGGAATGTCCTTCTGAGGTAGCAGCTAGCTTCCTCCACAGTGACCCAAGCAAACAGAGTGGAAGACACCACCTATACATGACCAGGTCTCTGAGGTCACACAAGGTCATTTCCACGGTACTCTGTCAGGTTCCAGGGTCAGTCCTCCTCTGTGTGGGAGGGGATTCACGATCTGAGTACTAGGAAGCAAGACCTCTAGGGCCAGCTCTGAGCCCTCCAGCTTCCATGGAATGTGCCAGAAGGAAGACCTTTGCCCAGCTGGCAGTTATCCCACAGGGACCTTGCAGTCCCCACACTGCTCTCCTTCCTTATCTGTGGTCTTCCTGTGTAACTGGTTGTCGGTGTGCTCAGGAGAGGACAGGAGGCTCCTGGGTATTGAAGAATAATAGGTCCAATGTTAACTTCTTCAAATAGACCAAGTAACGCCACAGAGGGCCAAAGGTCGGCTGCAGCCCAACCTCTCTCCTTCCCTCTCCAAGGGCCCATTGAAATGTTGGAGCTTAGTTCAGACATGGTGGCTGAATATCAAACAGATGGGACAGCCTAGGATATAGAAATGCTGGGGACTTCACTATAAACTCTTTCAACCTGGCTGTTAAGTCTTGGTCCTGAGTCTGAGGAGCCCCTGGAGAATTGAAACAAATAGAAACAATGATAATAGCTAGCTCAGGTGAAAATCTGCAGGAGAGTCAACAGGTCCAACAACAAGGATGGATCAGAACTGGTGGGGAGACACATCACCCTCCAATAGAGAAACAGTCACTACCATGCCATCTGTCTTCATTCACAATTCTAATGTGATCTCAATACTAATATAAACTCATTTAATCCACAGGCGAGGGCTGAGGAGGTTGCTCAGTGGGTGAAGCACGTGTTGTGCAAGCACGAGGACCGGAGTTCAGATCCCCAGAACCCAGGAAGAAGCCCAGTGGGTGTGGCAACTCTTCTGTATTCCCAGGTCATAGGAAGCAGAGGCAGAGATAGGTGATCCCCCAAAGAAACTGGCTAGCCAGATTAGATAAAAACCTGAGCTCTGGGTTCAGCCAGAGTCCTTGCCTCAATAAATAAGGTAGAGAGCAATCAAGGAAGGCTCCTCATCCCAACCACACACACACGTGCACACACACACACACACACACACACACACACACACACACACTCATATACATACATATACATACACACATACACTTACATGTACACACATACATGAATACACATACCCACACATACACATGCATACACACACACATACACACACAAACACATACACTCACATACATACATATAAACATGTATATACACATAAACACATACATTTACACATACACATTCACATGTACATACATACACACACATAAACACATACATACACAAACATTCATATACATGTATACACATACACACATGCACACAGACACACACACACACATACACACACATGCCCAAATGCACATACATATATATACACATACACTCATATACACACATACATACATATACACACATACACATACATACATACATACATACACACATATACACACATACACATACATACATACATACATACATACATACATACACACATACACACATACACACATACACACATACACCCACATACACATACATACATATACACCCATACAGGTCAATCATACTGAAAGAAGAGTAATACAAATTTAAATTGTGATAAGTCTTGGGGGTGAGGAAAGAAGGCTGTGTATAACATATGACGCTCCCCTCCCAGGTACCTGGAAACCTTATCTAAAGCATAAACACATGTACCCTTTGCCCTAATTATCCTGCTTCCTGGAATTTATCCTTCAGTTGCAGCAGCAACATGGAGGAAGTGCCCAGGTTTACATTTTGCAGTAGCAAAAGATAGGCAGCAGAGCAAACACCTATGGATGTGTGATGGGTGAGGTTGATTTACTATGTGGCCATAAGATTCTCTAAGGCTGTAAAGATGGCATCTTGATATGCCACACTGATCTGAAAGATGTCCGAGACCTGCAGCTCGGTGAACAGAGCAAAGTCCCAGTGTTCTTCACAGAACACTAGCTGACGTCAGCCTAACACAGGTGATTTCACTGTGTCCTCTGAGCCATCTTCCATCATCCTAAGAGACTGTGAGTCTGTCCATTTCTGTCACAGAGAGTGAAGAGAAAGGAAAAGATTTGTGCATGCACTTACTCACAGACAGACAGACAGACAGACAGACACTATGAAACTAGAAAAGGAGCTAAATTAAGGTTGTCTCTACCAGTTCCTCATGGTAGGTTTATCATTAGCATTTATTCAGTACCATTCCCTGGATCCTACAACTGACCTGGAGAAAGGAGGCTTAGATTGAGGAGAAGGACAAGGTAGACAGGAAGGCCCAGGACATCCAGAAAGATCTCCACACATGGACCGACTTCTGCTCGTTTGCAAGTCATGAGCTCAACAGAAGTACTCCTGTGCTTCAGCAAACAGAGCCTGTGCCTACTTCCAAATGGCATCAGCCACTAGCAGGGACATTTATTCAACCCAACCTCAATAGATAGCAGGACCTTGTGATTGCTGAGGAAAGAGAAGACTTCCATCCCTAGAATATTCCTCTTCAACCACCAATGTGATGGCAAGTCCACCCTGACCTGCCTTCCTTGTGGGGTAAATTTTCCCCTGGGTTATAACTGCTGAAGTATTATGTAGATTCTTGCTTCCTTCCATCCTCTGTGGCTCTCCCAACCTCAGGCCTTAGACATTTACCCCAAGAGTCCTCTGGTCACACCTTTGATTTTTTTTTTCCCTCTGTGGAAGATTAATGCTTGTTCAGACACTGTGAAACAAGAAGACACACATCTGACACCCACAGAAAGAAAATTCAAAAAACAAAACAAAACAAACAAACAAAAAAAAAAACCACCGTTCCCACAGGCCTGAGTGCTTTTAGCTTCTCCCAGGATTTCTCCAATGCTACCAAACCAGGGCACGTGTTGGAAGTTAGCAAACGGTTGCTTTGGGCAAAAATGTTTGGACCATTGTAGCAGACTGGGGGAAGACTTGAGCAGCATGGGTGTAGGTACCAGGTCTTCCCTGAGCCTCCAGTTCTCATCAACTCTCATGGAGGAAGCAAACTGAGACTGTCTGATGACACTCCAGGGCTCTTGTAGTGATCTAGAGAGCGTGAATTTGGAGTGACTAGCAGAGGTCTTGGATTTGATCTCTAGTCCCAGGATGCACTGCAGAGGCTAAGCAAGGACCCCCTTCCCAGGGATCCTGGCAGCATTTCTGACCCCTTGGAAAGGCTTCAATGGCAAAGAGCTACAGGCTGAACATGATCACAGAACCATCCATCCCCTCTGTCCTCTCTCGACCAATCTGGAATCCTCCCATGACAGTGTCTCAGCCCGGACTTCCGCAAGGCTACCTCTTTTTCACAATTAAGGACTTCAGAAGAAATGACTCTGGGTGTGACTAATATGCTCTCTCGGTGACCAAGAAAAGACTAGAGGCCCTCTGGTGCCAGTGACTCACACTCCTCTCGGGAGCAAAGGGCTCTGTTATCTTTTTCCTGATATTTTGAAAATGTTAAATGTCTACTTTATCAAGTAAGACATTGCCATTTAGAGCAGCTAGACCAGAAAGAATGGTCGCAGCGAGTCTTCTGGAGGACAAGACTATCCCTCACCAGACACACTTGACATTCTACCTCAGGGGCACAGCTTCTACAGGGTTCCTCTGCCCGTGGCTCATGAACCAGAGCCACAGCCACTCAAAGAGGGACAGTTGGTTCCACACATTAGCCTCTGCCTCAAGCAGGTGAGGTTGAAGAGCTCCTGAAACAGGTCGCATATCTCCTGAGCACTATGGCCTGCCCTGAAGCTACCAATGTCTTCCTTCTGATGGAGTTGACATGCGTCCTTCCCATCACATCAGCACCTTGAACAAAAACAAAAACAAAAACAAAAACAAAAGATAAATTCTTCTAATCCAGGAAGACTCCACTGGTGATATCAGGAAGGGCAGGTCTGCAAGTCCCCAGTGTAGAGTGACACTCCTCAACTCCTTCCCCTCATCTCACAAGTCAAGAGCCCTTCACCATCAACCCTGGCACTCACCCCCTGAGGCTCACTCAAGTTTCACTGTGCAACTGAGTCAGACTCACAGAGCAGCCCTCGCTTGCCATTCCTCTGAGCAGAGCAGAAGGGAAGAGACGCCTTCCCTTCACACACCCCTTGTTCAGCTGACGGTCACTCCGCATCTGCTGCCTTCCAGACCATGCTTCCACTATGGCTGCCCTGACGATGCTTAGTGAACCTTAATAAGGCTCTGCTAGTCCCACTTCTATGACAAGGAAAGCCTCCAATTCACTACCCCTCATTAACGACTAAGACCTGATCCTTGTGGATCCTAGATCAGATCCAGACTCACCCACACACTCCCGCCAAAATCCTCAAGAAAGGGAGGTGCCATGCAGTGGTTTCAGTCTGATAATGTGCCTTCCGGAAGGATCATGTGCTGGGGACCTAGTGGACAGCCATGATGGATCAGAATCACCTGGGAGACAACCCTCTGGGCACACCTGTGAAGGACTATCTAGAGAGCGTGAACGGAGGTAGGGAGAGCCACATGCTAAGGGCTGAGGTTCTGAACTGCATGAAAAGAACAGGTGGGCAGGGGGTATGATGAGAAGATCCAACACAGAAAGGTGTTTCCTGTACAATCCTAACAAGAGTTCGTGTGAAGCTGACAGGAAATAATAATAACAATAACTGCTCTGAGTGCATCTTCAAACCTCCACATAGGTACCATGGCATGTACATTATGTATGAGCATGCATCTATGACGATGATGATAATGATGCTTCCAGATGGCAGGTACACTGTGACCTCAAGCTCCTACTCTTGTGCCTTTCCCTCCATGATGCGCCTTAGAACTGTGAGCCAACATAAGCTCTTCCTTCTTTAGGTCACTTTTTTTCCGTATTTCCTTGCAGCAATGGAGAGTAATACCTCAGGTGACCGGCTTTGGGGAAGTGGTTACAGACCCTGGCTTAATCGATGACTGATCTCTTCGTGGATTTATAATTTGATAGTGAGAATGGATAGTGGCAGGAATCAGGAGGTGGGGTCTGTTGGAGAACGTACGTACATACGTATATCACCGGATGTGACCCTTGACCTTCTCTCTCTGCTTCCTGGCTGCCGTGCTGTAAGCGGTGTTTCCCTGCTGCCTTATTCCGGTGCTATGCCCCCCCCAAACACGCAGCTGAAATCAATGGAGCTGGACATGGAGTTCTGTCCACGAAACCATGAGTCAAAATAAACTCTCTCCTTTTCCGAAGGGAGTGCTGAGGAGGCTCTCCAGAAGCCATGTGCTAATGTGTACCCTCCTGATAATCTGCTCTCCAACTCTGCCAAGTACTCACAGTGAGTACCTGCAGTCATGGGTTCCTGGTGGAACACCAGCTTCTATACTGCTCCACTGCGAATTTAAGAGCCTGACAGGGGGCTAGCAAAATGGCTCAGCGGGTTGGAGTACTGACTGCTCTTCTGAAGGTCCTGAGTTCAAATCCTAGCAGCCACATGGTGGCTCACAACCATCAGTAATGAGATCTGATGCCGTTTTCTAGTGCATCTGAAGAAAGCTACAGTGTACTTACCTATAATAATAAGTAAATCTTTGGGCTGGAGTGAGCAGGGACTGAGTGGGGCCAACTGAAGCAAGTAGGGTTGACGGGAGCGATCAGAGGTCCTAAAAATTCAGTTCCCAACAACCACATGAAGGCTCACAACCATCTGTACAGTGACAGTGTACTCAGATACATAAAATAAATACGTAAATCTTTTTTTAAAAAAGCCTGAAAAGGAGCACCCCAGGGCCCTGCAATGCCTCAGGGGGGAGGGAAGGCCAAGCATTAGGTGCCTCTGTGTACCTACATGCCAACAGCAGCATCCCTACCAATAAATAGGCAGAATGAAGATACAGGAGATAAGAACTATAGGTGAGCTCTGCCTGAGTTGTGCCTTCTCCTGTGACTTTGCCGGGCAGTTCAGACTCAGGATCTTCTGTGGAGCTGCTTCGAGTCAAGGATACCATCATCTCAATGATTGTCTAGGACAAGAGGATCCACACCCAAGATGGCTTCATGGTTGCCCATCTACAGGTTGATGCTAGCCGCTGGCAAGGGACCATAACTACATTGAACTGTCGGTGTGGCTGATGAATGTCCTTTTGAGATAGCAACTAGCTTCCTCCACAGGGACCCAAGCAAACAGAGTGGAAGACACCACCTATACATGACCAGGTCTCAGAGGTCACACAAGGTCATTTCCACGGTACTCTGTCAGGTTCCAGGGTCAGTCCTCCTCTGTGTGGGAGGGGATTCACGATCTGAGTACTAAGAAGCAAGACCTCTAGGGCCAGCTCTGAGCCCTCCAGCTTCCATGGAATGTGCCAGAAGGAAGACCTTTGCCCAGCTGGCAGTTATCCCACAGGGACCTTGCAGTCCCCACACTGCTCTCCTTCCTTATCTGTGGTCTTCCTGTGTAACTGGTTGTCGGTGTGCTCAGGAGAGGACAGGAGGCTCCTGGGTATTGAAGAATAATAGGTCCAATGTTAACTTCTTCAAATAGACCAAGTAACGCCACAGAGGGCCAAATGTCGGCTGCAGCCCAACCTCTCTCCTTCCCTCTCCAAGGGCCCATTGAAATGTTGGAGCTTAGTTCAGACATGGTGGCTGAATATCAAACGGATGGGACAGCCTAGGATATAGAAATGCTGGGGACTTCACTACAAACTCTTTCAACCTGGCTGTTAAGTCTTGGTCCTGAGTCTGAGGAGCCCCTGGAGAATTGAAACAAATAGAAACAATGATAACAACTAGCTCAGGTGTTAGAGCTGCAAGAGCAGCCTGTAGTTCACAGGTCCCACACCAGTGTTATGTGTGGTGGAAAGGTTAGCTTGGCTCAGTTGCAGGAGACACATAGTCATTGAGGAGGAGAAGGCAGAAGGGGTGAGGCATGGGGAGGGGAACAGGAGGGGAATTGGTCGCATGGCAACCACAGTCAGGAAGCACAAAGAGATGTATGCTGCTCCCTTCTCTTTTTATTTAGTCTGGGACCCACGTCCCAGCCCAACAGTGCCACTCACATGCAGCGTGGGTCTTCCTGCCTCCATAAACCTAACCTAGATCCTTCACAGGTGCACCCAGAGTCTTGTTTCCATGGTGACTCCAGATCTATCGAGTCGATAATCAAGACTAATCATCACAGACAGACTCACTGACTGCCATGGTCCAGGGCTAGGAGCTCTGTCTGGGTGTCATAGAGGCCTCGTGTCTGTCATTAGCAAGGGGTGTCCCAGCTGAGAAGGGGAACAGCACTTTACAGAATTTCATTTAATCATGACTCCTGTTGGCTCACCCAACACCATAGACCTTCCTTCCTTCCTGGATCTTGGTGTCCTCCAAACCTGCCCCCACACAAGCTGCCCACAGTTGACCCCAGCAGCTCTGGCTTCTCCATTTCTCCTGGCCCTCTTAGGCTGCTGATACACCGGTCGACACCATCTGGCTGCTTCCTCCAGGTGCTATTCTCTGTCCAGTCTTCCTGGTTCTTCTTGACCCCTGATCATGCAGCTGTGCCCTCCGCCTGCTTCCTTCTTCCCCAGGAACTGAGAAACCCACCCAGCCCTGCAAACGACTTCTAAAGCTCCATCCCTGTCCCACCCGGCTTGCAAACGCTAGGCCCTGACACCAGCTCTGATATCCACGGGCCCAGGTTTCCCCATGCCTCTGAAAGGACCCCAGTGTGCTCTCCATATCAGCCTCCCCCTTCTCTTCCTCCCTGAGCCCCTCACCCCACCCAACCATCTTCCAGTCTTTCCCTACCCAACTAATACCATGCTAGAGTTTAAACCTAAAATGTCTGTCATGGCTCCTACTTTGAGCACTTGGTCCTTAACGAGGGGCACTGTTATGAAAAGGCCATATAACCTTGAAGAGCCAGTCCTGGCTGACAGAAGAAGCAGATCACAGGGGAGAGGCACTGAGGGCTACTGTCCAGGCCCACTTCCCATCCCATCTCTGTCTCCTGGTCACCTGCCTTTGTCTCCCACTAACACAAGGCTCCTAGTGCCATGCCTTCGCCAACATGGGGCTGTGAAATCACCTAAAACTTTGTGCTAAAATAAACTCTTTCTCCCTAAAGCTGTTTCCTCACCGTCGTCCAGTGAGAGGTCGCCGGTGCACAGCAGCAAGGTCTTCCATGACTCTTCCCTGTTTAGGGCAGAGTTCCATGTAACTCACGCAGCCAAAATAATGTGTACAAGGCCAACAGTTCACCACTCCACAGATAAGGAAACTGAAGTAGAGTATCTGCCTAAGTTACCTGAAACCACATAACCACGGGCGGAGTTCACCTTCAGCCCAAAGCTATCTGACTCCAAGGCCCTAGGCCACGGCATAAGTAGGCAAAGAAGCCCATTTGTACAGTTACCCATTATGCTTCAGTGTTTTAGCATTAACCCAAAACAAGCACACTGTAAAGATTTTGAGGCATAGTTCCTGGGTTTAAAAAAAAAAATAGTTTTCTGACTGACCTTGGAGCCTGGGAGGGAAGATGAAACATTAAGTCATCCTGCCATTAAAATTAAGTTCAATCACCCCTAATGGAATGTCACCTCCAAGATAGCCATTAAAGCCACCGGACTAACCAACTGGCAGGTCCTGCGTATATCACCATTATCCCGTCCCTGTAACAGTCATTTGTCCGAGGCCCCAGGAGACTCTGAGTGCTGCCGCCGTCAATGTCAAGCGGAGGAGAGACATCTGCTGCTTCCTCGCATACTCCATCAGTGAGGTCAGGGACATGGCAAGAAGGCACAGTGCACAGACCCAGACCAAGACTTTGACCTTGGGCCACCAGGATAGAGCAACCAGGGTAAAAGAGGTTGCCTCATGGTGTGAACTCATGTGGCTATCACAAGATGCTGTGACAGCCACTCAGAGCCACCAGCACCTGCTGCTCTCCAAGGGCGGCAGTCCCAACCTGCCTGCCATTGTCCAGCCAAGTATTTGGAGTGGAGGTGGGGTCCTTGCTAACAGGCTTACTCTGGGGATCTCATTTCTGTCTTCCTGCTGAGGCAAAAATTATGGGCAGGACATCATGTCACCCTAGCATATACACAGGTCCTGGGGACTCAAACTCCGGTCATCAAGCTTAAGAGACAAATGCTTTACCTGATGAGCCATCTCCCCAGCCCCTATCATATTGACTTTTTCTAAGATAGCAGGCAAGAAATGGCTTTCGCCGTGACATTGTGATATGTGCACATCATTATGTTACATTCTTTCGTTTATGGTTTTGAGGTATGATGTCACTCAGGCTGGCCATGAACTCTTATAGCAGAGGATGACCTTGAACTTCTGATTCTCCTGCTCCCATGTCCAGTGTGCTGGGATCAGAGGCATGTTCTGTCATGTCCAGCTTATATTTCATTACTATTTGCCACTCCGCTGCCTGCCCCATCTGTCTGGCACTTTTCTTTCCCCAGAGAGCCTCTCCTGCTCTCACACCACATGAATCCGTCACCCTGTCCTGTCCTCACAATACTTACAATACTTTCCTCATCTCTCTTCCTTTTGTTTTTTTCAACCCTGCCTATCTAGAGTCTTCACATGAGAATACACACACATATACACCATTCAGCTTTCTGGCTTCATGTGCAGGCCTTTAAAGCCTGAGCGTTGATAACACAGGCAGACGGGGAAACTGAGACTCAGCCAAAGGAAAATGCTAGAAGCATACCTGTCAGTCACCAGAGGTAGAGCCAGAGAAGGTTGGCTTTCTCCTTAGCATGGTGAATGCTTTGTTCTCCCTCCCTGGAGCCCCCTCACCCACTTGTTAGAAACACGGTGCCTGCCACTACCTTCTTCACCAACATAGCCTTTGTAAGAATTACAGAGAGTTGTGTTGGGATGTCTCAGCAGGCAAAGGTGCTTGCCTTTAAGCCTGAGGACCTGAATTCAATCCCTGAGACCCACCCAGGGGAAGAAGAGAACCAACTCCTGAAGGTTGATCCCTGATCTTCACACGTGGGCAGTGGTATAAGCATAGCCCTTCCACATCTGATGGGAACATTTCCTTACCTAGTAGAAGATGAGCATTATCTAGGGCCATAATGAGTTGGGTGTCTCCCCAGAGAGTGCGTGATGACCCCTCTACATCATCTTCCCCTTGGACAAATTGGTTAACTTCCATGGAACATTATTTTTTTTTAAAGTCCCATGCAGAGTGTGTGTTACCTGACCTGTCTCTGGGGACGTGGTGGCTGTGTTCCTACCTCTTCTTCCAGAAAAGTTCTATGTATCCTTCAAGATATGGGGCAGAGGTCACCTCTTCCAGGGAGCACCCTAGCTCCCTAGCTATATGAGATGGATGCCCTTCTGTCCCCTGGAACACTGGGTGTTCTCCTGTTGTGGTACTAACGGTGTGACTCTGTAATTCAGTGGCAATCTTCTGGCCAGCGGGGTGGGTCTTGGATTCCTAGATCTCAGGCGAGGTCTAACCCAGGGCAGAGTTTCAAAAAAAAAAAAAAATCTTCATTGAACAAATAAGTCATAAAGCTGAATTTCCCTTGCCCAAGCCATGTTTTCTTACCTGCTCACACTGTAACATATAAATTATGCCTTTGAAAATAACCTTAAAGATGGCAAGATTGCTAGTCAGGTGAGAAATCAAGGCAAGGGGCAGAGACTGTGCCACCCTGCCATGCCCAGCCCTCCTTCAACTGCCTCACTCGATGACACATTAAACTGGAGAGAGGAGGGCAGGCCTCCTGCCCCAGCCAAGCCGTAAAATGTAACGGCAAGAAACCATGCCCTACTTTTAAGCCATATAAATCCCCGCCAGTCAGATCATGCCAGTTGGTGGACTTCGACCAGAAATATCAATAAGCCTAGGGAAAAAAAACTGGAGGGCAAAGTTGATCCTGCTGTAAGCCAGTCCTACATGTCCAAACTGCAGTGTCATGGTGAGTGTCAAAGGTCATCTGGTCTACCATCTGACCTGTGTTGAAATCCCTCTGGTCCCACAAGGGATTCAAACTCGTAGGACCTAAGGTTTTTAAGGGGCAGAGATAAAATTTCTTCTATGATGGCACTAAGAGACTCATGCCATCGGGTTTGCTGCCGTGGAGACCAGAGAGGTTATACTTACTTTAGAAGGCCCATTCTCCAGAGGAGTGACAGGTCTGCTCTACGCAATTGAGGGCACTTAGAATAAAATGCTTTTCTGGCAACCAAGTAGTTCTCAGCCATCTCTGGAGTCCCAGGTCTTGGGTGAGACCTGACTCGGGGTAGAGACTCAGAAAGAGCTCATCAAATAAATAAACCATAAAACTGGATTACAAGGGCATACATGAGAAGCCAGAGCCACGTGCAGGGAGTGCCCCAGGAAAACTGACCCCAGGCCTTCAGTGGAATATGACCGTGAACTTGCTTTCAAATAAACAGCCATGAGAAAGTATTGGGACAACTGGGTTTTGTTCTGTCCTGTTTTGTGACAGATAGCCAACTGCCCATGTTTAACAGGTGCCTCACCACTGAGCTATATCTCAAGCCTTTCTTTTCTTTTTTTTTTTTTTTTTTTTTTGAGATAAGGTCAAATTATACAGCTGAAACTGGTCTCAAACTCTTGTATCCATCTCCCGAGGGTTGATACTCACCCATTGAGCATCTTCAGTGTGTCCTAAGGACTGGATCATAGCAAGGAATGGTGGTCATTTGAGGAACCTCACGGGTATCAAATCATTAAGTCTGTGAAATATGGAATATGGAAACTGACACGACATTTTCAAATGATTAGGAGGAGGCCGACAGGTACAGGTGACGTAGGTTCAGTGACACGTTGGTGGCACACCTTGCGTTCTACTTCTGAGAATCTTTGGGAAGTTCATGAAGTAGACAAGCTAAGAAGAGCAATGTGAGGTGGCAGTGGTGGAGGACTTGGAAGCAAGCAAGACCTCAAGGTGTTTAAAGCCAGGAATGTCATTTAGGTCCCTATCTGACAGGGATGTCATTTAGGTCCCTAGTCCCACCGAGGCCTAGGAATAGGATAGGCCAGTTGTGGCTCAGAAGCCCCAGTCAGATATCCAAACAGGCATCCTATGGAACATCAAAGCCATCTGTGTTGACTGGCTTCTCAGGGGTGTGGAAAACACAGACAGCCAGGATGCTAGAATAAGACTCATGGGTATTGGGTACTTCATGCAGGCCATGGGCAGGTACATCACAACTTTCCAAAACGATCTATTAGTTCTCATTCCAGCCCTGACCTCAATGACAGTCTCCTGTCCCCTTCTGAGCTTGCACACAGCCAGGCTGCCTCCAGAGAGGCCACAGCCCTGGTGAGGCAGCACTTTCCTCTCTGAGAACTATGGGATGTAATTCCTATTGTCCTCTTCCAGGTGCTCTGCATAGCTAGAGAGGGTAGGCTAGCCCAGAGTGGAGTATGAGGTCCCCTGCCCAGTAGAGAATCAACCTGCTTTTCCTCCAGCTCCTCCTGCCCAGGTCCTGGAGTTCTCTTTGCCTAGTACTGTATATGGAATAAAGTGGGACTCCTGGGGGCTAGCCCACTGCTACTACCCGCTCAGTAGGATTCTACCCTAGTTCATCTTCTCAGAGGCCACCAGGGCCCTCTGTTGAGGGAAGGGAGGGGCCTGAGGGCTATCACACCACAGTACCGCTTCATCTCTAGACCTTATTATATATGCCTCTAGCTTGTCCTTTTTTTGTTTTGTTTTGTTTTGTTTGTTTTTGAGATTGTGGGAAAAAAATGAAACTGGTCTGATCCGCAGCACAGCCTTGACCTTCACCTCTGGTGTGTGGCCATTGAAGCTAAGAGGCATTCAGAAATTGCTCATGGCAATTGGTGAGGTGGGCGGTTTCCCTTCCACAAACTTATCTGCACTCTGCAGCCCTGGTAACTAACTGCCCAGCGTTGCAAAATCAGAGAGAAAATATTTACAATGACAGTTGACACCCGCCCCCAAAAAAAAAACCTTCCATGAGATCAACGATCAACTTGACCTGATCTCCTCCAGATGAAATCGCTTCAGACAGGGAATACAATCTCTCAGTGCCTTAGGGAGGGGAGGGGTTAAATAGTACAAAGAGCACTGGAATCATATCCAGGCATGAGCTCGAAGAATCCTCCAATGCACAACCCCACCCCACTTGCCTGGATGTTGGAACTCAGAGTTCATCTCAGCTTATGTCTTCCACATCAGACCATTCTGCAGGCAGTGTGGGAACACCTGAAGAGTGCTTCTCGAATACTGGTCTGACTTTTCCACCTTTGGATGGTTGTGTGGGTGTGGGTGTGTGTGCCTTCCTGATAGAATTGTGCGTCTGTGAACATGAAGAGGGTATTAACCCCTGGATTGATAGGGGGTATAGTGGTGACTCCAAGTCAGACTTGTAGGAAGTGCCCTTCACCTGGTCAGTTAGCTCCCATTGTGCTTCTCTTGATGCATCCCAGGTAGATGGCCCTCTTCAGCCACCGTCCTGGTTCATCTAATGATCAACTTGACAGCTTAGAGTATTCTGAGAGGAGAGGGCCCCATGCTGAGATTACATTGTCTGTAGGCATATCTTTGAGATATACCTTGATTATAAATTGATGTAGGATGACCCGTCCCACTGCATGTGGCACACCTCAGGCATATGGGACAAGGGTGTATGGGAAAGCTAGCTAAGCCCACTGTGGGTGGCACCATTCCTCAGGCAGATGAGACAAGGATGTATGGGAAAGCTAGTTAAGCATGAACCAGTGAGAGCCAGAAAGCTCTCCTCCATAGTTTCTGCTTCAAGCTCCTGAGTTCCTGCCCTGGCTCTGCCAAGGATGAACTGTGACATTAAAATGTAAGTCTCCCCTAAGTTTGATTTCTTTTTCTTCCACAGTGGCGATCAGGTGGTTTTAATATTTGTCACAGTAACAAAATAAAACCAGACTGGTCACAAATGCTGGGACTCTTTTGAACTGGACAATCAAATGTAGCAAAACGGTCAATCACCTTTCCATGGGAAACCAGTACATGTTCTGTTCGCTGTCACACTCAAGTGACCTAAGTGACCTCATGCCACCTTTACTCAGTTTACCAGCTGAACACCAGGAATAGTATACACCTCCTTCTGTTCTTATGCACGTGAAGCCTACATAAGAGTGCTTGTGGTTATTGTGTCCCTAGGCCAAGTGGCCTCTCTGGCAGCCTGACAGCTGGCCGTTGTCATTGAGAATTTTTCAAGATAAGCAGGATCCGTTAGACATCAGCTAACTTGAGCAGGTGTGACCCTCATGATTGTATGGGAATGGGTTCTTTACCAGCATAGCCATCTCCCTAACCCTAATTATTGTTATACTTAATTAAGACATAATAACTACATTCATCATGGTGGCACAAGCTTGTCATCCTAGTTGTTTCAGGAGACTGAAGTAGAGGATTGTTAAGTTCACGGGCAGCCTGGGCAACTGAAGGAGAGCCTATATCAAAAATAAAGACTGAAGAAGAGGACTCAGGGTATAACACAGTGGCAGAGCATTTCCCGGGCATGTGCAAGACTTAGGTTTAGCCCTAGTCCAACAGAAGGGAGAAAAGGATATAACTGTAGTGACGTACAGTGACACTAACGTGTCACACGGCGCCTTCTCCACAGATCTTCACTGAGGAGAATTCAGAGTGGAAGTATTCTGTGATCATATTGTTCAGATTGAGGAAGCTATGACCCAGAAATATGGGAGGTAGGGTGGCTTCCCAGGTCACAGAGCTGTTCCCAATTATTGTCTGCTGCGACACTGTGTCTGCTCTCTCTCTGTCACCAGCTAAAGAGTCCAGCACATTGCATGTGGAGCATGTCTGCCAAGAAAGGCTGACAGTCTCCATTGGCCCAAAGTGATGGAGATGGAGATTCTGGATCCAACAAGGGTAACAGTCCAGAATAGCAGCTGTTCCCAGGCTGCTCATCCTTAAAAAAATAAAGTTCCCCAAAGAGCTTTTGTTTGCCCATACTTACTGCCAGAGAACTTAAGCTGGAAGTTTAAACAAAAGTTTACTGAGCCTGTCTGTAATCTCAGCACTTTGGGAGGAGAAGGTAGGAAGGTATTCAAGGCCATCCTTGGGTACCTAGCAAGTTCAAGGTTAACCTGGAATACTTGAGACCTTATTTTAACCACACACACACACACACACACACACACTGATTTTTTTTTACCTTTCTTTTTTTTTTTCTAAATCGCTTAGAAATTGTAATAATAAACCTGCAACTTGTTAACATACATTATCTATTTGGAGAGAGGATAACTATTTCTCCAAATGAAAACAATCGGTAAAAAGAGTGACCTTGTTTTGCATTTTATAAAATGGCTTCTGCTTCTTGCCTTGCTCCAATGAACTAATAACACATTGCTTCTGGAAAATTCCCCTGTGTACTTATACATGACAGGGTGAGTGGCTGATACTCAAAGAGTGTGGCAGAAGTCCTGAATCTGAACCCCTCCAGTCTCTGTAGCCCTCAGGAGCGGGAGGAGGAGGAGGTCAAGGAGACAGCCACGTCTGCAGGAAGGTCAGGGCCAGGCATTCACCCCAGAGAAACTACACTGGAGCAAGTTGGACAGAGTAAGGTAGTGGTGATGAGGGGGTCCAGGAGCATGCTGGGGGACACACCCTCCAGACAGGGACAGAGGCCAAGGCTCTGAGGAAGGGTGGAGCAGTACAGTGAGTGGCTCAGGAGAGAGCACAAGGTTCAGACTCTGCGCCAGAGGAGACCAGTGGGCACCAAGCAGGACCTTGAGGGTCACCCTGAGCACGGGGGGAGTTTATGTTCTTGGTGTGGTGAGAACCCTGAGGTGACTGAGAGTAGGGCAGACCATGTTTCCTTCTGAGAAGGCCACTGGACAGGAGGGCAAAGAGTGGCCCTGAAAGTGGGATCCCACAGAATGGGGATGTGGCTTTATCCATTATACATCTGACATGATGTCTAAATTATATAAAGAACTAAGATATATAAATAACTAAAAATAACGAACATTAAAAAAAAACCAAATAACCCAATTTAAAATCAGTATAGAGATCAAGAAAAAGTTCAACATCCTTACTCATCAGGGAGATGCAAATCAAAACGATATTGAGATTTCACCTGACACCAACCAGCATGGCCAAGATCAGTAAAACAAATGACAGCTCACACTAGTTAGGATGTGGGGCAAAGGGGAACATTCATCCATTGTTGGTGGCGGTGCAAGCTTGTTCAGCCACTACAGAAATCGCTGTGGCAGTTCCTCGGGAAGATGGGCGTCGTCTACTTCAAGGTCCAGCTGTACAACTCCTGAGCATGTGCAGAAAGACTCTACAATCTACCTCGAGCCACAGTCGTTGCTGCCTTATTCATAATAATCAGAAATTGGAAACTGCCTATATATCTATCAGCTGATGAATGGATAATAAAAGTAGGGTGCATTTACACAGTTAGATAGCTGTTAAGAAGAACAAAACTATAAAATTTGCAAGTAAATGGATAGAGCTGCATAAATGATCCTAAGTGAAGTAATCCAGACCCCAAAAGACAAATATTATGCATTATTTCTTCTATGTAGAGGTTAGATTTTGTAGCGAGAACTTTGGTTTTTTTTTTTAAAGCACACACACACACACATATGGGAATATGTCTTTATTTTAATCCAGGTGTGTGATATTAAGCTGTTTCAGGTTGTCCTCAGCAGCCGACCATGATTTGCCTCATGCTCTAGCAGAGGTGTGGTTTTGCCAGCTGCAGATAGTTTCTGTGATTGTGTGCTGTTTAGAATTATGGGAACTTTTCAGAGGGTATATAACGGCTAGGGCTCCAAGAGGTGGAATTGGTCATTGCTGGTTTTGGAAGGGTTGGTTGCTGTTTGATAGTAGTTGTGATCAAAGAAGAAACTAGAAGAAATAAATTAGATTTAGGGATCTTTTTCTCTCCTACCTAGGGTAGGGTTGAAAGGGTGGAATAAGGGTGGAGAAGGTGGAAGAAAGAAGAACCGAGGAAGTAGCAAAAGATGAGCTACAAGAAAGTAGCAATAGACAAGCTACAAGCTTTCAATATTTTTATAATGTGTGCTGTAATCGGAATAACCACAGGGTCCCCAGTAAAGGACTCTCTCAGAAGAGAAGAAATGGCATTTTTGTCAAATTTGTTTTGGCACATTTTGTTTTGTTTGGGCATTTTTCTCTTAGTGCTCATCAGCTTTTGTCTTTGTGTGTGTGTGTGTGTGTGTGTGTGTGTGTGTGTAGGTTTCTTCCTTTTCATTGTTTTGTTTTTATTGTTTTATAAAAATTGAAGGGGACACATGAAGCTGAGTAGGTAGAAGTTTGGGAAGGATCTGGGAGGAATTAGGAAGGGAAAACATGATCAAAATATTGTATAAAAATTTTTTTCAATTTTTTTTTTTGAGACAGAGTTTCTCTGTATAGCTCTGGCTGACCTGGAACTCACTTTGTAGACCAGGCTGTCCTCGAACTCAGAAATCTGCCTGCCTCTGCCTCCCGAGTGCTGGGATTAAAGGCGTACGCCACCATGCCCAGCTTGGGGGGTGTTTCTTTAAGACAAGGTTTCTCTGTGTAGCCCTGGTTGTCCTGGAACTGATCAGGTTGCTTGAACTCAGTGATATGCCTGCTTCTGCCTCCCAAGTACTAGGATTAAAGGCCTTGGCCACCATGCCTAGCAAAGGTAGTAGCTTGCTTGCTCTCTCTCTCTCTCTCTCTCTCTCTCTCTCTCTCTCTCTCTCTCTCTCCCCCCCCGTTGTTGTTGTTGTTGTTCTTCTTCTTCATCTTCTTCTTTTTCTTCTCCTCCTCTTCCTCCTTCTCCCCCTTCCCCCTTCCTCCTCTTCCTCCTCCTCCTCCTTTTTCAATTAAAAAAAAAGTGGCACTTGGATGAGTGACACGCTGAGCAATTGTTCTGGAACATTCTGAATATGTGACTTCACTGGGCTCAAGGGAAGACTCTGTGCCCAAGCTTCTTAGCCCTAGTGTTGGGTTCCTGCAAAAGGGGAAGTCTCTTGTGCAGCTCAGAGGAGCCAGAACAGGTCTGTGGATCCATGAAGTCTGGAGCCTGGCTCTGCTCTACACTCCACTTAAGGCTGAGAGAACAGTCAGCCTGTGTGGAAGAGGGGCAAAAGCAGGTACAACAGGATCTTTTTGCTATTTCTATACAGCCCTGGGGAGCCAGGAGGCTATGGAGATCAGGTTTTCCCTTTCACACCCCTGGAATGTTAGCATTGGCAGAGTCTGTACATGCACAAGACCTCAAAGGAACCCCAGAGACCCCACCAGAGAGCCCTGCTTCCTAACCCAAGAGACTACTGTAATTCTTCACTAACCTGCAGCCTCCTGCTGCCCTTCACAAAGCACTGGGCCCTGAATCTCAGGCCACCTGTCCCTGGCACTTTCGCTGGTCCTAGGGAAGCTAAAGGGGGTGTAGGTGGGAAAGTGAAGCCTACTGATGGCCAGGCCTTAGATAAGGGACATCAGTTCAGCCCAGAGCAGAGTGGGCAGGAACTGCCTGGGGTAGAACACACCTGGGGCTTCCTTCTTTTTCCTGTGACCTTCTGGGTGCCCATGTACTAGAGAAGCACAGGAAAGTGGAGTCCCTGCCTCACATGGAGCACCTGGTGCTTTAATTGCAGTCAAAGCCACTTCTCTAGGGAGCCACAGTTGTGATGCCCCGAGTCACCCAGTCACTATGTCTCTGCTTGGGGAGAGAAAGCACCATGTTCTGAAACTCAGGCAGACCTCAGAAGTAAAGAGACCTTGACTCTTGGAGACAGCCCCACTATTTTGGAAACTAGTTTAAGAGGAGTGCTCATAAAATTATCTTTTACAATAGAAGGGTCTCTCTAGAGATCCTTTCCAAACTAGCTAGACCTTTCCAAGGAAGCTATGAAATAAACCTTGGCAGTGACATCCCGGTTGGGGACTCCTGTCTGGCTTTTTGGTCTCTCTTTCTCTCTCTCTCCCTCTCCCTCTTCCTCCCTCCTTTCCTTCCTCTCCTCCTCCACCTTTCTGTCTCTCACTCTCACTCTGTGCAATTGTGTGTGTGCACAAGTACATGTGTGAGCATATGTACAGAGACCAGAGATGAACGAAACAGATGTCTTCCTCAGTTGCTCTCCACTTTCACTTTTGAAGCATCATTTCTCACTGATTTGAGTCAGACTCATCGGCCAGTCAGCCTCAGGGATCCTTCCATCTCAGCCACTCCCAGCCTATCCCCAGAACTAGGCTTAGAGACATTCAAGCACCCTGTCCAACTTTTATGTAAGTGCTAGGGATTGAACTCAGGTCCTTATGTTTGCACAGTAAGCATCTCACTTGGTGAGCCATCTGTCACCCTAGCCTTTGTGTATACTTCCTAAGCCCAATGAACAGTACCTCATCCAGTGTGTGTATGGATAGTCTTGTATGGCCAGGTGTGTGGTTCTGTGTAGCATGCTTACCTAGTCCTGCAGGCAACTGGATGCTGAACACACCACTGTGTTAGGTACTGCAAAGGGCTGTTGACTTAAGCTGACCACCTCTCACGAGCTGGATAGAAATGGAGGCATGAACCCACCCAGCAGAGAAACAAAACTCTGAATTCAGTCTCACTGCAAAGGTCGATGTCACCCCACACCCTGGCTCCTCCACTGAAAGGCTCTCTCAGCTGTGGGTTTCAGAGAATAGACCCTGAGGGTGAGGCTCCTGGGCATCTGGTTCTCCTTATTCACCAAGAACCCTGAGGTCACTGGAAGATCACAGGGACATGTTCCTTTTTGTTTGGATGCTGCGTTCCAGGCGCTGGGAACCAAATGACATCATGTGAGGATAGGATCCAAGCTCTTCTTACCCACTGGCCACTGTCTCCAGACAGATGTTAGGCGGGTGAAGTCATCCAGGGGAGAGTTAAGAGCTATCGTCTCTTGTAACCGTGGGACGATCTGTCCCAAGGGGGCACACACAGCAAGTGCAAATGAAGAGCCGGGTGACATTTCGATTTAAAGCTCCAGTAATTTGCAGGTGATGTTTGAAGGATGTTTGGCACACTGTAGAGGCCAAGGAGAAGATAGGATGGGGATTAACCCCTTAGTCTCCTCGCTTGGTTAGCCATGACATTCTGTTACAATCGGCAGCAGAAGGCGCCTAAAAAGGGGGTTGGGGCCTTCCTTGCTCTGTGATCAAAGAAGAGGTTCAGTCTTGAATCACATACACTTAAGAACACCTTGCACGGTGTGCCTCTTCTTTTGCTCTTCTAAGTAATTGCTGTGATGTTAATTTGGAAACAAAACCAAGCACAAACATGGGGTTGCTGTCAGCTCTTGCCTATGTCCGGCTTATTTGAGATCCTCAGGGAGATTTCTGGTGGAACAAGACAAAAGCAGATGCATTTGGGATGGAGGCCAGAGGAAATGACAATAGCATCTCTCCTCTGGGGAGCTTGGAGTGGTTGCAACTAGTCTGGACTAGTCTCTTAGCCTCAAGTTGTTCCTCCTCCCATTAAAAGTCACATCTAGCCACATCATGCTTCTGACAGACCTAAAATGCTCATGTGCACAGGTAGCAAAGCCTCAGCACACTGTGCCATCCAGGGACAGCCCACCTGGTACTGAACTGGAATGTTATAGAAGACCCTCTCCACACAGGACCCTAAATGGGAACTGGGATTAGGAGAGCCAAGAGTGGACCTGCCCTGCAGAGAGCGCCATCTTGGCTCCGGGACTCCCCGAACTTAGTCTACAGGTTAGAGTGAGGACCACAGAGGCAGACAGCTTCTGGGACAGGCGGGAGCCACAGAGCCGCTGAGGCAGCACCCTTTTGGGGCCGCAGACATCCGGCACCCTCCCAGTCGGAGGACAGTGACCTGCCCTGCAGAGAGCGCCATCTTGGCTCCGGGACTCCGCCGAGCTTAGTCTCTACAGGTCAGAGTGGGGACCACGGGGGCAGACGGCTTCTGGGACAGGCAGGAGCCACAGAGCCGCTGAGGCAGCACCCTTTTGGGGCCGCAGACTTCCGGCACCCTCCCAGCCGGAGGACAGAGACCTGCCCTGCAGAGAGCGCCATCTTGGCTCCGGGACTCCCCGAACTTAGTCTACAGGTTAGAGTGAGGACCACAGAGGCAGACAGCTTCTGGGACAGGCGGGAGCCACAGAGCCGCTGAGGCAGCACCCTTTTGGGGCCGCAGACATCCGGCACCCTCCCAGTCGGAGGACAGTGACCTGCCCTGCAGAGAGCGCCATCTTGGCTCCGGGACTCCACTGAGCTTAGTCTCTACAGGTCAGAGTGGGGACCACGGGGGCAGACAGCTTCTGGGACAGGCAGGAGCCACAGAGCCGCTGAGGCAGCACCCTTTTGGGGCCGCAGACATCCGGCACCCTCCCAGTCGGAGGACAGTGACCTGCCCTGCAGAGAGCGCCATCTTGGCTCCGGGACTCCGCCTAGCTTAGTCTCTACAGGTCAGAGTGGGGACCACGGGGGCAGACGGCTTCTGGGACAGGCAGGAGCCACAGAGCCGCTGAGGCAGCACCCTTTTGGGGCCGCAGACTTCCGGCACCCTCCCAGCCGGAGGACAGAGACCTGCCCTGCAGAGAGCGCCATCTTGGCTCCGGGACTCCCCGAACTTAGTCTACAGGTTAGAGTGAGGACCACAGAGGCAGACAGCTTCTGGGACAGGCGGGAGCCACAGAGCCGCTGAGGCAGCACCCTTTTGGGGCCGCAGACATCCGGCACCCTCCCAGTCGGAGGACAGTGACCTGCCCTGCAGAGAGCGCCATCTTGGCTCCGGGACTCCACCGAGCTTAGTCTCTACAGGTCAGAGTGGGGACCACGGGGGCAGACAGCTTCTGGGACAGGCAGGAGCCACAGAGCCGCTGAGGCAGCACCCTTTTGGGGCCGCAGACATCCGGCACCCTCCCAGTCGGAGGACAGTGACCTGCCCTGCAGAGAGCGCCATCTTGGCTCCGGGACTCCGCCGAGCTTAGTCTCTACAGGTCAGAGTGGGGACCACGGGGGCAGACGGCTTCTGGGACAGGCAGGAGCCACAGAGCCGCTGAGGCAGCACCCTTTTGGGGCCGCAGACTTCCGGCACCCTCCCAGCCGGAGGACAGAGACCTGCCCTGCAGAGAGCGCCATCTTGGCTCCGGGACTCCCCGAACTTAGTCTACAGGTTAGAGTGAGGACCACAGAGGCAGACAGCTTCTGGGACAGGCGGGAGCCACAGAGCCACTGAGGCAGCACCCTTTTGGGGCCGCAGACATCCGGCACCCTCCCAGTCGGAGGACAGTGACCTGCCCTGCAGGGAGCGCCATCTTGGCTCCGGGACTCTGCCAAGCTTAGTCTCTACAGGTCAGAGTGGGGACCACGGGGGCAGACAGCTTCTGGGACAGGCAGGAGCCACAGAGCCGCTGAGGCAGCACCCTTTTGGGGCCGCAGACATCCGGCACCCTCAAAGTCGGAGGACAGTGACCTGCCCTGCAGAGAGCGCCATCTTGGCTCCGGGACTCCGCCGAGCTTAGTCTCTACAGGTCAGAGTGGGGACCACGGGGGCAGACGGCTTCTGGGACAGGCAGGAGCCACAGAGCCGCTGAGGCAGCACCCTTTTGGGGCCGCAGACTTCCGGCACCCTCCCAGCCGGAGGACAGAGACCTGCCCTGCAGAGAGCGCCATCTTGGCTCCGGGACTCCGCCAAGCTTAGTCTCTACAGGTCAGAGTGGGGACCACGGGGGCAGACAGCTTCTGGGACAGGCAGGAGCCACAGAGCCGCTGAGGCAGCACCCTTTTGGGGCCGCAGACTTCCGGCACCCTCCCAGCCGGAGGACAGAGACCTGCCCTGCAGAGAGTGCCATCTTGGCTCCGGGACTCCGCCGAACTTAGTCTGCACAGGACAGAGTGAGGACCACAGAGGCAGACAGCTTCTGGGACAGGCGGGAGCCACAGAACCGCTGAGGCAGCACCCTTTTGGGGCCGCAGACATCCGACACCCTCCCAGCCGGAGAACAGTGACCTGCCCTGCAGGGAGCGCCATCTTGGCTCCGGGACTCCGCCGAACTTAGTCTGTACAGGTCTGCTGACAGAGGATACTCAGAATCCCCAGAAGAACAACCTCTGAACAGAGACAACTATAACAACTCCAGAGATTACCAGATGGCGAGAGGTAAAGGTAAGAATCTTACTAACAGAAACCAAGACCACTCACCATCATCAGGACCCAGCACTCCCACTTCGCCCAGTCCAGGGCACCCCAACACACCTGAAAAACTAGACCTGGATTTAAAAGCATATCTCATGATGATGGTAGAGGACATCAAGAAGGACTTTAAAGAACTACAGGAGAACATGGCTAAAGAGTTACAAGTCCTTAAAGAAAAACAGGAAAACACAACCAAACTGGTAGAAGTCCTTAAAGAGAAACAGGAAAACACATCCAATCAGATGATGGAAATGAACAAAACCATACTAGACCTAAAAAGGGAAGTAGACACAATAAAGAAAACCCAAAATGAGGCAACACTGGAGATAGAAACCCTAGGAAAGAAATCTGGAACCATAGATGCAAGCATCAGCAACAGAATACAAGAGATGGAAGAGAGAATCTCAGGTGCAGAAGATTCCATAGAGAACATGGGCACAACAATCAAGGAAAATGGAAAATGCAAAAAGATCCTAACTCAAAACATCCAGGAAATACAGGACACAATGAGAAGACCAAACCTACGGATAATAGGAGTGGATGAGAATGAAGATTTTCAACTCAAAGGACCAGCAAACATCTTCAACAAAATTATAGAAGAAAACTTCCCAAATCTAAAGAAAGAGATGCCCATGAACATACAAGAAGCCTACAGAACTCCAAATAGGCTGGACCAGAAAAGAAATACCTCCCGACACATAATAATCAGAACAACAAATGCACTAAATAAAGATAGAATACTAAAAGCAGCAAGAGAAAAAGGCCAAGTAACATATAAAGGCAAGCCTATCAGAATTACACCAGATTTTTCACCAGAGACTATGAAAGCCAGAAGATCCTGGACAGATGTTATACAGACACTAAAAGAACACAAATTCCAGCCCAGGCTACTATACCCAGCCAAACTCTCAATTAACATAGATGGAGAAACCAAAGTATTCCACGACAAAACCAAATTCACACATTATCTCTCCACGAATCCAGCCCTTCAAAGGATAATAACAGAAAAAAACCAATACAAGGACAGGAACCACGCCCTAGAAACAACAAGAAGGTAATCCCTCAACAAACCTAAAAGAAGACAGCCACAAGAACAGAATGCCAACTTTAACAACAAAAATAACAGGAAACAACAATTACTTTTCCTTAATATCTCTTAATATCAATGGACTCAACTCCCCGATAAAAAGACATAGACTAACAAACTGGCTACACAAACAAGACCCAACATTTTGCTGCTTACAAGAAACTCATCTCAGAGAAAAAGATAGACACTACCTCAGAATGAAAGGCTGGAAAACAATTTTCCAAGCAAATGGTCTGAAGAAACAAGCTGGAGTAGCCATTCTAATATCAGATAAGATTGACTTCCAACCCAAAGTCATCAAAAAAGACAGGGAGGGGCACTTCATACTCATTAAAGGTAAAATCCTCCAAGAGGAACTATCAATCCTGAATATCTATGCTCCAAATACAAAGGCAGCCTCATTCATTAAAGAAACTTTAGTAAATCTCAAAGCACACATTGCACCTCATACAATAATAGTGGGAGACTTCAACACACCACTTTCACCAATGGACAGATCATGGAAACAGAAACTAAACAGGGACACAGTGAAACTAACAGAAGTTATGGATCAAATGGATCTGGCAGATATCTACAGAACATTTTACCCTAAAACAAAAGGATACACCTTCTTCTCAGCACCTCATGGTACCTTCTCCAAAATTGACCACGTAATTGGGCACAAAACAGGACTCAACAGATACAAAAACATTGAAATTGTCCCATGCATCCTATCAGATCACCATGGACTAAGGCTGATCTTCAATAACAAAATAAATAATAGAAAGCCAACCTTCACGTGGAAACTGAACAACACTCTTCTCAATGATACCTTGGTCAAGGAAGGAATAAAGAAAGAAATTAAGGACTTTTTAGAGTTCAATGAAAATGAAGCCACAACATACCCAAACTTATGGGACGCAATGAAAGCATTTCTAAGAGGAAAACTCATAGCTCTGAGCGCCTCCAAAAGGAAACTAGAAAGAGCACACATTAGCAGCTTGACAACACACCTAAAAGCACTAGAACAAAAGGAAGCAAATTCACCCAAGAGGAGTAGACGGCAGGAAATAATCAAACTCAGGGGTGAAATCAACCAAGTGGAAACAAGAAAAACTATTCAAAGAATCAACCAATCAAGGAGCTGGTTCTTTGAGAAAATCAACAAGATAGATAAACCCTTAGCCAGACTCACTAGAGGGCACAGGGAAAGCATCCTAATTAACAAAATCAGAAATGAAAAAGGAGACATAACAACAGATCCTGAAGACATCCAAAACACCATCAGATCCTTCTACCAAAGGCTATACTCAACAAAACTGGAGAACCTGGATGAAATGGAGAAGTTCCTAGACAGATACCAGGTACCAAAGTTGAATCAAGATCAGGTTAATGATCTAAACAGCCCTATATCCCCCAAAGAAATAGAAGCAGTCATTAATAGTCTCCCAACCAAAAAAAGCCCAGGACCAGATGGGTTTAGTGCAGAGTTCTATCAGACCTTCAAAGAAGATCTAATCCCAGTTCTTCACAAACTATTCCACAAAATAGAAACAGAAGGTACTCTACCCAACTCATTCTATGAAGCCACAATTACTCTGATACCTAAACCACAAAAAGACCCAACAAAGATAGAAAACTTCAGACCAATATCCCTTATGAATATTGATGCAAAAATCCTCAATAAAATTCTTGCTAACCGAATCCAAGAACACGTCAAAACAATCATCCATCCTGACCAAGTAGGTTTCATCCCAGGGATGCAGGGATGGTTCAATATACGGAAATCCATCAACGTAATCCAGTATATAAACAAACTCAAAGACAAAAACCACATGGTCATCTCGTTAGATGCGGAAAAAGCATTTGACAAGATCCAACACCCATTCATGATAAAAGTCTTGGAAAGATCAGGAATTCAAGGCCCATACCTAAACATGATAAAAGCAATCTACAGCAAACCAGTAGCCAACATCAAAGTAAATGGTCAGAAGCTTGAAGCAATCCCTCTAAAATCAGGGACTAGACAAGGCTGTCCACTTTCTCCATACCTATTCAACATTGTACTTGAAGTCCTAGCCAGAGCAATTCGACAACAAAAGGAGATCAAAGGGATACAAATTGGAAAAGATGAAGTCAAAATATCACTTTTTGCAGATGATATGATAGTATATATAAGTGACCCTAAAAATTCCACCAGAGAACTCCTAAGCCTGATAAACAGCTTCGGTGAAGTAGCTGGATATAAAATTAACTCAAACAAATCAATGGCCTTTCTCTACACAAAGAATAAACAGGCTGAGAAAGAAATTAGGGAAACAACACCCTTCTCAATAGTCACAAATAATATAAAATATCTTGGCGTGACTCTAACTAAGGAAGTGAAAGATCTGTATAATAAAAACTTCAAGTCTCTGAAGAAAGAAATTATAGAAGATCTCAGAAGATGGAAAGATCTCCCATGCTCATGGATTGGCAGGATCAACATTGTAAAAATGGCTATCTTGCCAAAAGCAATCTACAGATTCAATGCAATCCCCATCAAAATTCCAAATCAATTCTTCAACGAATTAGAAAGTGCAATCTGCAAATTCATCTGGAATAACAAAAAACCTAGGATAGCAAAAACTCTTCTCAAGGATAAAAGAACCTCTGGTGGAATCACCATGCCGGACCTAAAGCTCTACTACAGAGCAATTGTGATAAAAACTGCATGGTACTGGTATAGTGACAGACAAATAGACCAATGGAATAGAATTGAAGACCCAGAAATGAACCCACACACCTACGGTCACTTGATCTTCGACAAGGGAGCTAAAAACATCCAGTGGAAGAAAGACAGCATTTTCAACAAATGGTGCTGGCACAACTGGTTGTTAACATGTAGAAGAATGCGAATCGATCCATTCCTATCTCCTTGTACTAAGGTCAAGTCTAAGTGGATCAAGGAACTTCACATAAAACCAGAGACACTGAAACTTATAGAGGAGAAAGTGGGGAAAAGCCTTGAAGATATGGGCACAGGGGAAAAATTCCTGAATAGAACAGTAATGGCTTGTGCTGTAAGATCGAGAATTGACAAGTGGGACCTCATGAAACTACAAAGCTTCTGCAAGGCTAAAGACACCATCAATAAGACAAAAAAACCACCAACAGATTGGGAAAGGATCTTCACCTATCCTAAATCAGATAAGGGACTAATATCCAATATATATAAAGAACTCAAGAAGGTGGACTCCAGAAAGTCAAATAACCCCATTAAAAAATGGGGCTCAGAACTGAACAAAGAATTCTCGCCTGAGGAATACCGAATGGCAGAGAAACACCTGAAAAAATGTTCAACATCCTTAATCATCAGGGAAATGCAAATCAAAACAACCCTGAGATTCCACCTCACACCAGTCAGAATGGCTAAGATCAAAAATTCAGGTGACAGCAGTTGCTGGCGAGGATGTGGAGAAAGAGGAACACTCCTCCATTGTTGGTGGGATTGCAAGCTTGTACAACCACTCTGGAAATCAGTCTGGCGGTTCCTCAGAAAATTGGACATAGTACTACCGGAGGATCCAGCAATACCTCTCCTGGGCATATATCCAGAAGATGTCCCAACCGGTAAAAAGGACACATGTTCCACTATGTTCATAGCAGCCCTATTTATAATAGCCAGAAGCTGGAAAGAACCCAGATGTCCCTCAACAGAGGAATGGATACAGAAATTATGGTACATTTACACAATGGAGTACTACTCAGCTATTAAAAAGAATGAATTTATGAAATTCCTAGCCAAATGGATGGACCTGGAGGGCATCATCTTGAGTGAAGTAACACAATCACAAAAGAACTCACACAATATGTATTCACTGATAAGTGGATATTAGCCCAAAACTTAGGATACCCAAGATTTAAGATACAATTTGCTAAACGCATGAAACTCAAGAAGAATGAAGACCAAAGTGTGGACACTGTGCACCTTCTCAGAATTGGGAACAAAACACCCAGGGAAGGAGTTACAGAGACAAAGTTCGTAGCGGTGATGAAAGGATGGACCATTTAGAGACTGCCGTATCCAGGGATCCATCCCATAATCAACTTCTAAACGCTGACACCATTGCATACACTAGCAAGATTTTGCTGAAAGGACCCAAATATAGCTGTCTCTTGTGAGACGATGCTGGGGCCTAGCAAACACAGGAGTGGATGTTCACAGTCAGCTATTGGATGTATCACAGGGCTCCCAATGGAGAAGCTAGAGTAAGTACCCAAGGAGCTAAAGGGATCTGCAACCCTATTGTTGGAACAACATGATGTACTAACTAGAACCCCGGAGCTCTTGTCTCTAGCTGCATATGTATCGAAAGATGGCCTAGTCAGCCATCAATGGAAAGAGAGGCCCATTGGACTTGCAAACTTTATATGCCCCAATATAGGGGAATGCCAGGGCCAAAAGAATGGGAATGGGTGGATAGGGAAGTGGGGAGGGCGCTATGGGGGACTTTTGGGATAGCATTGGAAACGTAATTGAGGAAAATATGTAATAAAAATATTAAAAAAAAAAAAAAAATAAAAAAAAAAAAAAAAAAAAAAAAAAAAAAAAAAGGAGAGCCAAGAGTAAGGACACATTACCACTGTGCCCCCCACCCTTGTCAGCAAGATTCTTATGTTACTTTTCCTGTCACTATGGTGACAGTTCTAACAATGACATCTTACAGGAGAGACGCTTGCTTGTTTGGCCTCATGGTTTCAGAGGAAATTCAGTTCAACATGGTGGGGGAGGCTGGGCAGAGGGAGAGAGTCCCAGTCTGTCTGGTGTGTTCACATGACAGCTTAACCCTGAAGCAGAAAACATTGTAACCAGAAAACATTGTAACCGGGGCAAGTATGAACTCAGAGAAGCCAACTCCTGTCAGCCAGGCCCTGCTCCCTAAAGACTCCACAGCTGTCAAATAGCATCACAAGCTGGGGGACTCATTTAAGAAATGAGTCTGTGGCAGACATTTCCAAGTTGAGCCATAGCAAATTCCCAGTGGGCCTTTGAAACCTTGACTCATACCAAGCTAGGGGATTAACAACAGTCATTAATAACAAAGTGAGACAAATGTAACAGCATTCACTCTCAAAATACACTTATGTGCTATACAATACTTTCTTCTTGTGCAGAGAGGGTACAAGCCCACAGGAGGAATGTTTACAAGGTAGGTGACACAGCACATACCTGTATCTGATCACAGACACTGTGAAGCCACAGCCATTGCTCTGATATCCAAGATGGCTACTGAGTAGCTAGAGGGTAGGCAGTGCACTGTGTGGAGACATTGTGCTGAAGGAATGACACATGAGCCAGGTGGGATGTTGTGGGACAATTCAAGATGTCATCATGCTAGAACTCTGTGCAATGCAAAATGTATGGACTGTTTGTCTTTGGAATTTTCCATTGAATATTGGTGAACTGTAGCTGAAACCACAGAGATCAAAAGCGTAAGCGAAGGCCGACAACTACTGTCTTCAGACAAAAACCTTGGTGGAATGGGAGTTACAGAGAATCGGTTAGGGGTGGTGAGAAAGAGCCTTGAAGAAGACCCATAAAAGCCCCTGAAGGACTGGGTGTTAACCAAACCGGGATAGGGGACCCAAAGACAGCTCACTCCCTCAGCTGGCCCTTAACCTGACTCTGGCAAGGGCAGCAGTGCCTCTTCTTGGTCTGCACTTTATGTGATGTTCATGACTGTTGCAGGATGAAGTGGGGGTGTATCCACCCTCTTCTCTGGTAGAAAATGGTCCATAAGTGATGGAGAGATGACTCATCTATTAAGAGCACTGGCTTCTTTTCCAGAGGACCCAGGTTGGATTCCCAGTGCTCACACAGTAGCTCATAACCATCAGTAACTTGAGTTCCAGGAGATTTGATGCCCTCTTCTGGCTTCCATGGGCACTGCATGCATGAGGTGTACACGCATGCAAAACATTCACACACATTTAAAAAGATAAAGAATATATTTTTCTTAAAATGGAAAGTTGGTGACAGTATTCTAAACAGACAAAAAAGAAAATGCCCCATGGAGGTTGTCACTGTGAGTCAGCTTTCCTGTCATGACCTTAAGTCCCTGGGTTGACTGAATCCAAAAGAAGTTGTCCCTGAGTCTTCAACTTTTCTAAAATAACTGAACCAAGACATCAAAATACTCTCCAAATAAAATTTCCTTTACACCCAATTCTAGGGCCTTCTGCAGAGAGGACCTCAGATGCCCCTTGCCTGTGAGAACGGCAAGTTTATTCAGGGTCAGCCAGAATGTTCTGGCTGAGGAGGTCAGCACTCCACTAGCTTAGAATCCTGCAATTCCAATATCTTTCTTCCAACACAGCATGTAGAATACATCGGGACTTCAGAGATGCCAGACTTTAGGATGAGATTTAAAAGCACACCTGCCACCATTTCCTCCTGGAGACACATTCACTGCTAGGATGAATCTACACAAGGACCCAGGCTCAGAATGTAGGCCAGAGGAGCACCTTAGAAAATATTCCCAATCCAGGCTGGGGAGATAGATCAGCTAGCCCGAGGACCTGAGGTTGAGCCACTGGCTGAGGTGAGGGATGCTCGTGATTGCTGCTCTAGGAGCAGAGACATGTAGATCCCTGGGGGGAGGGATCACTGGCCACACAGCCCAGCTGAGAAACAGTGAACTGAAGGCTAATTTAGAGGGAAAAAATTGGAATATTACCTTGGGTCTTAGGAATAACATGAGAGAGGGAGGGGGAGGGGAAGAGGGAGGGAGAGGGGAAAGGGGAGGAGGAGGAAGAGGAGGAGGAGGAGGAGGAGGAGGAGGAGAGAGAGAGAGAGAGAGAGAGAGAGAGAGAGAGAGAGAGAGAGAGAGAGAGATACAAAAGGCTTTCAAGGAAAAAGGAGCCTAAGGGTCCAGGGTCTGAAAAGGAAGCGAGAGGCACACATAGCTACTGTTGGTATCTGCCCAGCTTGGCCCCTCTATGGTTTCTCCTGGTCCCTCCTCTGCATACATGCTTATAAATACAACTCACATGCCCTGGTCCCATTCTCAAACTGCATCAAACCCAGCTAGCTGGTCAAACGTCCTTGTTCTGAAGGGAAAGGCATCGCTCCCGTTGCTCAGTTCAATGACATCAGCAAACACGGGTTCAAAGAAGTCATCGCCAAGGCCACTGGGTTTGAAAGCATCCTGCCAAGGACCTATCCTCCAGGATGCTGAGGCAGAAGGGCTTGTGAAGAACAAACGTGGCCACAGCAATAAATCAAGAAGCAGAAGCAACTTCAAACACCAGTGTCCTTCCAGGTGTCTCTAAAAACTGGGTCCTTGGTGGGTGCCGGGGGGGTGGGGGGGGGATATGTTCAGACTTCCCGTATAGCAGCAAGAAAGCCAAGGCCTCACAGCCCAGTGAGCGCAGATGGTAGAAACCAAAGGAAAAAAACACTCGCTCCATCAACACGGGTTGTAGACTATAGCCAGAGGCATGAACAAAAAATACTGCATACTTAGGGCTTGATTTGACAGCAGACTGCCATGCTAGCAACTTGCGAGCACTGTCATATCATGGTGAGCATCTCTCCATTATTGCATATGTATACATGTAGTGCCTGAAGCAACCTTCCCAGAAGCTCCCATGACCACCAGCCATTTGATTTCTGAAGAAACAGAGACCCTGGGAGACTTCTAAGCACAGACCACATGGCTGACTGATACACTGCCTGCTTCTTATCAGCTGACCTCTGGGCAAGGATGATTGAGGATCTTCTGTGACCCGTGGAATACCTGGACAGCTGGGGTAAAAAGTCACAGCCACTGGGAAATAGCAGCATTCGTATGAAATGCTGCCTCATCACCAGAAGCTTAGGTGATCCCAAACCTTCACATTCCCATTGCCATCCACCTCACTAGATGCTGGGTCTTAACCCACTCAAGGGCACGCCCCAAGGGACACCACAAGACCAGCCATGTACCAAATGGAGAGCACCTCTGACTTGCAAGTCACTCTGCATCCATTTTCACACTTGAGCTTGGCAGCCGGGGCAGAGCGATTAACCCTGTCTTACTGTAGGATAATATGGAGATGCACAGTGAGTGACACAGCAGGGCAGAATGGTGGCCTGGGTCAGCTCAGAGGAACAACATGTAAAGCTTGAAGTAAGGACATTGCCACTAAGTTCTAGAAGAAAAAGATAGAGGTTGTGAAAGTGTGCCCACCCTTCTGGGGTGGCCACTCTCTGTTTCTCTGAAGTCTTTCTACTGCCCCTTCCCACTGAGACTCCATGAACACGAACACATGAGTTTGGTGGCCACAGCCTGGCGATTCTTCCTAACATGAGGGGCTTCCTACTCCGACACAGCACAAGCCTGTGAGTGAAGCAATTGTCTCTGAAGACATCACACAGGGACATTAATGAGCTCAATGGCCAGACCTGGCTGCCTTGGGACACTCCCCAGACCCCCACACAGCTGTGTCAACAGCAGCTAAGGAAGAAGCAAGAACTAAGCCTCTCTCAGCCGGCTTGGAAGTCAGCCACTTCTCACCTTCAGAGGAACAATGTTGCCATATTTCTTTGTTTCCATAGATGTTTCCAGTGAATAACCAGGGTCAGTGACTCAGGAAGGCACTCCCCCACCCTCTACCTTCCGTCCAAGCTCACTTCACCGAGGTCAAAAATCACAGATATTTCCATATGTGCTTCTGTGCTATATACTTATGTCTAAGAGGCCAAACAGAGAAAATAGCATTCTCAGATGTTAATATACTGTTGAAACATGTTGAAGCAGGGACATATAGGACCGACTTTTGTTACCAGGGGTTTCAGGAGGAAGAGGAAGTAGTATTTAATGGGGGCTGAAAATGTTCCCTCCCCCCGGCTAGTGTGTTTAAACACTGGGTCTCCAGCCAGTGATGCTGTTGGGAAAGGCTGTGGCATCTTTATGAGACGTGGCTGGAGGAAATCGGTCCCAGTGGAGAGGGCGGGGCTTGAAGGCATAACCAGGTTCCACTTCCGGCTCTGAGCTCTCTGCTTCCAGACTGGCAACATTGTAACAAGGATATCTCCTGCCATCACTGTGAGGGACTGTGTCTCTGAACTTGAGCCACAATCAATCCTTCCTCCCTTAATTTGCCTCTGCCTGGTATTCTGACACAAGAAAAAGAAACATAAGCAACAAAGTACTGCCATGGTAGAACTGTATACCTAAAACCGTTAAAGGGGGAGGTTTCATGAAGGATGTGGATGTCCTTTACCGTAATCTCAGACATGCGAAAAAGCTTCATTAGCGCTCTCTCTCTCTCTCTCTCTCTCTCTCTCTCTCTCTCTCTCTCTCTCTCTCTCTTTTAAATCTCATCACATTGTAAAGAACCTAAAAGACTTTATAAATGTATCACACTCTTCTGTTCAAAACTGGGAATTGGAACTTGGTTCTACCTGGAATATTAACTCTGTGTTGAGAGCTCCTGGTTTGCCCCCAGTCTCAGGACCATCAGGCATTTGGATTGCTGTGGCTTACACACTACTGGGTCAGGTCTCTGTCTGAATCCTTTCTCTCTGCTCCCTCCTGCTCCTCTCAGACTGTGCACGGCACTCTAGGGTACTCTCTCTGTCTCTCTGCACAGAGTCCTCCCTTCTTGCTACTATATAGCCAGTACAAAATGCTATAGTGATCCACCTATAAGATCATATAGAAAAGTCAAGACCAGTTCTGCATCTTGAGTCATAAGCCAAAGCTCTCAGTGCTGCCAGTCATCCGGCTCCAGACTCTAAAGTAAAAGCATTTGGCACGATTCTCCACCATTCTGACACAGTTCTATAAGCTGAATGAAGGGCTATGCAATAGCTCCAAGACACAACCATAGTTGGGTCCCACACCCCCTCACTCACCCTCTGAGACTCACTAGTGTATATCTCAAGGTGGAGTATGAGACCAAAGTTCCAGGCAGTTGCTGGAAGGACCTCTGTTTTCTATTTCTGGAAGCAGCCATGAACAAGTGTGAATTGTTCCTTCAGTTATTCTCAGAGGACCTGTGTGATGTGCTGTCTTTCCAATGTCTTACTTGGAGGCAAACCCCAAACCAGTAAGGAGCTAATGGATTTCTTGTCCTGTGACAGGCACCCAGCTGTTCCATCTCTCATTTCAGGAGTCCCACAAAGCTTCCTTGGTCCCCTTGATAGACGAAGGAACTGAGTTTGGTCAGGGTTAAGCAGCTTTGCCCAGACCACACAGCGGCAAGCAACAGAGCCAGCCCATGCCCTCCTACTCCAGAACCTCGCTTTCTTCAAAGAGATGGGAAAGAGAGATGGTTCTTGCTTCCATAAGACACTGCTTTCAGCCACCCTGTAGCTGCTCTGAGTCTTGGGTTCAGAATGGAATATATATATATATATATATATATATATATATATATATAACGTCGGGTCCAGGGGCTGGAGTGATGGCTCAGCAGTTAAGAGAATGAGCTGCTCCTTCAGAGGACATAGGATTGATTCTCAGCGCTCACAACCATCTGGAACTCCAGTTCCAGGGGATCTGGCAGCCTCTGAGGACACTGTATACATGTAGTACACAGACCATATATGGAGGCAAAGCACCCATGCACATAAAATAAGTTTCTTTTTTAAATAAGAAACCTCTGGTCCATCTGTCCCATCAGAATCCACAATGTGTCTGCCCAGTGACTTTCATCCGAAAGTCAGTCCACAGAAGTCTCCATCCTTTCGAGGTCAACGGAGATCCCTGGTGGGAGGAACTCCACCTGCATCTCTCTCCTAAAAGGCTCTCTCTTGCACACAAGCTCCCTAAAACCCACCAATGAGAAGTTTGTAAAGGATGAGACTATTACCTGGTCCATATGGCTTTGTGGTAGCTGTGACCAGAGACAAATAAAAGACTCCCACCTGCTCCCCTTGCTGCCCCCCCCCCAGCAGGTGTTTTGTAGCTGAGCCAGCTCCCAGAAGCACCTGCCAGGTAACCTGAGATGGAGCTCCGCTTCACGTAACTTGTAAGGCCAGTGAGCTCAAAGTCACAAAGCCTGGTCCAGGTGTAGCATAGGCAAACAGCTATGCTACCCCAGACAGACTTTCTTCTTCAGACCTCAAGTCCCTGGGAGAGACACCCTCCCTAGTACAAAAGCAAGTGCCAGACTGTACAGACAGCCCTGGCTTCTGGATCCCCTCTCTGCCACTGTCTCAGAGAAATCTTTTCACAGGTGGGGCTGGAAGGCTATCCCTAGCTCTTTATCTTTGTTATATACTTGTCAATAGAAGAGAGACAGTGTGTGTGTGTGTGTATTCACGTGTGTGTATAGATGTGTGTGTCCACAGATATGTGTTCATCTGTGTGTGCTCACATGTGTCCATGTGTATATTCACACCTGTGTGTTCACATGTGTGTGTTCATGTGTTTGTGTGTGTGTCCATGTGTGGGTAGATGTGTGTTCACATGTGTGTATAGATGTCTGTGTTCACTTGTGTGTTCATGTGTGTGTGTTCACATGTGTGTGTAGATGTGTGTGTTCATGTGTGTGTATAGATTAGATGTGTATTCACATGCATTTATAGATGTGTGCATTCACGTGTGTGTTCATGTGTCTGTGTTCACATGAGTGTATAGATATGTGTGCTCATGTGTGTGTATCCTAGTATCATTCATCAGATAGCATCCACCTTGTTTTTTGTGACAGGGTCTCTTATTAGGACCTGCTTGAACAATTTGGCTAGGCTAGCTGGCCTGTGAGATCTGGAATCTGCTTGGTTTTTGCCTCTGAAATGCTGGTATTATAAGCATGTGCCACCAAGTCTGGCTTTCAACTCCAGGGAAGCTCTTGAAGGTCCGTCAGCAAGAACTCCAACCCACACCGTAGAAATATCCTCACCAAGCACTAGAACAAGAAATAGTTTGCTGGTGTGATGGAGAAAGAGCCTCCTTCTAAATCCTGCATTGGTCCAGGGTACAAGGCATTGTCTTATTCCCCAGAGTGACCTTCTGGTAGGAGTATCTGTGAGACTAAATAACAGACAACAGAACACGGCTGGAGAAGACACTAGCTGCCCTGGGGCTGCCATCTCCCGCAGTCAAGTGTTGTGTCTGGCCTCTTTCTGATAACGAGATGTTGTATGTCTCCACATAAGCACAATTTCAGGCAGCGTATGGCTTACAGAGCACCATTTCCAACTGCTAATGTGCATCAACCTCTCACTCCACCAGGGTGTAGTTGTGGGGGTCCACCTTCCCCTCGCACTCAATCTGCCTGCGTGCCTGCCACTATCACTAATGGAAGCAAATCATGTGCACCCAGGGAGATGGAGTCCCAACATGCAGTGCTGCTCAGACTTGAGCAGTCATCCACAGTGAAACGTGGGATGGAAATAAACCTGCTGTCTCTGGGAGATGTTTTTGGCAAAGGCCGTTTAAAAGTCAAATCCAATCAAAACATCTGCAGAAACAGAGGTGCGGGTGTCCTTGGGAACAATCCTACCCCAGAGCAATTTAAATACATTCTGGAGGTGATTTTAGACTCACCTAGTTCTCCTGGGTAGCAGACTCTATTTATGGAGATCAGTGAACTGTATCAAAGCCACACGTACACAAAGAGACTTTAGGGCAGCCTTCTTCTCACATAGATAGCATATAATACCTGTTGGTGCACCTCCCTGTTAATGTGCCTGACCTGATGTGTGCCTATCAAACACAGTTGTGTGTGGTGTGTGTGTGTGTGTGTGTGTGTGTGTGTGTGTGTGTGTGTGTGTGCCTGCCTGTATGTGTGCACATATGTGGTATGCTTTGCATGTGTATACACATTTGAGTGCATATGTATGCCTATGCATGTCTTATGGAGGTGAGAGGTCAATGCTCTCTGATTGGCTAGGCCAGTTACTCAGCAAGCTCCGGGAATCCATTTGTCTCCACTCCCCAAAGACAGGGGTTCTTTATAGTTGACTACCACAATGCCCATCCATGCCAGGGACCTGAACTTGGATCCTCATGCTTACATAGCAAGCCTCTCTCTACCCATTCAACCACCTCCACAGACCAGTTTTTTAAACATATGTATATGTGCATGTGTCATGCACTTATATGTATAAGACAGGCACACATGGGTATAAGTGCAGATACAGAGATTAGAAGAAGACCTGGAGCTAGAGTTACAAGTAGTTGTGAGCTACGTAGTGTAGGTGTTAGAAACTGAGCTGAGCCGTCGCTACAGCCTGTCAGCCCTTTAAACAATATTATTTAAAAATTTGCACGTGTACTAATTGTATGTGAGAATCTCTCATCAGGTCAGACTCTTAGGAACCAGAATCTGGGGCCTCAGATCTTTGTCCCTTGGGTTGTGTCTGCATGGAGCAAAGGCAGAAAGCTCTGGTGCCAACAACAATTATGAGGGAGAAGCAGGAGTCTAGGCGAAGTCATCAGGTGATGAACTGAAGGAGCACAGAAGAAGAGGGGAAACAGGAAGTCAGGGAAGGGACACAGGCAGGAAGGCAAGGCCAGTGTGGCTCAGACTCCATCAGGTCCAAGCTCAGTCTCCAGACAAGGGCAGCTGCTTCCCAGAGAGATGATGAGGGAGCATCAGGGGGGAGATTAGCATCACTGGCCTTAGCTGGCTACCAAAGGACACACTCCTCCTGGGATGACGCAAGAACCAGCCAGGACAGAATGAGCCGTGGAACAGGCCACGCCCCAGGAACAGATCCTTCTGAACAAGGCGGGTCACTGGTCCAGAACCAACCTCTGACAGAGCCAAAGTCACCTGGTAGGAAGTCTTCCCTGGAACATTGTGCCTGACAGTGTCTGCATATCAGACCTGAGATGAAGGGACTTTCACCATGCACCCTGGGGAATCAGACAACTCCACAGTCACCAACACAGAAGAGAAAACTTTATCAGTGTCCACAAACCACGATGGTCACATGGAATCCAAGGTCTGGCACAGGCAAAGCATGAACACCCACCCCACTAAACACCCCCACCCTGGCACAGGGTAGCACTTCTTTATATTCTTCTCTGTTGATTTCTTATCTGGGGGGGTTGGGGACTATGACTCTAAGAGCCATGGAAGTCTGAGTGTTGCCCTACATCTGATGTCAGAGGGAATGGCATTCCAGGATGAGAGAAGGCTAGAGCAACCAACCAGCCTAAGAGGAAGACCAGGTTAGCTCGATGGTGTTATTGTTCCATGCCATAAACAAGCAAACGAGACTGGCATGTCACGTGCCAGCACACCTATCATTCTGCCTGCACACTCCTCTTCCTCTTTGATTTCTGCTCACGGAGATGCTGAAGAATCGATGTGGCTTCTGTATTCATTTTGCATAGCAGTGTGGGACAGTGCGCAGTATTCAAGGGAGGCCATTGTCCTCAAACTGGTCTCCACAAGGGTCTGAATATAACTCATGGGTGGGAGAGGAATGCTGGAAGTGGGAACTGATTGCAGGATGTTTAGCAAGGCATATGTAATCTCACAAGACTAAATTTAAAACTCAGGTGTGCCTAGACAGCCTTTGTTTACCCCCGAACATCTGTAAGTTCTAATTCCTACTTTGGCCTCCCCACTTTAATTTCATATTTTAAATTTTTGCTTTGAAAATATATTTATACATATGCATAATTTAAATTTTTCATTTATGTGAGGGGAGTGGTCATGTGTGCCATGGTGTGTGTGTATGTGCTATGGTATGTATGTGTTGCCATTATGTGTGTGTGTGTGCCATGCTGTGTGTGAGTATGTGCCATGGTATGTGTGCCACATGGTATGTGTGAGTGTATATGTGTGCCATGGTATATGTGTGTGTGCCATGGTGTGTGTGAATGTGTATGTGTGCCATGGTGTGTGTGTGTATGTGTGTGTGGTATGCTGTGTATGTTTGTAGTGTGTGTGTGTGTGTGTATGTGTGCCATGCTGTATGTGTGTGTGTGTGTTTATGCGTATGTGCCATTGTGTGTGTGTGCACCATGGTATGTATATAGTCCAGGCAGCAGTTTCATGAAACTGGCTCTCTCCTTTCACCTCTTTGAGGATCCCAGGGATTAAGACCAGGTATCCAGGCCTGCACAGCAAACATCTCTCCCCAATAAGCCACCTGCCAGCCCCAGTGCATATATTTTTAACAGTGTTAGAAACTGAATCCCAGGGTTTCACACACACAAGACAAGCACTCTACCACTAAGCTTACAGCCCCAGCCTGCCCAGGACGTTTTCATGTTTTTATGTCTTTTCACACTTTTTTTGGTGAAAATATATTCAAAATTTATGTAGTTTGAATGCCTTTATATTTTAAAAAAATCCTTTAGATCATTTCTATAAATAAAATAAAATCCTGTGAAAATGTTCACTCTCATAACAGAATTTTCAATCATGAAGAAATAAAGAAAATTTTAATTTAGTGAAATATAAAATAATTATAAAGTCAATGTGTCTTTATTTTGTTAGTCATTCGAGCATTCAAGCAAAAAGAATCCATTTAAACATATTCCATAATGGTTAATTCAGTCGTTTTTTTGTCATCTGCCAATTTCTGGTCTACATTTTTTTTCAATTTTGCTTTAAAATATATGAATATATAAAAACATGAGTATGTAAGGATTTTTTAAGTAAGTGAACTGGGTGTGGTAGCACACACCTTTAATCCCAGCACAGAAGAGGCATAGGCAGGCAGATCTCTTTGAGTTCTAGGATAGCCTGGTCTACATCATGAATTCTGATAGCCAGAGCTATGTAGAGAGACCTTATCTCAAAATAAATCTTCTTGAGTGTTCCACTTATTGTTTCGTTTGTCGTTATGAAATTGGATAGTGTGTGTTGTATTGTAATACGCACTAGCACATGTTGATCCTCCTTATTCTTGTTGACGGGTGTATAATGTTCCACTCAACTGCCACACCTTTTTATCTTTTGTGTGTATGTGTGATGTGTGCCTGTGACGTTTGTGTGGGAGGGAGGGAGCAAGCACACTCACTATAGCACATGTATGGCAATCACAGGACAACCACAGGTGTCACTGCTCATGTTCCATGTGGCTTGAGGCGGGTTTCTTGCTATCCGATGCTGTGGCAGCCAGGGTAGCTGGTACATGAACTTCCGGGGACTCATTCTCCTGGAGGAGCGCTGGGGTTACAGCGTAGCTTCTGCGGATCCAGACTAAGCTCTCATGTCCGTACAGCAGCGCTTCACCCAGCGAGACGTCTCCCAGTTCCAGTGTAACAGTTTCATAGCTCAAACATTGTCTACGGGTTTATAGATATGAACTCTCTCCAAGCCGAGGAAAATCTCGATCCCTTCTGCATTTACTCTCAAAATGAACAGTGTGTGCTGGGGATGACCATATAACAGAGTTCTTCCAGACTTTTTGAAAGATCGGTACTAAAAAGAGGCTCAGTAGCTAACCCGCTTTATTAAAACTCAACGACCTCTCATCAGTCTGTCAGCAAGCAGAGGCCATTGGAGCACAGACATCACCTGCATCCTGTGATGATAAGTATTAGATTCCAGGTTCGGTGGATTTTATTTCTGGTTTTTAAATCATCTGTACATGTTGTTCTCTGACCTTGCCCTACCTCGGCACACAGCACCCCACATCAGGATCCACAGCCCGGGCTCCAACTCTGTATTAACTGAAGCCCAGGTACCCTTGGTATTCTGGGCCAAATAAGTTGTGGATGGGTTAATCTGAAACCAGCCCACGTCTCCACTCTGTCTCCTCTGCTCCAACCCCTCAGTATATCTACCCTCTTAGAGTTTGAAAAGCACAAAGAAAACTATGTGTTAGTTTGTCTTGTTGATGCAATTAAATGCCTGACAGAGCAACTTAAAGAAAGAAGGCTTTGGATCACGGTTTGAGAACACATTGTCTGCCACAATGGGGAAAATAGTGGCAGGGCCCTGGACATAGACAGGAAATTATCAACATCCCTCTTTTCCAGGTAAGAAAGTTGAGGCTCAGAAAGATGAAGTAAACTTCCCCTGATTCAGACCTAGTAGCTGTCTCTGATCTTCAAGCCACCTTAGGGCCATGGATGAAGCATGAAATCTCAACATGCTAGAACACATATGTTCATTGAGACTGTTGGATTTTCTTTCTTACTTGAGAGATTTGAGGGGCCAACAGCAAAGCCCTACCTGGAAAGGAGGTTTTTTTCCTTCTACCACCTCCACTGAGAGTGATCAAGGACTGGGGAGCTAACTCAGTCAGAAAAGAGCTTCTGTACAGGCAAGAGGTCCCCAGTGTGGTCCCCAGAACCATGTAAAAACACTTGATGGAGTTTGCAGTCCCAGCCCTGGGGAAGGAGAGCCAGACAGATCCCTGGGGGGCCTTGGTCAGCCAGCCTTGGTTTCTGGGTGAGCTCCAGGCCAGTGACAGATCTTATACCAAGAAAGATTGATAGTGCCTGAGGAACAACACCTGACCTTGTCCTCTGACCTCCATTCACATGCTTGTAAACACACACACACACACACACACACACACACACCAAACAAGAATGAGTCAGATAGAGGAACCAGGAAGTGACAAGAGTCAAGCCACCTTGGCCTCCTCCTCCAGGGGTGGACATGACACATGTCTCCACCAGACATTGTTAAATATCATCCTTGTACCAAACCACCCTCCAGGAAACTTCTTGTTTCCACTCCGAATGGCATTGCCAAGAATAATGCCCCCACAGGAAACCTGGGACATGGCTGGCAAAGCCTGGGTCTTTAAAGGCTAGAAGTCAACATGGAAAACATCTGGCTGCTATTCCCAGCAGCTGAGGGAACGTAAGGAACTTGCTCCAATGACATGGTCCCTCCCTGAGAATTCATTTTCCATCAAGGATGTCCTTGGCCCTGGTGTCGGTCTGATTCGCTCAGCGTTGGCCCGGTTAATATTCAGCAAGGTGTTGGCCCTGACTTAACACGTTTATTTCCTGAACTGTTCTTACGCCAAAGCACAGCCTCTTTCATCCAACCTGGAAGCTTCCCAAGCAGACAATCCCAAGTTTCTAAAGCTCTGCTGCGGACCAGGCACGCGCATTTCCCAGACTGGCCATGCGTGGCTTTTCGCTGCTCCCTGGACACCCCCTTTTGTTCCCAGTCATTGTCACTGTGAGCCCAGACCTGTTCTCCTTCCTAATTGGTCTGGAGCTTTCTTTCTTCCCACAATGCCCTTGGCAGGAACGGCCCACATCTTTATGAGCGGATCATTGCGTGGAAAGTCACATTAAAACCAAGGCGGTTACCTGGGTAAGTACAGGCAGGACAAACACCCACTCGGGTCTGAGGTACTGGAAAGTAGAGAGTGTGAAGCAGTTCGGGGACTTTTTACTTCCCTTCGTCCTCTGTGCTAGGTGGTTTTATGTTAAGCTGACACAGACTAAAGTCATCTGAGAGGAGAAAACTCTCAACTATGCCTCTATAAGGTCAAACTGTAGGCCAGCCTAACTCAGACACCCTCTCATGATCCATGTCATTGACAGGACTGCCCCTGACTTCCCCTCAGATAGGCCTAGCCTGGTCTACTAAGTTACATACACCCATTTCCTGGATGTCCAGAACCCAAGTAAACCTCGGATTAGCCCCATGTATTCAGGGTGCTTCTACGGAAAGATGGGAGATGGAGACAAAATCAAAAAAAAAAAATCAGGACTAGCTAGCCTAGTGTCCACAGCAGCAAAATAACAAAGAAATTCTGTCTCAAGACACAAGGTGAAGACCAGCATACAGGGTTGTCATCTGACCTCCACACAAGTGCCATGGCACACACACGTGTGCTCCCATGTGCATGTGCACACACACCACCTCTCTCTCTGTGTCTCTCTCTCTGTCTCTGTCTCTCTCTGTCTCTCTCTGTCTCTCTCTGTCTCTCTCTCTCTCTCTCTCTGTCTCTCTCTCTCTCTCTCTCTCTCTCTCACACACACACACACACACACACACACACACACACACACACACACAGGGGAGAGGGGGGTTGGGTTAAAAAGAAAAAAGAAAGAGCCAGGCAGTGGTGGCGCATACCTTTGATCCCAGCACTCAGGAGGCAGAGGCAGACAGATCTCTGAGCTCAAGGCCAGCCTGGTCTACAGAGTGAGTTTCAGGACAGCTAGGGCTACACAGAGAAACCATGTCTCAAGAAATCAGAGGAATAAGAGGAGGAGGAAGAGGAAGAGGAGAAGGAAGGAGAGGGGGAGAGAGAGAGGGAAGGAGAAGGAGAGGGAGTGGGGGAGAAAGAGCCCAGAAATGGCGCATAAATACTAGCATAGAGTCTAGACAAAATACTAGGTCCAAGCAGTGGTTTCTAGCTGTCAGTGGACTTCAGCAATGGCGCAGTAACTGGGAAGTCAGGATAGCCATCAGCACACATGCTAGGGACACCTTCCTGGGAAAGACCCTTCCTCTCAGGTGTTTATGGCATAATCCCAGCCTCCACAGCCTGCTGGGTCCTGCTCCCTCCTGTTCCTGGGTCACACTCTACTCAAAAGCCCAGGTCTTTCCAACCCTCCCACCACTAAGTCCCTGCTCCAAGTTTCCCAGCATTTCAATTGTGAAGGAAGACATCAGCATTCCTGGACACCACCAGACTCACTCCTAATGAGCATGCCAACTCTGACAAACTTGAAACACACTCCTATCCCAGCTCCCTTACCCTACTTAATCCCAGCTGCACTATTGTAGGTGCTTGGAGCCTATATAAGGGGCTTAACTGTCAGAAGTAGGCCACTAGGGATGGACTTTTCAAGAGTACAGCCCTGTTCCTGGTCTGGTGTATTCGTACAGCCCAGAGAAACATAAGGAGTTTCAGCCACGAGGGCCTGTCACAAAGAATGCCACCAAATCTTCCCCACTGTAGGAGTTGGAACTCTTGGGAACTGAGAGTTCAGTCAAACCATTCTTCCCATCAGGAAGTCTTTCTGCCTGATATTTTGGTCATGGTGACCCAGAAGCAAATAATATGCAAGAGAAATCAGCCACTGGCTGAAGTCATGGAGGTGTGGAAATCGTGCATTATTGTTCCATTTTTCAAAGTGTGCTTCGTGGGTGCTGTGAGCTCTGTGGCTTCCCTCTCCAGAGCTTGATATGAGAGAGAGAGAGAGAGAGAGAGAGAGAGAGAGAGAGAGAGAGAAGCAATGTGTGGCAGGCAGATCAAAGCGAGTAGAATTAAATAGTGGCCACAGACAGAGGGCAAAGGAGGGACTGTGGCTGGCCGTGATGGATGGTGATGGCCCTGTACCATCAAACAGCCCTCGTCTTCATCAAAGTCAGCTGTGCCTGCTTCTAGCGACCATCACTGTAGGTGGATTGCTAACTGGTTCCTCACAGGTGGGCTGGAGAGGGTCATAGGAACCTCACCTGAGACTCCAGTCACTCCTCGAATGCACTTGTACACACCGGGGATGTTTGAGTTCTGCTATGGTTATAATAGGAAGAATCTGGGACCCAAGATCGGATCAACTTGAAAAACAAAAACGAACATGAGTGTTTTGTTTTCAAGGGGCTGAGACACATTTACCAAGTAGTATCTTTGGGGTCTAGGATGATCCACCACGGTCCAGAGATAGCAGGGAATGAACAGTCCAAAGGACCCTTCTTCTAATCCTTTGGCTCCCGCTAAGTATCCTGTCAGTATTCTCAGGTCCCCAAGAATGAGAACAGTAGGGAATACTCAGCTGGCCATTCTTTAATAAAGCAAAATAAACTCTCCTGTGAGTGGTTTTGAAACAGCTCTCTGGGGAGCCATTCCCTGCCTTAGACATGCTCCCATGAGACCCAAGCCACCGAGAGGAGACTTAAATTACCACCCTAAAGTAAGTGTGATCTTCAATCACACTGTTACCAGCAGGACACAAGAGGCTGTCACAATGAACCCATGGTTTGGTGGGATAAACGCACTGTGCTATCTCCAGCTCCACCTTGGCCTTTAGGTGATGGCAAATGGACCTTGGCCTTTGGGTGGCTTGGCTTTTGTTTTTTTTTGTTTTGTTTTGTTTTGTTTTGTTTTTGCTCAGTTTTACCTTGTGTTGTCTACAGTGGAGTGCAGCCTGTGCCTGCACTGTCATGTGTGCATGGGAGGACAGCCTCCCATCATTCAATCCTAATAACCAGTCATGCTGCCTCCTTGCCCCATCTCTAACAGATGCTACAGTGGACCAACTTCACTCCTCAGCGAGTGCTGGGCCATGGGGGAGCATGTTATGGTTTGAATATATAATGTCTGCCCCAGATTCAGGGTTTGGATGCCTGCTCTCCAGCTTGTATTTAGGGAGGCTCTGGAAACTTAGGGGGTGAGGCTCAGCTAGAGGAATTAGGTTACTGGGTGTGGGTAGTCCGTAGTCCGTAGTCTGTCTGTCTCTGTCCCTCTCACTCTCATTCCTGGACAGTCATGAACAGCTCTTCTCTGCCACATGCTCCTATTGCTTTGATGTTTTGTTCGAGTCCATCACGGGATCAATAGACCAGGAACCATGACTCTTCTGAAACAATGAGCACAATCAATCAACCAATCAACCAACCAATCAATCAATCAATCAATCCTTCCTTCCTTCCTTAAGTTTTCCTATCAGATATATTGATCACAGGAACGAGAAATGCGACAAAATACAGAATGAGGGAGTGAAGAGAACACAAGGCCTCTCTGTCCTGTTACCCAAGTCGTAGGTGTGACAAGGACTACAGGTGGCCTGACACAGCCTATCCACTGCTCTCCACAGTAGCAGTGTGTTCATCTAGGCACACAGCCAAGCAAATGGAGATGACACTCTCATCCTCCTTCTGGGTGAGTGTCATCCTTCAAAGCCATGTGGAAGGTTCTAGGCAGTAGAGATGCATCCAGGCAGTTCCATGACTCCATATTCCTTATGTTGCCTGAACTATGGGTGCTACCATCTTGGGCACCCATAGGAAGAGATCCATCCTATGGAGGGTGGAACAATATTTTTGGAGAAGACTGAAGCTCTGGAAGACTGAATCATTCCCTTCTGGGCTCTATGAGGGACATACACTCCCATGCTTATATTTTTACTATGTTAAGGTGTCTTACCTTGGACATGACCTGTTACCCTAATTACAATAGCTCTGACCAAAGACAGAGTTACCTTGAAGATGGCTTGATTCAAGCAGCTCTAAGTCACCAGAGTTCATCTACACAGACGTCAAGGACAAAGCCTGTAAGCCTATGTCATCATGGCGGCCAAATGGTTCTCTGGGAAGGCAAGATGTTCATTTACCCCTTGTCTGTAGCTCTGTCCTGAGGGGGAGGCACTGAGAAACACCCTAGAGATGTATCTACAGATGGGCTCCCTATGTACTGCACTGCCCTCACAATGAGCGGCCTCATCCTCATGGCCAAAGACGGTGATGCCCACAGCTCAGGCAGAGGAAATGGGAAGGAAAAAGAGGAAACTTGAAATGTAGCCACGGGCCCTTCATGCATCCTCACCACCTTGAGCCTTCTCACACGAGCTCATCCTTCAGGGGAACCCCAGACCCACAGGAAGGAGCAGGGCAGGCAGAGGCAGAGGTGAGGGAGTGGATCTGGGGGAGAAACAGCCTGGTACACATCCATGTGTGTGCCAACCTGTTCCCAAAGGGAAGCTCACAAGTACACCTGTCTATCAGACTTTCTCTCATAGGAAGGCAGACATGTTTACAGAGTACACAACTCACTAAGACCCACAGGAGAGAAGTGCAGGAGGCAGGGAAGGTGGAAGTGAAGCCGATGGCAGGAAAGGCTCTCCAGGGCTCACCCGCTGTGACTATCTGCCTCCTCACCTCCTGGTTGTAGGCAGGAGCTGGACCCAGAGACCCCTCTCCAGATCACCTCCCTCAGCTTCTCCAAGTACAGGGCTCCTGTGTGGCGGGGGCTGCCAGTGCCGCCCCCCTGATGAGAGAGGGACAGACACTGCCACTGTGCGCCCGTGGGCATCACTCTGCCCTTTTATGCTCACCCAATGGCTGGTCTGCTGACCTGCAGATGCTCCAGTCTTGCACATGAATGTAGCCCTAACTTTACATAGCCTTCTTCACCAGAAACCTTTAAAGTGTAAGGGCCCAAGTTAACACTGTGCTCTGTGTGCTCCCAGCACAGATCTTCTGCCGATAACCCACGAGCCCATCACATCACAACCACTACCCCTTACTGCTTTAGGTCCAAGAATATTCTATCTCTCCTTCACGATACTAACAACTCTTGAAATCCATGCTGGGAAATTTCGAGACAGGATATAGATCATTGTAGATTTAAAAATAAACTAAAGAAACTGATAAGATAAGCATAAAAGGTGACCTTGGGACATCTGACCAAGGGCCTACTAGATGCTGTTCCTGAAGCCTGTCAGGCTCCTATGGTGTTCCCACCTAGCCTCGCCCTATCCAGTCAAAATTGTAAGTCACATCCACACCGAAGAGAGGAAGGACAACTTCACTTATACATCACAACGGATTAGACACGCGTATGCCCTTTGCTATTCTTGCGACATCTCTGAGATATACCTTTTTTTTTCCAAAAAGAGAAATTAAAGAAGGCAGCAAGTGTGTCTCAGTTGTTCGAGGGGTTGGCTAGCACGCACAACGCTCTGGCTTCGATCTCCTCACTTTATAAACCTGAAGCAAGACATTCTCAGCACCGGGGAGTAAAGTCAGAGTCATCAGCAATTCAAGGACACTCTAGGCTGCACAAGACACTGTCTCAAGAAAGATACAAGGGAGAAAAGGAAAAGCAAAAGAATTTGGAAGAAGGTGAGGCGGTGCAGCTCGGGGTGGTGTGGACTCCTGTGGGCCCTCAAGAAAGTGAATCACTGTAGGGAAGTGGCCAGGGTTGGTTATCCCCAAAGTGGGGGGACAGAGCCCTATAGGTTCCTCAGACTGAGGTGACAAGCAGCTTGATGATTTGGCCTCTTGTCTACAGAGCAGTCACTTCCCCCACGAAAAACCCCAGTGCCTTCCAGGAACCGCACAGAACGTTCGTTCCTACTTCCCTTTGCCACAAACATTCTGCAGCCCCTGCTTATCTGATTGGATCCACAGGTTCATTTGCAGGCAAATGGGATCCCATTTATGGTGACTTGACCTTTCCTGCTCTAGATGGGTTAACCCTGGCTTTAACCTGCAGCAACGAGATCCTAGGTGGAGACCTGGAGCAGAGGAAGACCCAGGCTCCTTGCTTCTGTATGCAACCCTAAAAATGGGTACGAGAAGCCTAAAGGACCATCGAGCAATCGGGATACTCAGTGTGGCCTTGAGGGAAGGGCTTTTTGGCCCCAGAGACTTCACTCCTCCCCCCATTTTAATATTTGTTGAATTGACAATACTAGCTGTATATATTAATGAGACATAACATGTTGCCATACCTGTATACATGGTGTAAAAATTACACCAGGGCAATTGGCCTACGTATCACATAAAACACTTACCATTTCTGTGTACAAGAACCCTTGAAAACCTTCCCCTTTCTAAGCTACAATGTATCTCCTTTCTAAGCTACAATGTATCTCCTTTCTAAAACAATGTATCTCCTGGTGCATTGTTTTTAACCATAGTGACTATGAAACATCAGAAGTGATTTCTCCCACCTATTCCCTAGCCTGGTTAACTACCCTCTCCTTCCCCCAGCCCATAATAACAACCATTCTCCTCTCTGTTTCCTTGAGACCAACTCGCCAATGTCCACTTGTGAAAGTGTGTGGTATTCCTGACCCTTTCCCTTTTAGACCTGATGGATAACATGCTGTTCTACTAAGAAAGCTACAGCAATACCTCTGAAGCTAGGAAGCTTGAACAACACGCTGAGGAACACATATCATCTGAGACTAGAAGGCCAGGAGCACACTCCTGGCCCATGCTATTCCTTGAAAGGCCTCTCTGTGGCTTCCAGAGGAGCACCTGCTCATTGTGTCCTTGTTGGGTGAGGATCCGTGTGTGCTGGAGGTGGCTCCTGTCCTAGGAGCCCTGCACCGACACCCAAGGACCCTGAGGGCCTGGCCCAGGCTCCCCACCCTCTCGTGTGAATGCCATTCAGGTTTTTTTGTTCATTGTTGCCTGCCGGACAACCGGGAGTGTTTTCTTTGGAAAGCCCAGCAATCCTGCATGCTGCCCTTCCTCTGTCCCGAACAAGTGTTGTTTAATGGGCAGCCGAGATTGTTTTGGAGATAGGCGTCTTTTCGAAAGAGGAGGAGGCTGTGTGCCTTGGTTACTTTGGCCACCTTCCTTTGTTTTTTTCTGGAAACTCCTCCTCCCCATGTGTGAAGACCGTAGGTGTCAGGGACCTGAAAAACAAACACTCATTCAGTGTGCAAGAACCGGGCCCTGGGAAGCCCTGTAAGGCCTCACATCAGGGTCCTGAGGAGGCCCAGAGAGGGAGAGGGGAAGGCAGCAGAGCCTGGGAAAGTCACACCCTACAGTGTGAACTGAGTTTGCTGACTGTTTTGGGGACCTGCAGACAGGGGCCTGTGAATTCCAAACACAGTACACAGGCCTTTGGCTTTCTCTCAGGCCCCTTCCTTCCTGTCCCTCAGCCTGACCCTCCCCTTCTGGCAGGCCCTTCCTGTTTCGGGGAAGTTCAGCTTGTGGTGGAAGAATGGCCATTGTTCCTCCCTCCTCCTGGTCCCCCGCTCACATCCGGTCCCTGGTCTCTAAGTTCCCCTTCAGAACAGCCCAGACTTTCCTTCTCAAGAAACCTGTGAGACGAGGGCATTTCCTCCCTGGCTACCCCGGTTCCCACCCTCTGTTTCCAGTAGCCTTCAGGCCTGCCGGACCATCAGGCTCCCTGCTTTTCTGTGACCCACAGCCCACACTTGTGACTTAACAGCTCAGTACCTCTTTCCTCACATTCTACCTGTCCCAAGACATATTTACCCTAAGACCTCATGTGAAAAGGCAAAGGGCGAGTTCTGTCACCCATGCCCTCACCCTTTCGGGCAGGCATCAATCACCCGGTTGACAGGTGGCAGATGCCTCATCTGCAGGCTGGTGGCTCTCTACCATGACATCATGGCCAAGTGAGCTCCGGGGCCTTTCCTACTGGGTGCCTTCTCTGTCTGCTACTTGATTCCCACTGCTCTTGTCTGGGAGAACCCTTTCTTTTGTCTCCTTACACTAGGGACAGACCCAGGTTCTCCCATCCTACTGCATGATGAATTCTTGGTCCTCTCCATCTTTGTTGCTCAGCCTTCACCCTACTTTCTATGACTGACCATGCACACACAGCTCACAAAAAGCCAGGGTCCTCTCCAGTGTGTTCAAAGCTACCCTCATCCCAGGAGATACCGCTGACCCTTCCCCATTCCTCAGTGTATTCAGAAATAGTCCCTGAGCGGCTCATTTAGGAGACATTCACCCATGGATTTGTGTGAGCCCCTTTACATGTTGGAGCCTGGTTGACACCATCAACCCAAGACAGGATGACCTTGGCAGAGCAAAGAGACAAGGCAGGAGTCATAGTGGGTATTCTGAAACTGTCCCCTTTAACCTCTAGAGACAAGATGTGTCTGTGGCAGGTTAGTGACTCCCCTCTGCTATTAAGGTACACACATATGTCACCTCTGCACCCACAGAGGTCAGGATGGGTCCCTGAGGTCTACATTCAGCATTATTCCCCGTCCTGTGGATGCTGAACTAATCTAAGATAACACAAATCAAGGATTATAGCAGACTCTGCTACACCATTAAACTTCACCAATACACACACAGACACGCAGACACACACACACACACACACACACACACACAGAGAGAGAGAGAGAGAAAGAGAGAGAGAGAGAGAGAGAGAGAGAGAGAGATCAACTTTCCCTCTGGCCCAAGGTCTAACCAAATCATTATCTCTTCAGGCTGCAGTGAAGATTAAGTCAAAAGCCATGTTGACTGTACATGCAGTAGCTGGCAGGTGCTCACGGGGAGCAGCCTGGCTGATCCTCGTCATTTGTCCTCCATGTCATGACAGTCCACACCAACGTGAGGGCTAAACACAGCCACTCTAAAGTCCCAAAGTGTCCCATGGCTATTATTAGGCTGTGACAGGCAGCAGAGCCAGGAGAAGTGACCTGGCTCAGAGGACCTCAACCTCTGAACGAATGTCGTCATCTCCCTGAGTTCCTGAATCCATTGCCACTAGGTTGGGACATTCTCTTCAAGGGCCAGCTCCAAAGCTGGGTTGTAGAAAGTTGTGAAATTGCTGAGGTTCACTGGCAAAGGATGACTTTCATCTTTTACACATTGACCCTCATGTTCCTGGAAGCTAAACGGGATGAACGTTATGTTCTTCCCACCAACACCCCTCCCCTTCTGTCCTCTGTCCTTCAACCAAACTGTGTGTGTGTGTGTGTGGCACCTGCAGTTCCCAGGAGACCTGGCCAGAACCCCAATTGGCTCACATGCCCCTAGAGCATGAACACAGACAGCTCCAGGGCTTTGTCCTTTTAAATTCTCACATCTGACCATTCCCTGTTAGATCCATAGAAGCCAGAGTATAGGGACCAAGTTGCAGGTCATAAAACGCATTGGCTGGACTACTCATTCCTCAGGGACAAAGGAACCAGTACCCTCTCAGAGGCCATGGTCCAAGGCAGGGAGAGAATGGGGAACTATCCTTCCGTTACCTTTAGGAGATGGTGATGAGCAGCTAGAGACACTTGTGTTTAGGTCATAGGCAAAGTGGTCTGGGTACATACAAATTTGCACCAGATGTAGTTCACAGGACTGTGGTGGGCTGCCAATAACAGCCCGAAGTTGGTACTTGGCAACCAAGTGGGTAGACGAGGGGAAGTCTGGGGAGCAACCCTGTAATGATGGCCGCTTGCACTATTGTGGCTGGTGGCTTCCTCAGTAAAAATTGTTTGAGCAAATGGAGCTGCACTTTCTCCAAAATGGTCCCACATTGTCCCCTCTAATCATTCCCCTTTAGCTTGGGACCTTTATTAGCTTAGCTTTCTGTCCCCAAATGAGAAACTATCCTGATTTTCTTTCTTTCTTATTTATTTATTTATTTATTTTTGGCTCTGTTATCCCTATCCCCATTTGCCAAGCCTCTGACGATAAACTTCATCAAAACAGTACGCATGTATTACAACCTCTGTCCTAGAAAAAAGACATTCACTAGGGCCTATGTGTGTTTGCAGAATGGTTTCCAAATTTGACCTGTGTCCCCAGAGCTGAGATCACCAGAGAGAGCTGTTACTACATCTCTGTCTTCCCCCAGGCAACGCACAGAGGCCAGAATGGCATGTGCTGAGAGCACTCCTTTTTCCCTTGGGATCAATGGTCCCCAAAAGTGTGTGGTGGTTGGACACCAGAAATACAGTGTCCGTGTGTGTTACTGATTGAGAAAGAATAAGAAGCTGGGGAGGGTCACTGCTGAGATCTGCCCCTAGTCCCTGTCCACAAAACCCTTTCCCTGTTGGAAGGCATTCCTCTGTCCAGAGACTGGTTCTGTAACTTTGTTGCAGTCAATCTCCAAGGCAGGAAGGACTCCTTTAGTGTGCTCTTTGTTTTCCTGCCGTACCTGTACCATTTACCAGCCTAAGGTGACTTACCAGGCCTTATTCAATTTTCTAGTCTACCTTCGTATGAGTCGATTTTCTATTGTTATAACAAAAATACCGATGCCAGGGTACTTTATTTTTTAAAAAAAAAATGTTTATTTCACACAATGTTGTTCAAGAGCATAGTGTCAGCTCTGGAAAATGCTCCTTGAGCATGCCAAATCACAGAAGATGACATCAAGGGAAAATCACATGGAAAGACAGAAAGAAATGGGGGAGAGACCAGTGTTTCTCCTTTATTAAAAATCATCTCTCAAGAACCAGGAAGGTTATCAGGAGAACTACACTAATCGCTCTCTCAGGCAAGACCACCGCTGACCATTCATCTCCCATTAGGTCAGGTCTGCAGGCTTGGGCAGTGAGTAAGTAGTCTAGGGTATGGGACGGTATTGGAAGAGTTGTTGAGTCAGGCAGGGACTGGGTGAAGTGATTAGTCTCCATTGAAGAGCAAACTTCTAAAGCATGAACTTGTGTGGGCATACTCTGGCCATCATCCAACCCAAACACCCACCATTGTTGGCTTCTCTGTCCACTCTCAACAAACCACCAGAATGTTCACATTCTCTTTATTCCCTAGCGGGCAACCCTCAAGGGCTCATCACCCCAGACTCAGACTCAAGACTCAGACTCAGACTCAACCTCTTCCTCTCCTCCTTCTCCTCCTCCTTTTTCTTCTCCTCCTTCTCCTCCTCCTTCTTCCCCTCCTTCCCCCTTCTCCTCCTCCTTCTCCTTCGTTTCCTCCTCCTCCTTCTCCTCCTCCTTCTCCTCCTCCTTCTCCTCCTCCTTCCCCTCCTTCTCCTCCTCCTCCTTCTCCTCCTCCTTCTTCTCCTCTTCCTTCTCCTCCTCCTTCCCCTCCTTCTCCTTCTCCTTCTCCTCCTCCTCCTTCTCCTTCTTCTCCTCCTTCTCCTCCTCCTTCTTTTCCTCCTTCTCCTCCTCCTTCCCCTCCTTCTCCTCCTCCTTCTCCTCCTCCTTCTTTTCCTCTTCCTTCTCCTCCTCCTTCCCCTCCTTCTCCTCCTCCTTCTTCTCCTCCTTCTCCTCCTTCTCCTCTTCCTCCTTCTTCTCCTTCTCCTCCTCCTTCTTCTCCTCCTCCTCCTTCTCCTCCTCCTCCTTCTCCTCCTCCTCCTTCTCCTCCTCCTTCTTCTCCTCTTCCTTCTCCTCCTCCTTCCCCTCCTTCTCCTTCTCCTTCTCCTCCTCCTCCTTCTCCTTCTTCTCCTCCTTCTCCTCCTCCTTCTTTTCCTCCTTCTCCTCCTCCTTCCCCTCCTTCTCCTCCTCCTTCTCCTTCTCCTCCTCCTCCTTCTCCTTCTCCTCCTCCTTCCCCTCCTTCTCCTCCTCCTTCTTCATCTCCTCTTCCTCCTTCTCCTCTTCCTCCTTCTTCTCCTCCTCCTCCTCCTTCTTCTCCTCCTCCTCTTCCTCCTTCTTCTCCTTCTCCTCCTCCTTCTTCTCCTTCTTCTCCTCCTTCTTCATCTCCTCTTCCTTCTTCTTCTTCTTATCCTTCTCCTCCTCCTTCTCCTTCTTCATCCTCATCACCATCATCCTCTCTCCTCTTCCCTGGGCCCACCTTGCTGTGTGTCAGAGTTGGGAGAGATGCTGGCATCCTCTGAGCCCTCCTGATCCACAGGCAGCTCAGGTTGAAAGATGCTCACAGCTAGAAGATCACTTGGCACCTGCTAGTGAAGCTCACTGTGAGTCACACCAGGTCTGGGCAACCAAAATGACCAAGAATGCATTCCTGCCCTGCAGCAGCTCAGGAAAAATGTAGGCAGTGAAAAAAATGGGCCAAATCCATCCGGTCAGCATCTGTTTTTGTACACAAAGTTTCAATGGAATACAGCCATGCCATTCACCCGTGGCTATGTAACCACACAGAGAACACACTGAACAGTTGGGACCAGACATATGATCTGCAAATCAGAAAACATTTACTACATAGTTTTATGCAAAAACCATCTGCCTGCTTCAATGTGATTACGGAACACCAAAAGACGGACCCTTGTCCTATGTCCCAGGTATTGCCGCACATGCTTCTCAGCAGACAAACTCTCTCAGGCCCAGATGTGCTTGGAGCCAGGTTCTCTGGAGGATAAACACAAGAGGAAGACAGCAGAGCTGGGGGCAGGAGGTGGGGGACCAGGGAACTCAGTCAGTGGAGAGTTTGCTTAGCATGCTAGAAGCTGGGTTCTGTCCCCGTTACTGCATAAACCAGAAACGGTGGCCCATGCTTCTAATGGCTATACTCAGGAGGAAGATTGAAAGCAGAACATTGAAAATTTAAGGCTATCCTTGGCTACATAGTAAAGGTAACCTGGGCAACCTGAGACTCTGTCTCAAAAGAACCACAATAAAATAATAAATAAATAAATAAATAAATAAATAAGGAACGAAGCTGGTGCATGGTATCTGCATCATGCCCACACTGGGCTCATCTATTGCTGCTTTGCCTTGAATTAAAATTTTTACCAGTATAGCATCACCTTCCCAGAGACAGCGAAAGCATCCTGTGTTGACAATAGTCAGCAACTGTGTCAGATGACATCAAAGGCCTTTTATTCTTCTACTCCAGGCACTGAATGACCACCATAGAAACTGAAATTTGAGGGGAAAAGCTTTGATAAGATAGCCCTGCACCATTTCTCAACTGTGCAGAACACACACTCATACCTTCCAAAGGTACCAGAACTGTGTCTGGTGACTACCTCATTCCCTCTCAAGTCCCTGACATATCCTGTCTGCCCCACTCTAAAAGGAAAACAATTGCTCCCAGAGGATTCCATGGCATATTGAGCCCAAACCCCCTCGGCCTCACTACTGGCTTTCATTGTTCACACAAGGGATGTGACTGGTCTCTTGGCAGAGATGGGGGATGCAGGGACGGGAAAGAGGCCCTCAAATGCCCAGGCCCTTTCTGCTCTTGCTCTGTGAGGGGGGTTTTGGTTTCCACTGTATTTCTTATGTTCACAAAAGTACCTTAAAAGCCAAACCTATATCGAGAAGTCACCACCAGTATCACAGGAGCAGGGCTGTACCTGTTTGTGCTTGACCCCTGAATGATGCTTCTGTGTTGTCCTGGTGTGCTTCTCCTGAACCACTGCTCTGGGCCTCTCTACTCCAGAAAGTACACCTGCTTGCAGCTTCTCCTGACCAGGGCTGCTCTGTACAGATACAGATACACACCACAGCTTGACCCTTCTGCTGTCTCCAGATGTGCTAGGGCTAGCTGTCCACTGGATGTCACCCCCAAAGTTCCACCCAAGCTGCTCAACAGTACCACCACCACCCCAGGGCTCCCATGTCTGTTGCAGCAATATGGCTAGCTTCTGTCCAACTGACTCAAGGCCTCAATGATCCTGAGGTGTCTGAGGGCCTATCTGTTCACCTTCAGAATGTCTCTTCCCACAAAAGGGGTTATACATCGCTGGTGGGAATGTGAAATCCAGCCACCATGAAAGTTAGTGTGATGGTTTCTCAAAAAAAAAACAAGAAATAGGCCAATAGGCATAATTTTTTTCCAGCCTACTTTAATAAACATTCAACCTCCTCTCTAAGCCACCACCCACCAAAATTGGTGGAAGATAAAAGTTATTAGGACACGGTGTGGAAGTAGACCTGTTTACAAATAGTTCTTTGGGGACAAGTCCAATTTTCATTGTCAGGATATCAGCAGTTCAGTTCAGTAGCAAACACCAAACAGGAATCAGCAGCTGCAGTCCAGTCCATTTGGCAGTCACCAATGTGAACCAGCAAGGGCAGTTCAATCCAGAAGAAACCACAAGGCTCACCAATCAGCTTGAGGAAGCAGCAGGAACCTCACGGAGAAGTTCTTTGGTAAATTTCTCTCTATGGTCTCACCACAGGCGGAGCTCAGCAATGCAATGTAATGTGAACCAATACATACATGCACGTCCGTCAGTGAAGAATAGCCAGGTGGAGCAAAGTGAACCGATGCTCAAGCTCCCACTGTCTGTGGGGTCACATTTATATTCCTTCTAAGCATCATGCATCTTTCACATGTCTGCTTTAGCAAAACTTCCTTTCGCCTGTGTTCCCCAGCAAAACATCGTTTGATATAGCTGACTTTACAAAGAAATAAGAAATTTCCACTTCTTAGGTCCACCGTATGGCCAGCTATGCCACTCCTAAGGATTTACTCAAGAGTTTTCCAAGTTAATATGTCACAGAGACACACCCACACATCCATGTTTGCTACAGCATACTTCACAATGGCTAAGCCAAGGAGCCTACCTAGATAGCTGACAACAGAGGGATGAATAAGAAAAAAATGTCATGTATCCACTGGGAATCTTTATCAGCCATAAAGAACAGCAACATTGTATCATTTGTAGGGAAATTTATGCAACTGAGAGACAACTCATAGGTGGTTCCTGCATCTCATTTAACCACATATCGAATCATGTATGTACATAGTAAATGAAAGCAGATATGAAATTGTCTAGGGAAACAGAGGGTACTAATACAGGAGGAGGTAGTGAAGGAAGAATGGGGGGAACAGAATATGTCCAACATATTGTATATACCTGTAAGAAATCTTTAAATAATTAAATAGGAGAATGGAGAGATGGCTTAGTGGTTAAGACCACTGGATGCTCTTGCAGAGGACCCAGGTTCAGTTCCAGTCACCTACATGGTAGCTCACATCCATCTGTAACTCCAGCTCAAGGGGATCTGTCGTCATCTTCTGGCCTATGTGGGCATTGCATGCATGCGGTGCACAGACATAAATTCAGGCAAAACACTCATAAGTAAATTAACACTGTAATAAAGAAACAGATCATGCCTTCTTGTTCAGAGTTCTTCTTCCCCATGCCCACTTCTATCCCCGTGACAGGCTCTGTCGAAACATCTGTCCCTGTCCTCATGTGTCTCACTGGCCCTCATCTTCCTTCTGGAAGGTTGCTCCCACCTTAGTGAGCCCATTACCACCTCTGGCCTTCCAGGACTCTCAGCCTTCCCAACCACCCTTAAGCCCTCCTTTTTGCCACATTCCAAGGGAAAGCCTGGACACCCTCAGACTCCCTCACCACTGTAAACATGTCTCTCACACCTCTGTGCTCCCAGGACTTTGCTACAATTGGCTGAGACTCTCTTCTCTTTCATGAATAAGGATGGGGGAACTGAAACCATGGGACACTGGTGAGGCTCAGTCTTTAATACTAGCATCCTCAGGTGCTAGGCTAGGGCTCTCCACAGACCTTTGAGTTCCTTCCCAGTGCCTTGCCAACTGGATGGTGGTTCATGTTCTCATGATGACTCTCCAGCCCTGTCTCATAGTGCATGAGGCTACAGAGACTCCAGGTCAGAGTCTGGAAGCCATTCTTACCTAGTTCCTCCACATATGGTTTCATGTAAAGGGGCCAAAAGTCAGGATGCCGACTCATAGTTGTTCCAACTCCCACTGAGAGGAAGGAGATAACCCAGTCATAACAGGTTCCTGGGTTTGAGGTGTAGGATCTCAAAGCTCGCCGCCACCAGTCCATTCTGTTCCTCTAAGCAGGACTTC
>NW_028227265.1:917500-1250000 GCF_978045245.1 Mus caroli | reverse complement strand
GGCCTGACTTCTCTGGATGATGGACTACAAGCTGTAACATGAAATAAACCCTTTCATTCCCCCAAGACACTCCCTACCATGGTGTTATAACAGCAATAGAAAAGCTAACTCAGACAATTGGCTTAGCTTCTGACCCAGGTCTCTTTTTTCCTCAACAGTAGACAGGTAAGGAAGCCACTGTCTCCCACTCTTTCTGCCACAGCTCTAAGCTCCAGTCACCGTGTTTTCCCCACTATCATAGACTGATCACACTCAAACTGTAAGCCAAAACAAAACCCCTGCCCTGGAGTTGTTTCTTTCAGGGATTTTATCACAACAATAAGAAAATAACTAACACATTGGTGTGGGATATTTTGACGACCTTAAGATATAGAAACAGCTTTAAAACAAGGAAGAAAATGAACTAACTATAAAGACAACGAACAAATCAGACTACATTAAAATTAATAACTTCTGTTCATCAAAGGGCACCTCCAAGAGTGTGAAAATCAAATGGGAAGAAAATGAACTATTTTTAATTGTAAATCTTTCTAAAAATCATGACACATCTTCCTGCCCTTTTAAAATAAAACCTGAATAAAACATTTTAACCTCTATGAAAGCAACAGTCACAAACTAGTTCCTTTACTTTTACACATAGATTAAGCACCTTTAACGAACAGAAACATGTTCCTTCTCAGAAGATTCTGGAAGTCTCCAGCCATACCTCAATCCAAATTTTCTGTTTTAAAGTATGCCTTTTTCACAGAGAGGAGCTTGCTGAAGGCTTTCAAGTCCTCCAACAGCCTTGAGCCTCCTTTGACAGCTCCTGACAGGCACATAGCCTTTGGATCTCAGCACAGAACAGTCCAGGTTTTTCTAAGCTTCTTGTCTCATCAAGGTTTCCAAGTCCATGTTCAGTCAGAATGAAGGGCATTTCTTGACTATCACTTTCCTCCTGTGGTGGTTTTATTTTTGTTTGTTTGTTTGTTTATTTGATTGTTTTTTTTAAGTTGCTATACAGATAGCTCATCAGACACACATGTCCTTGTCTTCACAAATTAGTAATCAGGCCAGACGCCTTCGCAGTTTCTTCGTTTTCATCTGGCAGGTTGCTAAGCCACATCTTTTCATGGTGCACATCTGCACATGATAAATTATTTCTCTACCCTTTAATCCATTTTTTATTATTTTTCCAAATATCTCATGCCTTTTGGTCCCTGGTGTTGTTGAAAATAAATCCCTGCCAGCTTCTGACTCTGTTGTCAGAGAAGCCCAGCATCACATAGGATGGCTACTTCCTTGTTAATAAATTAATTAGCTGTGGTGATTTCAAATTAGAGAATTGCCTTGGCTTCAAGATCCAAGCATTATTAAGATCATCAACTGATAAAAGTTCTTTCTATCTCTGCCACACATACTCATCTCTGGGTATCACATAAGATAGGGACTGGGAAGGGCATGTACCTGCATTCTGCTCTTGCCAGTGAGCATCTCTGCAACAGGTCCACTTAGGACTCTCCCATGTCCTTCCACCTGGACCTAAGACTTGCATCTCCTTCTCATGCTGGTGGCGGTCACTGTAAATACGGGAGTCACTCCCATCCTCTGGCAGCCAGCCTTTCATCCTTGAATCTCTAAGGGATTAAATGGGTGTTTCTAAATTTTCCACATTGCACTGAGAACTCTCAAGTTGCGTTACAAATAAATAAGAGCATGGAATGCAGATATAAAACCCAACAGGGCACTCTACAAGCCCTAATTAATTAAACCTCAAAGCTACCTGTCATCCAGTAGCTTACTTAGTTTGGGCTACTGTTTTAAAAACAGTGTTATGCTGAAAAGATGGAGGTGGAAAGGCCAAAGTTAAGATTTGGGCAAGTTTGGTGTTTTTATCTACCTATCCTTCATAGACAGTGCCTTCTAGGACTATCTTCACATGATAGAAATAACGAAGTCCCCTCAGGTCTCTTTCATTGGGACCCCAGTCTCCTTGATGAGGGATCCCTTCTTGAAGCTTCATCACCCTCCCTGAAAGACTCCAGTGATTAATAGCATCTGTGATGACCAATTTTTATCAACTTGATAGGATCTAGAATCACTTGAGAGACGAACCCCTAAGCATGTCCATGAAAAGGTGTCTAGATTAGGTTAATTGAAGTGAAAAGATGCACATTTAATGCATATGCTACCAGCCCACAGAGTGATAAAAAAGATTGAGCAAACTGACTGAACAGTGTGACCAGGCCTCTGTTTCTTTGACTGTGCAGTGAGACCAGCTGCTTCATATTCCGGTTGCCATGATAGACCATGCCTTCAAACTGTGAGCCAAAACTAACCCTTTCTTCCTTACATTTTTTTTTTAAATCACGTATTTTGTCATAGAAAGCTGACAAATCAGTTTTCAATATTAGAGTTTGGTATAGACACAGACTTACAATGATGAGGTAATGGGCCTTATTTCAAAATGAGTAAGGATGAAATATTCATTTTATGTACTGAGAAACTTGGGAGAGTCAAGTATTTTCCCAAAGATCACTGCTGTAAAATATCAGGTCAGGTGATCCAGGCAGGGTGGCACAATATTTCTGGTAATCTGAACTATAGGACTTCCTAGAGGCAAATGAGCCAGTGTTCCCAGACAAATCTGTTTGTATATCTGTCTACACTTTCTCTGGAGAGCACATGTCTTTGAATCTTAGTGTACAAATAAACTACCTATGAAACTTCTAAAGCCTACCTCCAGACAGTCTATTTGAGGAATTGATCTAAACTGGGAAAATCTGCACACAGTGCTGAGGATTTGCGATTACAACCCTGGGGTGAGAAGTTTTGAAGCCTCCTAGTCTCCTGCTTTTGCTATAAAGAACTAGAACATTCTTTTGGAGAACAGGTTCAGTAAGCATGAACTTTTAGCCATCAGAACCAAAAATTGGTGGGCTGGTACCTGTGAGTCTGAGACCAGCTCCAGGGGCCAGGTTCATACTCTTACAGATAAACACAGAGAACACACATTTAAAAGGACATATTCGTGTGTGTGTCAGTGGGGGTGAGGGGGTGTGGAGGTAAGAGATGCACACATGTATCACAGTGTGGCTTCATGCACGTGGAGGCCAGAGGTGTAATTGGGTGCTATTCCTCTGGTACCACCTACCTATGTCTCTCACTAGCGGGAACTTACAAATAGGCTGGGCTAGCCGGCCAGAGAGCCCTTGATTCCTTCAGCCTTTACTTCCCCAGTGTTGAGATTATATGCACAGACAACTATGCCTAGCTTTTTATACTGGGGTCAAACACAGGTCCTCATTGCTTCCACATTAAGTATTCAGCTGACAGAGCCATCTCTCCTACCCTGAGATACATTTTAAAGTGTAAACACAAAAATGTCTATGTCCAGGAAGCACAGAGCAGATTGTAATCTGAAGCACCTGTCCTGGTTTGCAGCAGACACGTGCATAGGAAGCCACAATGAAGCAAAATGGTAGTTCCTTGCTACATTGCTAGATTGGACATTATCATAAATTGCACATGTACAGCATACTGTGGACCCAGTCCTGGTGTTCTCAAGAAATTTAAGTAGAAAAATCACTCAAATGAGGCCACTGGTAGTTGTATCACAAAGTGAACTAGGACCAGGCTAGTTGTTCCACGGTATCACAAACAAAACACTGCTAGATTTATGCTAGATTTAGTTTTCTCTGCAGTAAACAGGATTCCACTATCAAATTTGGATGTTTTGTTGGTTTGATTAGCGATATTATCTTTAAAGGAGCATTAAAAAAGATTGGCATACAGAATATTTACATAGTTTTTCAAAGAAAAAAAGAAATTTTTATGTCATTTTCCTTATTCTGTTTATGTTCGTCAGTATCTTTCATTTTGCCACTAAAAAACCATTTTTACATGACTTATTTCAGAGCAATCGAGTCCTTGTTTGTTTGTTTTTTTTTAAATCCATATTGATTTGGTAAATTGCAATAAACTATTTTGCACTACAAAATTACGATGTCAATTAGTGTGGAATAATAGGGATTTAATTCTTGAAACGTTCCAATCACATGCATTTGATCAATAGCTGAAGAACTGAGTTAAATAGCCTCATAGCTATCTCTTGGGTCCTCTTATTTCTCTAAATCTATATTTATTTTTAAAATCCCCTAGGAAAAGTGCATTAGAGTTATGTCATAATGGCAGTGAAACTCTAGCAACTATAGCCAAGAGGGATGTTCAGTGGACAGAGGTTGCCTCTCTCCCTACATGCACTCTCATAGCCTTGTGAGGCTGGAAGAATTTTCTATCTGTTGGGTCTTCATGTCTTGTATTTTATAGGTCCTCCATAAACTCTAAACTCCCTAAATTGGCAGGACACTTACCTTCCCTAAGGCTACCTCCAGTCTCTTTCTTCAAATGTGGTTCCCAGATTCTCTTCACCTGATATACTTTCCATTTTTTCTCATACTCTATGCTGTTGTCCTAATTTAGCAAAGTCATTAACTTAGGCCTTCCATCCTTTCCAGGATATTTTCCTCCAGGGTACCCAAGTACCTGAAACAAACTGCACATATATGTGTTTATCTTCTTGGTACTAACAATAAGCTCCTTTCAAGGAAATGGTCTGATTGATTTACATTGCCCACACCGAGTATCTACTGGGATTAGGTAGATTCGAGGTACAAGGCAGGTATGTACATGAAGGAAGGACTTGAAGCGGAGACACATGGACCCTCTGTCTCTTCTATCAGCTGAGTAGAACAAGGGTATGAAATTCAATCTGTGTGGCTGGACCTAAAGCTCCACCTTCAGATACATCATGAACTGGGCTAACTGAATTTTATAGAAAGATGAATCCAAGAGAAAAGAGAATACCATTACTTCCCACCTTTGTCACAGACCACAGTGTTTTTATTTTTATTTGCACGGCTCTACATTTTGAATTTCTGTTTTTAGTATGAATTGTATCCTGTCAAGGAATGATAGATCTCTGTTTGTGGACAAGTAATTAATGAAGAAGGATTAGATGGACTGAGATGATAAAGGAAGAGAAGAAGAGGGAGAACTGGACAAGGACAGAGGAATGAAGAGAGATGAGGAGTAGGAGGAGAAGCAGCAGGGGACAAGGAGAGGAGGAAGAGGAGGATGCCATTTTTACATTGGTCATATTTGAATCACATTGGAATTCTTCATTTATTTGTATCTTTTATACTACTGAGTGCAGTTAGTTCTTCATGGGTTGGCATGGATGCCATAGGAGCTCTTTTCCTATTAGGGTCCCTTTTGGATAGGTCTTCATGTCTGTCCTTTGCGTTATCTTGAGAGTAATATATTGGTAGAAGCTGTATTTTTTTTAATCACTTTAAAACTTCTTTAGAAAGCAGAGATGTGAGCTTAATGGCACATTATTTACTTGTGTGTCTCAGCGGGAAGGAGGATGGGGATGTGTTTATGAATGTAATATAGTGTGGATTAAGGTCTGAGCAGCTTTTTATCATGGATAATCTCATTACAGATGTTGCCAACACCTGTCTTGGATGAGCTGCCTTTGAAAGGGCTCCTCAGTCCACCCCAGTTGGGGCTTCTTTTGCATTATTATTCTAAACCCTGCCTCTCAAGTGCATCTCCTTCCCATCTAAGCTTTTCTTTTGGTTGAAACTTGGCAAACAAAATGTCAGCTTGGGAACAGTCCCTTCTCTCTGCCTCCCATCTCCCCTACCCTCTGTTTATTAGTTTCTCTTCAGGACTGCCCAACTGTATTTAATTGAGTACACATTTTGCAAAACAAAAAAAATATATAGTAATTAAATCTTGATCTCCCACTCCTTTATTTTAGGCTTCTCCTAATTAAAGAAATGTTTTGATTACCTTCCCCAGTAGCCCCACAAAAGAAAAAAGGAACTTAAGAAGAAATGGTGACAGCCCCCAAACTCTATTTTTCCCCCTACCTCAGGGTTGAGTAATGGCTGAGTCCTATCCTTACTGCCATAACAAACTCATTGTTTTTAAACAAGAGAACTCCAGATTGAAGCTGTTAAACAGTTCCTGGGAATGCTCATACCCTGTTTCCAAGGATAGGTCTATGCCTAGAGTGAGCACACCCTGCACGCAAATGCAGGGTCAGGACAAGCCAGGAAGAGTCTGTACCTTACATTTGGGGAGTTCCCAGAGAGGCTGACCTCCCAAGGGCATCTTACTCAGGAGACACCCTAAGTGTTCAGTTTGTGGTTGATGATCCGTCTCAATGAAGATACAGCTTCTCCAACACACCTCTGTCCTTCTATGCTTCTGTACTTGTCTGTCTCTCCCTTATCTGTGTCCCTCTCCTCTATTAATCTCATCTGTGAGCACCCCCACCTCCGAGACTCTGTGACACACTCATGGTCACAGGCAGCATTGTGGGATTGGGCCTTTTCCAGCTACAACTAGTTTTAGCTGAGGTATTACCTTTCTTTTGCTCTGACAAAATACCCTGACAATAGCAACTTAAGGAAGAAAGTTTATTTTAGCTGACACCTTCAGAGCTAGAGTCCATCATGGTGGAAAACTGAAGCCATGACAACAAGAACATTAGCCTGCTCTGGCAGAGAAGGAGAGGGCATTGGAAGTAGAAGCAAGGGAGGTTGGAAGAGGAGCCAAGACTCTGTCTGCCTCCTAAAGGGTCCACCAGTTTCCCAAATAGTACCACCAACTGGGGACCAAGTATTCAAACACATAAGCCTATGGGAATATTCTCATTTAAGGCACAGTTGGTTTTTCCTATTTTGGTTTCGCTCTCTCTTCAACCTTGAACTCCTTATAAGTCAAACCTTTCTCACCAAATCACCCTTTCCTTTGTCCTCATTATTTCTGCTGTCCATCTTTCAAAAAGTCCAACTCCAAACTGCAAATTTCTACTTTGTCTTCATGCCACAGAAGACAAAGAACACAGAGCCTATTTTCTACAGTTCAGGCATTTCATCCTGAGCTCAGAGGAACTAATTTGCTAAGCTTCCATAAACATATAGGCTGTGCACTGAGCATACTTCTCCCCAACCCCCTCTTTCTCTTTTTCTAACCCTTCCTTCACTAGTCCTTTTGCTTTCCTAGACAGGGTTACTTCTACTCTAATGTTATGTATGTGCATGTGTGTTTATGTATGTTTGTATGTGTGCATGTGTGTGTAAAGTGTGTGTGTGTGTGTTGTATGTGTAAGGGGTATGTATGTATATGTGTTTGTAAGGTGTGTGTGTGTAAGGGGTGTGTGTATGCATATAAGGGGTGTATATGTGTGTAAGGGGTATGCGTGCATAAGGTATGTGTGTGTGTGATTTTATGTATTGATATAAAATCTAGGAGCCACAAGCCAGAGACCACATAAAATATTTATTTTTCTGAGTCTTGACACCTACATTACTTCCATAACTTAAACTATTGTGAATAACATTGCACTAAGCACAGGTGTAAGTATTTCTGTAGTAATTTGTTTGTCTGTAATTTAATTCCTCCACATGCATCTTTGGAGAGCTGCCCCAACACTGGCCCCAATCCCTTCTCATGATGCTTTCTGGGCCTTACTTCCAGGAAAACCTCTGATGTCCACAGTGTCCGTTCATAGTCTCCAGACAGTCTCTGCCTCACTCTTTCCCTCATACCCCTCCTACCTGCTTCCTTTCTGGAGGAGGCATTGGACTCAGCTCCCTCTGTGTCTATGGACCTCACTCCATCTCAGCATGTCAGTTCTTCAGTTTCTTGATTCATAACGTTGTTCTCCTTTACTTTTTCTTTCCTTACCTGTCCAGCGTGCGCGCGCACGCGAGCGCGCACACACACACACACACACACACACACACACATACATGCACCTGAGCACCCGCACATGCACATGAGAGGAGTAAAGAAAGTGGTGAATGGATGAAGTGCTGAGTGAATGACAAGAACCCAGACTCCTGGGAACTAACAAATCCTCCCCCTCTGCTCTGCGTTGGAATGTTGGCTACCAGTACAGAAAGCACTGACCTCAGCTTTCTCCTCTGGGATGTTTATACCTTAAAGCTGCTCTGACACACAGACCTCTCACTAAGACTAACACCTGTTTCTCCTGGAGCTCATACTAAACACATTGAGGCTCCAGATTATTGCACCAGGTTGGTGCTTCTCTGTTAGAGAAAGAACATCACACATGATCCCAGCTTTTCTGTACATGTATATGTGTGTCTGTCTGTCCTTTTTCATTCTTTTATGTCTTCTGTTGGGGTTTCATGACCAAGCTATGCTGAAGGTGGCACAAACCCAGGAACTGAACACTTTTTAGACCCCAAGTGTTTTTACATTTAACTTTTTTTTTTGAAACAGGGTCTCTCTCTGTAGCTTACGCTGGCCTCAGACTAATGAACTTCCTGCCTCAGCCTGTCCAGTGCTGCAATTCTATGTCTGTATCGCCACTCCTGGACATTGGCCTTACCTCTTAAAGTTCCTATTATGTGTCAGTAGTGCCAAACAAGAGACCAAACTGTTAACACAATGGCCTTGGAAGATAATTGAGATCCAAATTACAGATCCATCCCTCTCCTGCATGACTTCAAGACTCTAACATCACATACACTTCTGGTAGAGTCTAGCTCCTAGGCAGAGAAATCATTCACAATCTTATAGCACATGAACCTGTAACACCAGCGCAGTCTCCTCAAACATGGGCAAAAACACCCTTGTCACTCCAGAGACAAGCAGCTGTGCCCATCACCTGTATATGAGACTGAGGCCAGCCTGGTCCACAGAGCCAGTTCCTGGACAGCCAGGGCTATACAGAGAGACCCTGTGCGTGGGGGTATGGGGGTGTGGGGGAGGGGGAGAGCATTTCCTTTGGTGAGTGGAGAAGGGATTGAGCATGAGGAGTCTCGACTGAGCAGAGCAATGGAGCCTGAGAAATAGGCTTGAATAATCTACAGTGCTTTCCAGCAATATACATGATTAAGTTTTCCATGTAAAGTGTGATTTTCTTTTATCTCACAAGTGTCTCCTTAAACAATGTTTTTAATTAGGCCCCTTGTTTTCATTTATTCCTTTATTAGAGAAGCTTCACGCTTAGCCTGACATTCAAATGTTCTCAGAAATAAACAGTTTCCATAAAAGCAAAATTTCTTCATAAGATCATTACTATTATGTTGTGCGGGAAATGGAATGGCACCTCAGGGAATTTAATGCTGTCAAGAGTCTATTTTGAGAATGTGTGACGGTCTCCAGCGAGATCCACACTCCCTCCATTTGATGGTTCTTCTCAAGAGGCAGGGAAGCAAACCCTTGCTGCTGATTAAAACCAAAGGCAATTTCTTATATGAATAAGGAAATTATCTCTTAAAATGGAACCCCTTTTAACACTGGAATCCCCAGGCACTTGCTGAACAGACCCTGAGGTAAAATTTCAATATCAGGAAAGAGTACAAGATACCACAAGATGGAAGACGTATCACCCCGCCTCGACGTAGTTTCACTTTTCATTTGTTGTTTTGTTTTGTGTTTTGTTTTGACTCAAGGAAGCATAAGAATGGGGAGAAAATCTGCTCAAGAGAGAAACCATTTCCACTGTAGAGAACTTCACAGTTCACAAGCAAGAGCCAGACAGGGCAGGGGACCCCTCTGTGACTCATGTGTCATATAACATCTTAGTGTGAATGTAAGCATTTTCCTATGAAAAGGATTGATTTCTGCCCCTGACATGGGACTGTAGTGATTGGGAACAATATATTGATTTTTTTTAATTAAAGCCATCTTCCCGCTCATAATGGAAGATCCTGCCCTTTGTGAAATTTATATCCATAGTCTTTGGGTGATGTCTGCAATTACAGCTCCCAGTGGCTAACACCACATCTGGGAACAGAGAGGAGTAATAGGAAAGAAGTTACTCTCCCCCTTCTCTTGGTAACTGGCTTTTAGTGTTGGTCAAAGGTGGCTGATGAAAGGCTGGATGGATGTGGAAGTGTCTAGCCGCCCCCTACTCCCCCACCACAGGACCCAGACGGGCAAATTCCCCAGGGCTACCCTGATTCGTGTTCTCAGAATTTCCTTCATCCCTGCCTTGCGCTGTGGAGCATCTGGAAGATGGCAATAGAGGCTGTGCTTTTCTGTTTAAGTCACCCTGGCTGTGGAATTCTGCTCTGGGCGCCAGGGATGATGAATACTTTATTATGTTTCTTGGGTATTAGATTTCTTCTCATCAGCAAAGAAAAATCATGTGTGCTTATCTCATGGGTTGTTGCAAAGATAGGCTAAAATAGTGTTTATTAAAATACACGAGAATTTATAAATTCTCCCAAACATAGGATGATATGAGTGGTCCCCTCAGCACAGATCCCAGTTATATGTGGATTCCTAATGACCTCTCCCAAGTGACAGACCTGCCTCCTAGCAGGGTCATATGATAGAAAAATCACCATCTCGTGGATGACTGCAGTGGAGGTGCGGTAACACAGGCTGAGGGCTAAGATTGTTCCATAGACAATTATTGCAGTCAGCCCAGAAAGCACTATAGAAGAGTGCTCTTACCATCTAAGATAGACAGCTGATAAAAGATTGAAGGGAAAAGGACCACTATGAAGATTCATATTCCAGGAAAGAGGAGAGGGGGGTTCCTTAAAAGAGCAAAGGAGAAGGGGCTGGGAGGTGGCTCAATGATAAGTACTTAACTACGTAAGCAGGAGGACCTGAGTTTGATCCACAGCACCCACATAAAGGACAGCCATTGTGATACATACCTGTAATCCCAGCACTGAGGAGGCAGAGACAGGTGGATCTCCTGTGCTACCTTATCTACCCTACCTAATAAAAGAAATAAATGCCAGACAGACAGGAAACCCTGTCCCAAAACACAAGGTGGAAAATGATTGAGGAAGACACCCAGAACTGATCCTTGACATGCGAATGTCCACTTGCATGTATATGTGGATGTTTGAAGAAAATTAAATTTTAAAAATAATAAAAAAATACAAAGTAAAGAGCTACAGGCAGTAACCTTCCAAGTCTGGCCAGGTTTCTTTTTCATCTCTGGGTTTAGCATCAATGGGACAGAACCATTGGCTCATGACTTTAGATGAAGACCCCAGTGTTCCCAGGAGGGTGGCTGTGTGCTTACAAGACCTTTACCTTAGCAGAGATACCTGTAGAATTAAATCTTTGTTAGGTATTCATTCTTTGATGGAGCTGGGCTCATGGTTTCATTTCTTGGTTTGAGATGAGAGATGAGAGAGACAGCACAAGGTATTTGGGAAAAAGTCACGAGTGAGCTGTGCTGTGGAGAATGGAGAAGTGTGGAGAAGAGAACAAGCTCTGCCCATTTAGGAAGCTCCTGGAGTGAATGCTGTTCCCCATGCCCTACTCAAGGATTCTCCCAGAGACAGATGAGCCACAGAGGGTGGTGGTGGTCACCCTCAAGAGTGAAGTGACGGAGAGGTGATCATCTACCATCTTCATCCCGGCTCCTCCAAGTCTGTTTCCTTCTAGTGTCTAGATTCCCTTTCATCCTCACCCTGCTTCCTCCTCTCCCCATGGCTTCAAAAGCATCCACTTCTGGTTTCTTCCTCTTTTCTATTCCTGAATCTTTGAGTATCTTGCTGACCCAGGACATGTGATTTTCTGTTTTCTTATGAAAACATCTTGCTTGATTTTACTTAATCAAGTGATTCCATTTCTGCCAGCATAGCATGAGAAGCACCCCACACCAGAAGTCAAAGGTGTCAGTGACTGTCCCAGGGCACAGGTTCACTCTACTATTTTACCCAATGGGGCCTCCCAACTTGGGAAAACTTTCCATCAAGTACATCCCATGAGTCTTCTCTCTACTCTCACAGATGACATATCTGTCTCCTTTCTCTCTTCATTGTGAACATGCTTCTTGCGGCATTCTTCCCTCCTTTTCAAGGTCACCCCATCACACATATCCCCAAGACACTCTACCATAGCGATTACTGTCCACAGCTCTCTTTCCACTGCCAACACTCTCAAAATGCTGAGACTGTATCACCTGGTTTCTCAGCATAGTAAATTCAAGTCACCTGTTCACAATAGCCTGGGGACAATTTGCTGAGCAGAGAAATGTGTCCCCTGTGTGATAGATATATCAAATTTGGGCCATCCTCGAAGGAGGCATGGCTAAGAGGCAGGAAGATGACACCTGATCAGAACCTCAGAGCAAAAGCTTTTCTCTTCTCACATTATGAAGACCTGCTGAAGATGTCACAAATGAACCATGTGATCAACATATCTGCATAATTATTTTATGTATAAACTACAGTAGAGATAACTCTAAGCTAGGCATGGTGATACACCTGTAATCCTCCTAACATTTTGGATGTGGAGGAGGTGCACAGATCTGAAGTTCCAAGTCAGTCTTTAACAGCTTGAGGCTTGCCCGGGTTATGTGTTTGCTACTCTACTTAAAAATGTGGTGAGAACTAATTGGCTTCAAAAGAGTGTTTTGGATGGTGTGATGGTTTATATATGTTTGACCCAGGGAGTGGCACTATCAGGAGGTGTGGCCTTGCTGGGATAAGTGTTTCACTGTGCGCATGGGCTTAAGACCCTCACCCTAGCTGCCTGGAAGTAAGTCTTCTACTAACAAGCTTCAGGAGAAGATGTAGAACTCTCAGCTATGCCTGCACCATGTATGCCTGCCTAGATGTTGCTATGTTCTCACCTTGATGATAATAGACTGACCCTCTGAACCTGTAAGCCAGCCCCAAATGTTGTCCTTTTTAAGATTTACCTTGGTCATGGTGTCTGTTCTCAGCAGTAAAACCCTAACTAAGACAGATGGTTTCTGGTTTAAACTGACAGGCAAGTCTGCTGAGACCTTAATGCTCCTTTGAATAGATCTCACACCAGGTAGAGTAGAATGGTCTCACAGGAAGCAGGAGCTAATGACCCTAACATGTGCGAAGAAGGTAATTTATGCTATCCCCTTCTTTCCATGTGCTATTGATCCATACATAAATGCCTAGCTACCCCAGGTTTGACATAATAATAATAGGCAGATGTGGAAAGACTGGCCCATGTTGTAGAATAAAAAGTAACAAATTTTACTTAGAAAATAAAGATTGAATATAACGATGGAATTTAAGTTCTTATCTGATATGTTCAAAAGAAACATGTATTTTTGCAAATAGCTAATGAAGTCCTCCTGCTTACTAAGGGTTAACTGAGAGTGGAATTTGGGGCCATGGGAGCTAAGCAAAAGGCAGATGGGTATATCAGCTGTGGAGAGATGGGGACCACTGCAGAGTGCAGATACTTCTGAAGCCTGTCTTTTACTGTCTAGTCCATTCCTGTAACAGCAGACAGGGCTAAGTGATCTTTTGATGTTTAATTCAAGTCTGTCGCAGCTAGGATCGTCTGCTTATCTGGAAATGGTACCTGGCAGTGGCTTAAATGAACGAGTCAAGCGACAACTTCACTCAAAGGGGTGACACCTGAGCCAGGAGACAGGAAGTAACTTGGAGTGAGAACTTTGAAGGAGAAACCCCTTTGATTAGGTTTCCAATTACTGAGGTCACGTCTTCATGAATCCGTGACTCACTCTAACAGACCCCTGGGCATATGAACCAGAAATTGCTACTAGGAGTCAGGTTCTGATAACCTCTGATTATCGGAAAATGCTTTCTCTGTGAATAGACAGGGGGTAAAAGTGAAGAGAGGCTGGGGCAGGACTCATTCAGTAAGATGTCTGTAGCCCAAGCACAGGGACCTGAGCTAGTTCTCAGAACCTTCGTGAAAAGGTGGGTGTGGTGATATGAGCTCCTGCTGGGAAAGCAGAGACAGGCAGGTCCTTGGGGCTCACTAGCCTTCATGATGAGCTCCAGGCTGGTGAGTAATTCTGTTTGAAAAGCAGGAGAGATAGTTCCTGAGGAATGACAACTGAGACTGACCTTTCACACACACACACACCCCTACACACACATATGTGTACATGTGCCCTTGCACACACATCCAAAAATATGAGAACTGAAAGGCAGTGACTGACAGAGGGAGAGGGCTGTGCTAAGAGTGTGTTCCATGAAAGACAACATGAGATGTCTACCGGGCTTTTTCCTTAGTCAGAACCGTACGTTGAGAGGAGTTTTGAACAAATCATTCCTTATAGCCGTGAACACCTTGCTCTGTAATTTTAGATTTGAGAATCTCAGTTTCCTCATCTGAACAGTGATGTACCTGGATGGGAAGATCATAGTTCAAACAAGCACGATTTGAAGTAGGAATTTGTTGCCATGTGGAGAATGTAGGAAGTATCCTTTGGAGCTTGCTAGATCTTCTAAAACTCACAGATCCTCAGTGCTGCCATCAAGAACATCTGGACTAGTGAGACACCGTCTGCTTAGAAAGGGAAGGAGATGGGCTGATGCTGTTCTATTGCTAACAAGACAGCCTTCCAAGTGCATGATACATAATAAAAGGGACAGAGCTGTGGGGCCTGGGGGTCATTTCTGCACTCTAAAATTAGAGTTCTCTCCAAAGGTGATTTCTGAATGAGGGCACCTAACTCTAACATATGGTGTCAGAATTTGGCAGAGGTTTCATCTCAGATTCTGGTGGGCAGATGTTCAAGAGAGAGCCATCTCTGTCTGCTGCTTTAACTGGAACACTGGCAGGAATGAGGAACAACCTCCCTCACATCACCTGGCTCACCTACTGCCTATCTCTCAAGAGTGTAGCTATAAGGTGCTTAAAAAAAAAAAAAGAAGTGAACATATATATCTAACACATTTGTGCCATTCAAGAGGTGACTGTCTTGCCAGAAGATTCTAAGGCTTTCAGAGCTGGGAGGACTTGAACATTGTTTTCTCACCCACTTCCTGTAGGGTAGTGTGAATGGCTTTTAGATAGATAGATAGATAGATAGATAGATAGATAGATAGATAGATAGACAGATAGACAGATAAATAAATAAATAAATAAATAAATAAATAAATAATAAATCTTTGTTTATTTTCTGTAAGGACCAATATTTATTCTAAAATGACATTATCTTTATAGTATTGAAGTATCTTTCTTCATCAAAATAATGGTACTAGAGGGTTGGTAATTGCCTCTTTGTAATTTGGCTAAGCAAATAACAATACAGACACTTTCATTTTTACACACTTCTGGTCTTATATAGCCTAGGCTGGCCTCCAACTCATTATGTAGTGAAGGATGACTTTGAACTTATGGTCCTCCTACCCCTACCTCCTGAGTGCAGGATCCAATGGATGCAATACCATACTGAGTTTATGCAGTGCTGGGGATAGAAGTCATGGCTTTGTACATGCTAGGCAAGCACTCTAGCAACTAGGTGAGAACCCCAGCCTTTATTCATTCTTAAATGTTATGATTTCATAGGGCTTTTGTGTTGATTGTTCCTCTAAAGCCAAATACATACAGTGCTGTGGTCATCATTTATCGATGACTTTCCTTACTTTCAACGAACAGCAGTGTGGATGTATTAAATGGAAGAATCCAGACACAGACAATTACGTTTTAGTATGTATAGACAATTACATTTATGATAGGTATGTATAGAAAAAAGCATGGTATGTATTGGATTTAGTAGTGTGGCTTAGAACATACTACTACAGATAGGGAGGTTTACCGGGTATCATTCTGGGTGGCATGGCACTGCTTGCTCTTTCATGTCCAGGAGAGAAATCACATCTTTGACCATGTGTGTCCACCTGGCATATGCCACCTGCCTGCTAGTTATTTAGCAGGCAGATGTGTTTGTTATCAATGGATTGTTACTGTACACTGATACCCCTTTCTAATCTAAGTCATCCTTGATTTTCTTAATAATGACCCCAAAGCACAACTGTTGAGACTTATCCAAAGAGGGAACTTTAAAATGTCTTCTCAGTGAAATAATGAAAGGTTTTTACCTCTAAGGAAACAAAATTGTACAATGAAACTGCTAAAATCTATGTTAAGTTATTGCTGATTCCTCATTGTCCCTAGTGGATAAATTAACTTTATGATAGGTATGTATAGAAAAAAGTATGGTGTGTATTGGATTTAGTAGTGTGGCTTAGAGCATGCTACCACAGATAAGGAGGTTTACCTGTTTTTTGTACACATAATTGGGTCTTCCAGTGATTGACCCTCTTTGATACTACCAGATTTGTTTCTTCTGAAAATTAAATTCATTGAAAGGAGTGGATAGATGAGGAGAGGCAATAGCCCAGACATTCCTATACTCCAACTAATATCTATGGTACTATGCACATGAGCCCATGGTGATCTGCAAGCATTCGGTTGCTCACCAAGTTAGTGCCAAGTTGGAGCCCACCCATTGAGCATACAGGGCCCACCCAAGCCCATTTGGGAACTGCCCAAACTCATAGTGGGTGTTGCTTTAAGCTGCCATTTTGCAGGATGACTTGTGATAGAGTCATAAGGGGTATACTGCCTACCTCTAATAATATCATGAATGCCTCAGGGGAAGTGAGACTCAGACAGGCAGTAATAATATCAACTCATTAGCTGAAAGTGAATATGAACTCTCACCTTCAACACCATACCTTGTGTGTGTGTGTGTGTGTGTATTATATTCTTGTTTGCATATGTGTGAGTACTTGCAGAGGCCAAAAGTTTATATTGGGATGCATTCTTCAGTCACTCTTCACCTTATTTTTTCAGACAGGAGGTCTCTCACTAACCTGGAGTTCACTGTTCTAGATAAGCTGGCTGGCAGGTAATCTAATAATCTGCCCGTGTCTCTGTCCCAGTCTCTCCAGCTCAGGTTTGAAGTCAGGTTCTTGTGCTTGTGTGGCAAGGACTTTATGTTTAATTCAACTTTTAAAGCAATCTCTCTCTCTCTCTCTCTCTCTCTCTCTCTCTCTCTCTCTCTCTCTCTTCACACACACACACACACACACACACACACACACACACACACGACATGTACTGTTCTCCTTGCCTATTTTAACTGTCTCTCAATCAACACCTTTGGGCTGTGATATGGACAGTAGCTCACTGAGGAGCTCTGTAAGATGGGAAGGGTATAGGAAAGGCTTTTGCTTTACCCATAACTCTGTGATTAATGCTCAAAATGCCTGCGTCAGCAGTCAGCAGTTGCTCTCTGTGCTGAAGTTGCACTCCCCATGAGGCCTTTTAAAAAATGCAAACCTTCCTGGCCTGGTGAGCATACTGTCATCCCTCCCTGGAATGGACCTGTCAGATGTCCACATATCAAGGGGTCAAAGTTAGGGTAAGAGAAATAGCAAAAAGGAGAAGTGATATTAAAAGGGACCCTAGGGACCAACAGGGTCTTGAGCTTGCTTCCCAGCTCTGTTGAGCTGGCTCACCTCTGGAGAAGAACTAGCCAAAGAAGAAATTGCCTGTTCCAAGAAGAGGAGAAACAGAATCTAGAAGGGCCTTACAGTGCTGCCTGAGGGGCAGACAAGAGTCAGTGTGGGGAAGATTCATTGCTCCATACTTTCTGTGGAAGGCTACATATTCTTTGTACCTCTGCAGACTTGCTTTTCAATGTCCTCCCAGACTGTCTGTGGGCCCCCTGTTATCCACTACACTTTGATGGTCACACATTGGAGTTTCTCCTTTGTCTTGAGCACTCCTTGGATGTGAGCTAGTTGGAACAATGATAGAGTCGTCTGGCAGAATATGTGGTTTGCTGCTGCCAGAGCCCTTCTTTCTGAGGATTATCTGAGTTTAATGAGTTGAAACCCACAAGGATAATTAGTGTTGGTCTTAAGGTACTACTCTCTCCATGTAATTGAATTTTATTTACAAATTTACAGCTTGAACCATGGCATTTCTCCGTTCAACCAAACATTTGTCTTTGTTGATTCTAAGCCACCACCCAGATTTATCTCGGAAGCCTTAGCACAGCCAAGAGGAGTTGCCCACAGAAGAGCTAGTAGGTATTTGAGTATCTCTGCTTGTACTGGGAAGTGAAGTCTGTGAAATCTAATCCTTGGAAATTACCTAAAAGCCATTCGGCTTTCTGATGTGAAGCATGTCATCAGCTTTCTAAGTGTATAGCCTTCTGCCGCTGAGGAGGGCCAGTCTGTTGCTTATGGCAACAACCTGCAGACTCCAGGGTGGAGAGTGCTTAGCATACTGAACTGCTGACTTCCTCAAGAGGAAAGGTGGGCTTTGCTTTAAGGCTACAAGTGGCATTTCCAAGGGATTCCATGTTGGGGTGATCTTTATAGCACAGGGTGGCTTGCATTCTGCCGTCCTTGAATTGCAGGCACAGAAAGCTGAAGTGGTTGTGAGACTGTAGTTCTGTCTCCATGTCCCCTTAGGTGCTTCTGAACACCCACATGCAAGTGTCTCTCCTTTGCCCACTTCTTCCCTAAGCTAAGGGAGAGGAAAACAGGATAATAATGACTGCAGAGCTGAGCTCTGTCTTCTTTGGGCAGTTGAGCAAAAACTCATCAGGAGTGATCTCATCCTCAAACCAACCCCAGTCCCACCCCCAGTGAACTACCAGGTCCAACCAGGGCAATAGCATCGTCACCCTGGCTGCTCTCAGCTGCCTGGCTGCCTTTTGTGTCAGTGTTTCTCAAAACAGGATGGCGTATAGATAGAACTTCTCCCCAAGAACTCAAGCCACGGATTACAATGAATTACAATGCCACTAAAATCCACACCGACATAAAAATGCTTAAGGTTCCAACAGAGTAGAAATAATTTACAAATAAAACAAACTTGTAAAGCCAGGGACATCCAGATGAACAACACTAATGTAATTTGAAAGGATGACAGCCTCTCTCGTTGTTTGTGTGTTTTTTCAAGACTCCACTGTTTTAGTCCGCTATACATGTGTGTGAATATGTGTGCATTGAATATGTGTGCATTTTTCTGCACTGTCATCCACTTTCCATTTTAGACAGGGTCTCTCTCTCAGGAGCTTAACCATTAGCCTAGGGTGTCTGGCCAATGGACCCAGATATCTGCCTGTCTCTGCTCCCCCATGCTGGAATTATAAGTACACCACCACCATCTGACTTGTTTTTTAAAATGTGTGTACTCAACATTGAACTCAGGTCCTCATGGTTGCAAGATGAGCACTTTTTTAGCAGCTGAACTTTCTCTCTATGTCAGTTAGTAAGTTTTCTGGTGCTGTGACAAAATACCTGAGATGACTGACTTAAAAAGAGGAAAGGTTATTTTGTCCCACAATTTCAGAGGTTTGGTAAGGCAGAACACAGTGTCAGGAGAGTCAAGCAGAGGAAAAGTGTTCACCGCATGGAAAACTGGGGAGCAAAAGAAGAGACAGGAAGAGATGAGGTGTATCTCCTTCCATTGCATGCTTCTAATGCCCTAACTTCCTTCTGCTGAGCTCTACCTCTGAGTAATGCCATGGGATGTAGACCAAACTTTAATATACAGACCTTATCCTAGTCAACATGCTCCTCCCCTCTTAGGCCACCACGGAAGGTTGGGGTGCACCAGACTGAGCTTCTGTTGACTTCTATGGCACACTCAGCATTTTCCCCATAACACAAGTGACTTTCTGTGCAGATTGCCTTTGTGTTGATAGGGAATGTCAAGTGTACTAGTCAGGAGTGAGGCAATGGAGTGAGAGAACAGGAGGACAAAGCTGAAATTTTCCCAGGTAAGAAGACCACTCACTCCTTAGATGAGAGCCCAGCAAAAGAGAAGAAGTGTCAGGCTCCAGAGCCTGAAATCCTTTAGAGGTGGTGAACAGTTTGAAGAGAGAGTGGCTGTTATGCATCCTCTAAGTAGAGGGAGCTGTCACAAGCATGTGCATGAGAGCAGCCCTATGTCTCGACAGTTCTGTCTGTTCCTGTACAGACAAATCAGGATACTTTCTCTTTGAAATGTATGATACCTGGTCCCTGGAGAACTTCTCATTACCTCCATGCTATTGATCATTTGGAGGATGAGTCTAAATGCTATTTCTCACAGGACAGTGATCCTCCCTCCTTATTCATGGAATCTATGCCTAGGACTTTTTTTTTTTTAATTTAAGCTGATACGGGCATCTATCCACATGATGACAAAGGTATCTCAGCTATGCCCTTGAGAATCTAGGTTTTAGTTCTCATCAATGGGTCTAGCCTTACTGCTTGTGTGTGTGTGTGTGTGTGTGTGTGTGTGTGTGTGTGTGTGTGTATTCACATGGAGACTAAAGGACAACTTTGGGTACTGTTCCTCAGGTATAGACAACAGCATCAGACAAATCTTGTTTTGTCACAAATCTTCAATCTCTGCATGCCTTCTCATTTTAGGAGTAAACTAAGTTTTTATTTCACTTTAAAAACAATGTAACTCATTCTACAGAAACTATATTCATTTTCTAGTACTCCACCATGAACTTGAGACATTCATTCTTGCCTCCTGATGTATTAGACAAGAATTTACCCACCTTTTCATTATTCCCACCAAATAATTTCTAGTATATTCTCTCTCTGGGAGAGCTAGCTGTCCCTGTGTTGGTCAGATCTCTTAGAGTCTCACAACTCTGTGTTCATCAATTTGTCTTCACAACTTTGGCTACATTGTGTCAACTGCATCTTGCCATAAGAAACTCATGTAGCAGAGGCTCAGTGATGGTTTTGACAGGTCAAATACTACAGTAGCAATACTGTAACAGACCATAAGCCCAGGTTTCAAGAAATGACAGCTTTTTTATTCCTCCCCACCTTAAAAGATCCACAACAAGAAGACTCAGGAAGAAAACAGCCTCAGACAGTAGCCCCAACTGAGCTCCCAGCTGAGACCAATATGCCATCTGTGTTCAGCATCATAGAACTGGATTCTTCCAATCTGAAAGGAGTAACTTTACCTGGTTCTCCTTCCAAAAGAGAGTGTCACCATGAGCCCTTCCCACATTGCAGATTCTAATCAAACTAAATGACTGTCATTGGCTTACACATTTAGTTTTGGGGTCCTTTATTAGGGAGCATAAAATAACTGAAGTAGTAGAGGAGGTTCACTGTAATGTTAGGTGCTTCTCAAAGGCTTTGCAAAATCCTCTATAGGTTTATGGGGCTGTCTTAGTTTGCTTTCTATTGATATAATAAACACCATGACCAAAAGCAATTTGGGAATGGAAAGGTTTATTTAATCTTACACTTTAGTAACAACCTATCCCCGAGGGAAATCAGGACAGGAACTCAAGCAGAGCAGGAGCCTGGAGGAAGGAGGTGAACCAGAAGCCATGAATGAACACTGCTTACTGGTTTGCATCTTCAGGAGAGCTCTCTCTGCTTTCCTATGTACCCAAGGACCACCTGCCTGAGGATGATGCTACTCCTGATGGGCTGTAAGCTTGCAGTCTTTACTATGGCGAAGCACACTTCTTCTACACCTGCTTTCTTGAGACCTTTGCTCTGGAAGAGATACTGAGTTCGTTAAACACTTTTCTGCATTCATTAAGATGATCATATGACTTTTACCCTTGTTTAGCTAATATGGTATATGTTGCTTATTCACAACTGTGTACGTTGAAACATCTTTGCATTCAGAAAATTTCATTGAACGTGGCATTAGCTCCCTTTCATTAGACAATAGAATTCAGTTTGCTACTATCTTTTTAATCACTTCTAATTTAAGTTCACCAGGGATATTGTCTCCTACTATCTTTTCTGATGCTGTCCTTGTCTGGGTTTGCTCTCAGAACAGACTTGGCTTCAGAATATGCATTTGTAAATTCATTTCCATTCACTTTTTGGGAAAATTGGAAGTGGTTGGTATTAACTCTTTTTTGGTACAATTGCTTGGTGGAGCCATCTGCTCTGTGGTTTTTCTTTCTTGGAAGAATTTTGATTAGTGACTCAGCCTTCTTACTCATTTTTAGTTTGTTCAGATTTTCTATTTCTTCATGTTTAGTCCTAGTATGTGTCTGTAAATTTAGTCGTTTTCCTCCACACTATCAAATCTGTTGGCAGATAGTTTTCAGTAGCCTACACTGTCTTTTGTGTTCCCGGGTTGTCAGCTGTAATGGCTTCTCTTCATTCATCATTTTAATGCAGTTACCCCTCATTTTCAATCTAACTAAGGTCTGGTCAGTTTTATCTGGGTTTTCAAAAGTCGGCTCTTAATTCCTTGATGTTTTGCATTTTCTGGTCTTTGTTTCTGCTTTGATCTTTCTATTGCTAACTTCAGGCTGCAGGTCCTTTCCTACATCCCCGTGAAGCTGGGTTATTGAGATCTTGCTTTTCTCCCAGTGTAGCCATCTCTGCCGAGACCACGACTCTCAGAATGGCTACCCATGTCCTTGTGGTGCATTTCCACTTCTGTTTGTTGCAGTGTGTTTGTTTGTTTTCCTTCCTTTGATTCCTTCTTTGACCAGTTGGCTGTGCACGAGGTGTCTGGTATTTAATTTTTACATACTCATGTGTCCTCCTGTTCATTTTTCTGTTACTCATTTTTAGTTTCATGCCACGTGGCTCAAAAATATACTTGGTGTTATTTCAATTTTCTGAACTTTTTAAAGACTTGCTTTGAATGAATATATATATATATGTGTGTGTGTGTGTGTGTGTGTGTGTGTGTGTGTGTGTGTGTGTATCACATGTCAGGTGCACTTGAGAAGAAGGAACTGGCATGGAATGGAGTGTGTCTTATTTGTCTTCTCAGCCAATTTGGTCCAACACATTACTAACCCAACCCTAAGGTTCTTTATTCATCTTTTCCAGATTAGCTAGCTGTCCAGGGCTGAAGGTGGTAGGTAGGTAACAGCACTTCTGAGACTGTTTGCTTTATCTATTTGGGTGGCCCGCAGTTTGAATGTGTATATATCATATCCCATAGCTGAGTTAACACCTTTATGATTATCTAATGATCATCTATCAGGCTGGTCTCCAGTCGAGCTGAGATGCTGAACCCCGGGACCCAGTGGTCATAATTTACCTACATGGGATGGAAGGAGTTCTCTCATGTCTCCTGGAACTCTGGCTCCTGTCTAAGTTACTGGCCCCCACGGCCCCCACAGCCCCCACAAAAGAAGCATGGCTAGAAGTCACATAGGCAATGTCCCAAGCTTCTGACCTTCAGGCTAAACTCCTCCCCAGTTACCTAGCAACAAAAAAGATAGCAGCTCACTTTAAAAGGGGCTGTTAGGCCCCTCCTTGCCCTCTCACTCCTTTGTTCTCTTGCTCTTACACACCTCTCCTCTCCTCTCTCCACTCTCTTTGTCTTCTCCTCTCTCTTCCTCGCTCTCCCTCTTATTCTCTAGCCTTTCTTCTCTCTCCTTTTCCCCCTTTCTCTCCTCTTGGCCATGGCCGGCCCCTCTCTCTTTTTTACCTTCTCTCTTCCCCCCTGCCTTTCTATAATAAAGCTCTAAAACCATAGACTGTCTCTGCTTATCAAGGCTGTGCTCACTCTTGTCTGTGTGGGAACTTCTCTCCCCTCTTCCCTCTCTCCCATAACCCCGGGGCTACAAGGTGTGGCCCCGGGGCCTCCAGATCAGGGCTGCCCCTTGTCCGCACCTTGTCCGCCCCCTGTCGCGTGGGTGGGTCAGAGGCTTGGATGCCCAACGGGGCTGAGTGGAAAGCATCTGGCAGACCTTCCATGTCCGCCTGTCCAGAGCATTGGTGGAACTCTGTTGAGACGTGGGTCCTCCCTCCCTCTCTTTCCCCAGGCTCCTTTTTAGTTTCCTCATTTTTACAGATTTTTAACTGAGTGTCTATTTTGACCTATTTACTAAGGCCAACCTGCTTTATTTTGATTATCATGTGGACTAGCTTTAACCCCTTTACTTTTGGTCTATGTATATCCATAAAGCTAAAAATAAGTCTATTTATTATTAATATCGTCATTATTATTTATTATTATTATTATTATTATTATTATTATTTTGAGACATGGTCTCATGTGGCCTAGGTTGACATTGAACTCACAATGTATCCAAGGTTGACTTTGAACTTCTGATCCATCTGCTGAGCACAGAGATTGAAGTAATGCCCCATCCTTCCTGGTTTATGTGTACTAGAAGTCTACAGTATACCTTTAAATTGGACACTTTAATTTGCTTACATTTGGTGTAATTGTTGATAGCCAAGAACTCAGGCCCTTGTTCCCTTTGTATTATGGTTGCTTTTCAACTCCATGCTTTTGCCTCTTTTCTTTTCTTGTCCCTCAAGTAATTTAGCCATGTTTATACTAATGTACTTTGGTTTCATTCCTATTATAATTTGTGCATCTTCTAGGTGTATTTCCTTTGTGTTTGTCCGAGTCTTAAATTGTAACAAATTATTTTGGAACCACTTAACTTTGCTTACACACAAACCTTTTTATTTTATGTCGATGAGATCATAACTTAAGTCTTTCAATAGTGTGCTCCTATCAAAGATCTTGGTGGCTGTTTATTTTAACACATTACTCTTATTCATTGAACTGTGCTGTACTTATGAACAGGCAGTTCTGCATTCTCTTGCAGTACATTTGATTGGATTTCATATTTCACAAAGGCACAGAATATGATATTTTTGTCAACTATTTTACCATAGCATTAAGCATAGGACAGAATGGTCATACTGTATATACTTATTGAATCAATAAATTGATAGCAATTGTAGTTTTATATAATAGGCTATTTAATGTTTATCTTCCCTTTGTAAGGGCAGGAAAACTATCTTTCCCACCAATGCATCCTCTGAACAGAGGGCTCAGAAAATCATCTTCCATTTTTGTATTGGATAAATGAATGAGTGAAAATGAATAAGAAGCCAGAAACTAGTAAAAAAGTCTAAGCTCCATCACAGCCTTGGGTTTTAATGTCCAAAGGCAATGTGAAACATCAGCTTTCTCCTGTGTCTTAATAGATAGCCAGAGCTTGACTCCAAAGTCAAAAGTAGAGCCATCATTTAAGTGTCCCAGAATGTGCAGGGAAGGTACATCTGAGAATGTTAGATACCTTTCCAATCTGCTCTGAAACTAATCTTCCAGGCAGTCTGTTTCTCTGCAGAGCCTTTGTAAGTCCTATGCTATGAGAAAGGGTCTGGGACATAATCCAGGATGGCTCCCTCCACCCAGCACTCCTAACAGATGCCAATTGACATGAAAACCAACCTGGTATGAAAATAAACACAAGGGCATAAAAGTGAGAGTGGTATGTGTTGGGGAACAGTCCAGGAGGAGAAGGAGGAGGAGTGGGCCTAGACATGGTCAAAACATGTTATATAAATATATGAAATTCTTAAAGAATAAATAATGATGTTGTTCAAAAAATAAATAAACTGTTCATAATGGCTAGGTTATGGAATCAACTTGGACTTCTAATAAGAGCAAATACATACACATACACATACATACACATACATGTATACATATACGTACTGGCTGGTATTGTGTCAACTTGACACTGCAAAGAGTTGAGGCTTGGCACCATGAAGACAGCCTATGAGAGGCTATTGGTGATGCCTCATTGCATCGGAAGACAGCAGTGTTTTAGAGATGCCAGTACCATGAGATGACTGCCAAGCACAGCAGCAGCAGTGGAGTACAGGGATCTGGAGTCTAGAGGATGAGGTGTGTGCTACAAAGGGCAGAGCTGGAGAGCTGGCCCAAGTACTTGGAGGAATCCAGAAAATTGTGAATGGATCCGAGACATTGGACTGTTGGAGTTTGATTTTGCTTTAGATTATGATTGTGTCATGATATTTTTAACTCTTGAAGGAAGTATTTTAGTGGAGCCCACAGTTAAGAGACTTTTAATTGTAAAATGACTTTAAATTTTAAAAGAGATTGGATATTTTAAAGGGATTGAAATTTTATGTATTTGCAAAGACCGTGGGACTTTTAAAGTTATTTAGATCTTGGGGATGAATAACAAAGTAAAGGTTGAGACTTTATAGTGATGTGTTTGTGTGTCAAGTTGACAAGGAGTCAATTGTATGGCTGGTTTTATGTCAACTTGATACAGACTGGAGTTATCACAGAGAAAGGAGCTTCAGGTGAGGAAATATCTCCCTCCATAAAATCCAACTGTAAGGCATTTTCTCAATTAGTGATCAAGGGGGGCAGGCCCCTTGTGGGTGGTGCCATCCCTGGGCTGGTAGTCTTGGGTTCTATAAGAAAGCAAGCTGAGCAAGCCAGAGGAAGCAAGTCACTAAGGAACATCCCTCCATGGCCTCTGCATCAGCTCCTGCTTCCTGACCTGCTTGAGTTCCAGACCTGACTTCCTTTGGTGATGAACAGCAGTTTGGAGGTATAAGCTGAATAAACCCTTTCCTCCCCAACTTTTTTCTTGGTCATGATGTTTGTGCAGGAAGAGAAATCCTGACTAAGACACATATACATATACAATATGTATATGTATGAAAATGCATCATGTGCATATACAGAATGATTTTTAGTGATAAAGATGTAGGAAGTTATGTCCTTTGTGGGAAAATGGATCCCTCTGGGGATAATCAATAAGTTGAATGAATCAGCTTAGTTTCAGAAAGATAAATATCATTTGTGGATCTTGAATTTTTATACAGACACATGAAATCATGTATGAACTGATAATATGTAAATGCATCATCTTGAAACAAAACTGTTTCAGGACAAAGGGGATTAATGGAGGTTGATAAATGTAGTAGTAGCTATGAGGGGGAATATTCTCCAGGTATATTATATTCTTGCATAAGCATGGCCTCTGTAATCCTGTGTAATGAGAAATAAATAAGGTTTGCTAGATGGCTCAGCAAGTAAAGGTGCTTGTGGTACAAGCATAGCTACCTGAGTTCGATCCCTGGAACCCACATAAAGGTGGAAGAAGAAAACTGTTTCCACAAAGTTGTACTCTGACCTCTGCAGGTGGTCTGTGGCATTTTCACCCCTCTGACAGGCATCATACACACATACATGCACACATTAATAATCTTTTTTTTTTTTTTTTTTAGTTAAAAATAAGCAAGTAAACAGAGAGGGCTTGAGAAAGGGTGATTAGAGAGAACAAGCTTTGGTGACAGAAGGTAGGAGAGAAGACTGACCTGTGTGTGTGTGTGTCTGTAAGAGAGAGAGAAAGAGAGACAGACAGAGACAGAGAGAGGGAGAAAGAGAGAGAGAGAGAGAGAGAGAGAGAGAGAGAGAGAGAGAGAGAGAGAGAGAGAGAGAGAGAGAAAGAGAGAGATTCTTTGTCCTAGGTATGTGGGGATAAGGCAGTGGTGGCTATGATTTTTGATGGTGTTTTGTTGTAAACACACTCACACCTAGAAACAATATATCCTCCCCCACTGCTTGATTTTGTTTTGTAAGTTCTTGCAGAAGGCTGTGATTCCATGAAAGATAGTCTGGATGCGTTGTGAACTGAGATGTTTCCAGGGTTCTTATATCATATTCACATGTGACAAATATTACTTTTTCCTTTTCTTCCTTCAAAATACTACAGCTTGAAAGAAACACCACGGTGCAGAGGGAACAATGGTTGAAGGAGAATCTCCAGTGAACGGACCAGCTTCCTGTCTCCTCCTCTAAGTGCAACCCTCTGATAGCAATGAAGACATCTAAAAAGACTCGTGTTCCCCTTCCTTTGGCTGCTAGATGATTGAAAGAGTGGACCCCAAGAACTGGAATCCCCACCCTCAGGAGTCTCTTGCAGAAACTTATCACACCACAAGAGACCTCACACACTTCTGATTGTTGTCAGATTACATTGTAGAAGACAATGGAGTTGAGACAATGGCAGGTGAGTGGTGTCCAGGACCACACCTTGACTAGGACTGCATAGAAATGCCTACCTTTTCCCCCTCTATTGAAACCTAAATTCATGTCAGGACCTTGAGGAGCCAGGACCTTGATGCAGAGCCAGGGAGTTAGTCATTGAGCTCTTTCTCTTCCCAATGTGGCTACATTGAAATGAATCTCCTTCCTCTGCTTTTCACTATTATCTGTCTCTCTAGTTGTCTACTGAGGGTGGGTGGCCAAGTCTGGCTTGATACAACTGTCAGGGCACAGACTGTGACCTTGGTAACTTTGTAACATAGGTAATCTGCTGAGTGTGTGTGCCCCATGTCAACTCTGAAACATAGGTATTCGGCTGAGATTGTCTGTGCCCCACATATTGTAGATACAAACACCAGGTCCCAAAATGTAAGGTTTCATTATGGTTAACCCAGGAAAAACTGATTTTGATGGGCATGGTACAGCAATAACTAAGGAGAAGATCTAAGGTCTCCCATGAAGATTGAACCATCTTGTCTACGTTTTGCTTTGAATTTATTTCCAAGGATAGCTATCCTGAATAGTTTCCCCTTTCCCATGTTGATACTTTCCTCCACAGTCCCCTCAGGGCATTGGTGCAGCTTCCTCTCTGACACACTGGTACTGTGTCCATAGTACCTCCTGTTTAAGCAAAGAGGAAGTGCTTAGGTTTAGGACTATCATACTATTACAATTCTTTCACTCTCGTATTTACGATTGCTATTTCCACATGAGAGTGAACCAGTGGTGCTTATTTCTCCTTATTCTTTTGACTGTGTAGTCAGATACTTTGTGCCAGCAACAATTCAAAGCCTGGGGAATTCAGTGGTTCACAATAACCAGTTCTTGCTCGTGTGGAATGTACAATATAGTGATGAAGCATTTTTCTCCTAAAATACCATTAACTTAAGAGTCATTTAATTAAAGTAAAACAATTACATAAATACTATTATGGGTGATTCTCAAATACGACAAAAAGCAATAAAGGTAATGTTTGTACAATTTAAATTAGAAGAGCCTGAGGTGCATTATAGAATCGATGTTAATTTCTTTCCTTTCTTCTTAAGGTAAGAGAACATTTGTTCTGTCTACTAATTTCCCAGGCACTCTCCTGATACCAAAAACAGCTAAAAGAAGATACATCTGCTGAGCTGAAAGTGCTTCTGACCAGGGAAGGAAAAAAGCCGACATATATTAGCATCATGACTACACAGCAGGCTGCTCGACCCCTTCTGGTGTGTGGACTGGGCAGCTTCCAGGAGGAAAGACATATGTCACTGTGAGGACAAATTTGAGACAAGTGAGCAGATGTGATATTCCAGGCAAAGGAGGTGTCATGAGAAACCCAACTGAATCACAGCGCAGATAATCGTAAGTGCTATTTATTATTTAATTTTTTTGTTTTATGTGTATGTGCACACAGTATATATGTGTGGAACACATTTGTGTGTGTGTGTGTGTGTGTGTTGGCCAAAGGTCGACCTTGAACCTTGTTTCTCAGGTGCTAGGCTAAGACAGTAGCATAGCATGAGAGCTATACTTACACCCTTATTGCCGACAAAGGCCCACGTGTAGAAGGCCCAGTGCCTGACCCATCAACTGCTGAGGGGAGATGATACACTTAAGAGGTGGTGCTTCATTAGGCCCCTCAAAGAGTTACCAAGACCCTCAGTCTGCCCACCTTCTCTTTGTTCCCAGTGTGATGGAAACGGGTTACTCTCCCATGTGCTTCTAATGTAAGGTCTTGCCTCTCCATGGTTCACAGAACAATGGGCCAATTGGTCATGAAGCTGTAACCCCATGTTACAGCTCCCAACCCATGTTGCACACAGCTAATGGCAGAGACAGGTACTGGCAATCTGAGAGGACAGTAGATTACTGTACCTTGCACACACGAGCCTCTGTGGGCAATGAAGTTGTAAAGTGGATTCCTTTTAAATGATTGTCTTTCATTTCAACTCCAGCAGGCAGATTATAAGGGAGAAGGTAGGGACAAAAGCTGTCTATCATTCTGGATCCCAGGCTTGCCCTTCTGCTCTGGGGTCAGCCATGTTTCTAAGACTTATGACATTGGTGCCTTTTGTCATTCTTCTTTACACTTTCCCCTCATTCTGTAGATACCTACAGACATGTCTTGAAAGGCCGAGTTTAATTAAACTCTCTTCCTTTTCTTAGTCTTTCTTTTTTCCCATTTTGTGTGTGTGTGCATGTGTGTTTGTGTTGCCTTGGGACATATGTGGAGGTCAAAAGATGAGTTGCAAGAGTCAGTTTTTTCCTTCTGCCATACGGGTTCTAGGGATTAAACTCTGGTTGTCAGGCTTGGCAGCAAACACCTTATCTACAGAGTCATCTCTCTTATCCTGATTTAGTTTTTTTCTGCTATCAGCCTTGTTTTTCTTCATGGGCATCTGAGCATCAGAACAAATAAACCATTAGCAGTGTGCACATGCTAAGCTAGTAGTGACATGTCCATGCTGACTCTTTTCTACAATACGGAGTATAAGAGTGTCTTATAAAACAGACTATGCATGCGCTCTTTTCTGACCTTTCTGTGAAACTTCCAACACTGAGACAAGACTTCTCTTTTTAAAGTCAGCCATTCTGGACATTTTGTTACAGGTAGAAAGCTCACTAACACACCAAGAGAGAAATTAATACACTGATGTGCTCTGTCATTTCGTTGCAATTTCTATGCTCAGGGCCAATAGATAACAATCAGGCTATAGCTGGCACTGTGCTCAGTAGGTTCTTCATGGTGGTTCTTCCATTGTGTTACATTGCTGTGCTATAAGACTGACCTGACTTCCCTGGGGACATCCCTGTGCAAGTTTCTTAGTGACTATGCTATATTCTTCCATTGTTCATACACAGAAGGTGTTTGGTTGTTTTAATTTTCTGAGATGGGGGTCTCCTGTACCTCAGGTTGTCCTCAAACTTGCTATATGGCTGAGGATCCTCCTGCCTCTACCTCCCGTGTTCTGGAATTAGCAGTATGTATCCTCTATGCCTGATTTTATGAGGTGGATGAAATTGAACCCATGGCTTTGGCATAGTAGACAAGCATTCTGATAACTGAGCTACTTCCCAAATTCCTAAATATAAGTTTGTAAGAGGCTACTGTCACTTCTTACTTATGCTCAGATGACCTTTTACAGTGACTTCCCCCTTTCACTTTCCAAAATGGGCCTCCTGGCAACACCAGGCCTTGGTTGCAACAGGCAGCTTCAGCAGGGGCACCTTTCCCTCATAGCTTTGTTTCAGCCCACACCTGGCATTGCAGGGCGGAGGTTCTTTGCTATGTTTTTTTTTTTTCCCTCTTCTGAGAGGCAGATTATTACTATACTAAATGCCTTGAGCAAAACTTAATTTATCCTACTGATTCGCATCTGCAGAACGAGTGCTAATGGGAAGAGCAGTTTGAAATGAAGTAGAAATGCAGGCTCACACTGTTTTAAAAAAAGGAGAAAGAAATGGGCTGACACCGTTCCTCAGTATGAGGAGATTAAGAAGGTTTTAATTATCTCACCTGGCTTTTGTTATTTTCTTTATTCTCACTCCCTGCTGTTTCCCCATCTAACCTTCTCCCACCAATGTGGTCTCATGCAATCAGACAAGATCATCCGAATTTTCCCCTTTTGGAAAGTTGAAGGGCCCCCAGGTTAAAAAGTAAAAATCACAGTTCAATATGTTCATAACTCCGTGCTGACAACCGAGAAAGCTTAAGCTGCAATGCTCACTCATGTATGAATGCCAATATTAACGGAAGGCTCGGGTCTGAAGATGGTACACTTTTTTTTTTTGAATAAAGTAAATGGGTTTCTAATGTGCTCTGGATAGATGTGGTTATTGAAAGCATCAGTGTCGTATCAGGAAGGGTAATCTCAAACATATTCTTTGGTGGGAGCCAGCTGCCTGAACACAAAGATGTGATGTTGGGGTCACAGCAACCTCTTTTATTCAACTGAAATGGATCTATGCCCCAACACAAAGACAGCATGTCCTTCTTCTCTTGGCTTTCATTCTAACTTGTTTGTGTTTGCTGTCTTCTTCCGTGGAGAGCTCTGTGGGACCCAACAGGAAGCAGAATATTTCCATAGGCCTTTTCCCTTTTTGTTATCTGAAAACCTCCTGTGAGAAGGACTGGGAAGCAAGGACTCATTTAAAGTAAAGCTTGAAGGGGAAGAAAGTGATAAAACATTGCAAGGGGCCAACCAGGGAACTTGAGTCTGTTACTGCACATCCAGCAGGCAAGGAGCAGAAGGGAGATGGAGGCATCTTGGCCTTCTTGGTGCTGAGGGGATGGATGTCTCAGCAATTAGGAGGTGGGGTGGGTGAAGAGCCAGAAAGGAGGCTTGCAGATTGCTTTCCTCAGTGTCAGGACGCCAGGGTTCCCCCTCTGTCACTTCTTCTGAGTGGAAAGACCCCATGGATTCTGCTATATCCCTCTTGAGTGGAGACACCCTGACAGTTTCCTACCTTCTCTGCTCCTGCTGAGTGCAGAGACCCTGAGGTCCCCCTCTGTTGTTTCTGCTGAGTCCTCACTGCTGCTTTAGTTCAGGACCATGGGACACACTGAAATGAGGAGACACAGTGGGTAAGAGGGTGTACTTGGCCTTAAGTAGTGGTACAGACCTGTTGTCCCAGCACTAGGAAGGCTGAGTCGAGGGAGATCACAACTTCAAAGTCAACATGGGCTCCAAAGCCAGACTCTGTCTCCAAAACCAAAACAAACCAACCAACCAATCACACACACACACACACACACACACACACACACACACACACACCAAACTGCTACAATAACAAAAAGACATATCAGCCACTAAGGAAAAAGTATAGATATAGACTAAGGGACCTCATACCTGCTATTGAGAATATTACTCCAGCCTCTGTAGAAACTGCTATGGAGGTTTCTCAAAAAAGAAAGAAAGGAAAAGGAAGAAGGAAAGAAAGAAAGAAAGAAAGAAAGAAAGAAAGAAAGAAAGAAAGAAAGAAAGAAAGAAAGAAAGAAAGAAAGAAAGAAAGAAGAGAGAAAGAACAAAAAGGAAATAGGTGATTGAAATGACCCAGCTATATACCACGCCTGGATACTTATGAAGGACACCAAGTTTATATACTGTAGAGACACTTGCTCTATTCACAACATCTAAATTATAGAACCAACCTAAGTGTCAAACATCAGAGGGATAGATAAGGAAAAGCAGTGTGTGGGCACAATGCAATTTTATTCAGGCATAAAGAAAAATAAAGCTTGGTCATTTGCAGGCAAATAGATACAGTTGGAGATAATCATGTTAAGTGAATCAAGCCAGTCTCACACAAATATTGTATGTTCTCTCTTAATTGTGGATCCCAGATTTATATAGCTACATAAATTATATACACACAGATTAAATGAGTAGATGTGAAATTGTCTAGGGGAACAAGGCAAGCTGATAGGAGGAGGGCAGGTGAGAGAAGGAAGGGCAGGGGATATGCTCAACACACAATACATACCAGTAAGGAAAAACTTAAAAGTGCATTGCCCTAAGATAAGAGGAGCCTGGGAAGACAGTGAAGGTCCTGGCCCCAGAGATCCTATCGAACCTGGGAACAAGATGGCCTTCTTCTGGGATAAGCTTTGCCTGTCAACGTGTAGCTGGAACACATCTTAAAAGATCCAGCACGCAGCATCCTGTGTCGAGTGTTTGACAGCTAAACACAAGACCCCAAACTATGCTTGGGTTCTCTGTTCTATTGAGGAGCACTCTGATAGAAGCAGGGGATGCTAAGTACATTGTTATCAATCTAACCCTTGTACATGAACATCCCATGGACCAGAGAAACCAGGATCACATTAGGACCCACCTATCTTGTGGCATTGAGCCTAGTGAACATGGCAAGCTGTCATCAGCAGAACCAAGTATCTGAGCAAAGGAGACTGGCAACCTATGCTCAGCTCAGGGGAGCTGTGTGCGGACATGCTGTGAGACAGAGAAATACATATCCCACCTTGGACAAGTGCTAGCCAGAATAGAGAGAGATGAGTTTCCATGGTTTTTGTGTTACCCCTGGCAGCTGGGTTTGGCTTCCTTGGTCTTTGTTGGTCATAGTGGTCCTGCCATTTGGGAAGAATCAAGGCAATTCATTTCCAGAATCCTGGCAGAAACTGTTGGCTTCCAGCTGACATCAGGGACTAGAGGATTTGGCTGGCTACAGAAGGCTGCCTGGATGATCCTGTTATCAGGTGAACACAGGTAAGCAACGCAAGTCAATAACATGCAAATCAAGGGAGTGCCTGTGATCAGATTAACTTCTCAGAGCTCTTTGAAAGCAAATCCAGTGCAGCTAACCCTTGTGCTGAATGTATGAAGAGTCCCCTGGGCTCTGTCCAAAGCAAAGAAATCAGGTCTATCTAGTGAGCTGTGGAAATGAGGATGGAGCTTACTCATCTATGTGGAAACAGGCAACACCACTCTGAGGACTCAATATGGGTCTTAAAGACATGGCACTATTTCCCTCTATCTGACATGAGATATCTCTCTCTCTCTCTCTCTCTCTCTCTCTCTCTCTCTCTCTCTCTCTCTCTCTCTCTCTCTCTCTTACACACACACACACACACACAATGTACAACTGGAAAAAAAATAATGACCTTTTATGCTTGATTGTAAACACTGACATGTAGTCAGTCAGCAACCTGAACAAGTTCATCCTGGCTGAGAGGTTTTCAATGGTCTGAGTGTATGAACCCAGTGGTAGCTAGTTCTTTGGAGGAAAGCAAACCTCAGGAGACTTGAGATCATAGCATGTCTCTGCTTTCCAAGTACTAGGAATTCAGGCATGCACCATACCTGTGTATGCATACCTATTTATGCATACCTAGTTTATGCAGTTCTGGAAACTGGACCTAGAATTTCATGCAATGCTAGGGAAGCACCTCACCGGAGAGCTACATCCTCACCAGTGTGTCCCTTCTTAAGAAACCAGATCCCATCCTCGTACAGAGTGGCTCTTAGTTTACCTCCATGTCATTGACCCTTAGGAAGCATGCCCTTATCATAGGTGCTCAACTCCCCAGTAAATCAACTTTATTTATGTTCATTTACATGTAAGTGTGTGAAGCTGTGAAGATAGTGTTGGATGCCCTGGAGGTGGAGGTAGAGGCTTTGGGGGTGCTGGGAAACAAGCTCAGGTCCTCTGCAAGGTCAGTTAGTGCTTTTAACCCTAAAGCCATTTCTTTAGTTCCAGAGACCCCAATTTTAAACATCTGTGCCCTGGAGCACAACACAGTACTTGTCAAGATCAAATCCAAGGTTGATGTACTACACTCTTGGATGGCAATAAAAACATACATGCCTCATACATTCATGTTCCTATAATATCCCTCAAGCCAGCATGAATGTGACATTGAGTTGGTCCATGTTAATCTGTCAGTGCTGGCAGTTACATATGACTGATAGCCAGCTGCTGACATCATCACTCCCATAACTACTAGAAGAACACAGACTTCTTTGAGCTCTTCTGTGTACCCCCTATGATCTTGGGATAGTCATAAACATCTCTACTTTATTGTCCTCACCTGGGTACTATTTACTACATGGTATTCATTTTATTGTCACAATATTGTTTAAAAAAGGGGGGGATTAATTGAAATAAAAGCAAAGTGTTTAGAAGGGTTCTGGCAGATAAAAATCATGACTCACCTTGTGTCTGTCTATGTATGTGCCTCTGTGGGTGTGTGTGACTGTCAGTATCTGTGTTCAAGTGTACACAGGTGTATTGAGCCATTCAAGTACTCTTGAGGCCAGATGTAAATGTCTCCTGTTGAACTTGGAACTCACTCATTCAGCTAGACTGGTTGGCCAGAAAGCCCTAAGGGTCTTGCTGTTTCTGTCTCCTGGGGTGTACTGGCTGGTTTTGTGTCAACTTGACACAGGCTGGAGTTATCACAGAGAAAGGAGCTTCAGGTGAGGAAATGCCTCCCTCCATAAAATCCAACTGTAAGGCATTTTCTCAGTTAGTGATCAAGGAGGGAGGGGAGCAAGCCAGGGGAAGCAAGTCAGTAAGCAATATCCCTCCATGGCCTCTGCATCAGCTCCTGCTTCCTGACCTGCTTGAGTTCCAGTCCTGACTTCCTTTGGTGACCAACTGCAATGTGGAAATGTAAGCTGAGTAAACCCTTTCTTCCCCAATTTGCTTTTTAGTCATGATGTTTTGTCCAGGAATAGAAACACTGACTAAGACACAGGGCTAGGATTACAAGTATATACCACCATGCCTACTGCCTATCTTTTTATTTGGATGCTGGGTCTCTAAACTCAGATCCTCATCCTTGTATAACAAGCACTGTCCCAATTTAGTCATTTCCCCAGCTCACGCTGATCCTATTTTAATGAAGCAATATCAAGCCAATATGATATGGGAGGAAGCAAAGAGGTCATTTGTGGAGAATATTATGCTCAAAAAAAAAAAGATGTCAAATGCAGATGGTTAACATACATTGAAATGGAGGTAAACATACAATCATAGACACACCAGCAAGTTTGATAAATTATTGATGCACTTTAAGCTATGAATTATTGACTTTTAAAATTATCACCATCTTTAAGAGAGTTGTGTTGGCATATCTCAGTGCTCAGAACATTCAGATCTCCAAAAAATGTACTTCTAGTCAAAGCTCCTTGGTCTCCAAAAGGCTGCAAAGAAGGTGACAGCTAAAAGCCATTAACTCTTTATGCTTTCTTTGTTGAAAATACAATGGGAGAAAGATACTGAAAGGCAAAACTAGAAGAGTAGTTCCTTCTTAGAGTTCTTTCTTTGGAAGTTGAGTGTGTCTGTGTGTGTGTGTGTGTGTGTGTGTGTGTGTGTGTGTGTGTGTTTGTGTGTGTGTGTTCTTGTAAATGAATTCTAAGGGGACCAGAGCCAATCTCAAGTGTTGCTCATTAGGTGCTACCATCTTGCTTCTTGAGATGGGGGTCTCTCATTAGCCTAGAGTTCACTGAGTACTCTAGGCTGACAGGCCAGAGAGCCTTGGAGATATATTTATCTCCATTTCTCCAGCTGGATTACAGGCACATGACAGCATGCTTGGAGATCAAACTCAGGTCCTCATGTTTGCATGACAAGCACTTTACCACTGAACAATCTTCATAGTTAACCTTCTTAGAGTGGTTCATATTCCTAAATAGAAAATTTCTGGCTCTAGTTATCTGCTGTGCTCAGGTTTAGGGGTCTCTGTCATATGTAACATTAAATAGCACATCTCTCTTTGTGCTCAAAACATGCAACCTTGAGCTCGTTTTCAATGTAGCAAAGCACTGTGCTCAGGAAAAAAAAAATCTTGGGGTCTGCATATGCTCTGTGTCTCCAGATAGTCCAAATGTAATCAAACTAAAACGTCTTAGAAAGTAAAGGCCTGCTTACAGAGCATTTCAAAGGCTATCCCCAAAAAGTCACTTCCATCACTGACCTTTAACAATATGAGCATCAGTAAGAGTGTCTACTGAGTCTTGCACAGAGGGAGTGGGTATCTTGGGATCAAGAACAATAAACTTTGCAAATGACTAGAGTTCCATTTTCAAGGTAGCCATTAGAGGCCTGAGAACTGAATGTGTGGACCATTAACTAAGGGTCAATTTTTATTAATCTCATTCCAAGTTTCATTTCATGTTCCTGAAGTTGTTATACTTTCTCTTGCTTTTTAAAAACCAGCTCCTTTGATTCATAGGCAATATACGTCAGCAATTATACATGTAAAACTCAATGGGGTTTATCTTTTTTTTCCCCCCAGCAGTGCCAGGAGATTGGACCTAAGGCTCTCCATATGCTAAGCAAACGCTAACACTGAGCCACATCCCATGGCATATTTCTGATTTCTATTTTGAAACACAGTCTCACTAAGCTGTCCAGGCTGTTCTTAAATTCACTCTGTAACCCAATTAGAGGGCTTGAATACGCAATCCTCCTGCTTCAACTATCTGAGTAACTGCGATGATAGAGTTGTGTCACGTGTTCAGCTAAGTTCTACTAACCCTGAGTTTAGATAACTAAGTTAGATAAAGCTATTAACTCCCACTACCCCAGGATATCTAGACTATACTTATCACTTTGAAAAAGTTCCCTGCTGCCTTACTTCCTTTTCTGGGGTTTCATAGGCTCACTAGGTCATTTCTTTCTAGCCTTGCTCACTTAGAATAAATCCCTTTGAGGTTTGTCTGTGTGGTTTGGCTCAGTGTAGTTTCTCCCACCAGTTGTGCAGTAGTAATTCTGTCATGTGACACTATAGATATCAAAAATCTAGGTTGTTTCTAAATTGGGACTGTTACAAATAAATCTGCCAGAAACATTAGTTTACAAGTTTAGGTGCGAATCTTTTCCTTTTTTTCCTTAAGGAAATATGGAAACCGGAGGAAGCTCCCCTGACTCCACAGCATCTCTACCTTTAACATTTTGAGAAACTGTGAAATTGTTTTCCAAAAGCATTGTGACATTTTGCTTTCCTCAACAAGGTATGATACTCTACCCTCTCAAGTCCTTGTATCACTTGGTGCTGTGGCCAACTGGATGAGAGAATGTTCTGGTGTGTGTGGTCATCCCTGGGGTAATACTGTATTGCCCTGGTTAATCATCTGGGCATGTGCTCCTGTTATTTGGCACGCATATATCTTCTTTGGTGAAGTATCTTGTTAAAAAATCTTTCTCCCTTAAAGCATAGACAGCACATCTTCCCCCATCTGATTTGCATGAGCTCTTTGACAGTCTTGTGATCATCCTGTTTCTAGGTGTTCAGCGTATCTTACCATCGTTTGCCACTACAACCAGCCCCTTTTAATGCTACCCATATAGGTTATGCAAACATTCTTCCTAGTTCCCATCCTGGAGGACTTTACACGGTCATACCAATGTATTTCAAAAACAAACATCTTTAGCTTTGTATAAAGTCTAATTTACCCAACTGTTTTTCTATAGTTTATAATTTTTATGTCTTAAGAAATGTTTGCCAATCCATGTTAAAAAGATGGTTTCATGTTTTCATCTAATCATTTCCTAGGTTTGACTTTCATTTATGTCTATGACCCATTTGAGTTCCTTTGATGTGTGATATGAGGAAAGGGCCAAAGCTTTTGTGTGCCAGCATGTAGCTGTTCCAATGGATTTGTTGGAAGAAGGATGTTCTGTCCCTTAATCAAGCTTTGGGCATTTTGTAAAAACTAAGACACAATAAGCATGGGTCTGCATCTGTGCTACAGGCTGGTAAGCTGACCTTACCACTTTATACTTACATGTGATGCTCTAGCTTTATAATAAGAATGATCCCTGACAGCCTGGGTCATCTTTGACGTCCAACTTTGTTCTTTTATCAAATTGTTATAGGAATCTAAGTATTTCATAATACAATAAGCATTTTAAGATCAGCTTGTCAAATTCTCTTGTTTGGTTGTTGTTGTTTTTAACCCTTTTTTATTTATGTCTGTGCTTATAAGTGCAAGTGCCCAAGTTGGCTAGAAGAGGGTATTGGATACTAGAACTAGACTTATAAGTGCTTGTGGGCTGCCTCGTGTTGATGTTAGAAATTAAAGGGTTCTCTATAAGAGTGACATAAACTTTTAACCACTGAACCATTTGTCCAGTCCTATAGAGACACCGAGACAGGGAGAGACTGAAAGAGAGAGACAGGGAGATAGAAAGAGACAGAGAGACACACAGAGACAGACAGACAGACAGACAGACAGACACACACACACACACAGAGAGAGAGAGAGAGAGAGAGAGAGAGAGAGAGAGAGAGAGAGAGAGAGAGAAAGAGAACTTCCATTGATTGAAATTGCATTGAATCCACTGGCAGCCATGAAATTGTTCCTTGTATGCACCACAATGGGGGGGCAGATGGGGAACATAAGGGACACAATGTCCAGCAACAGCTCTGAAAGCTATTGTTTCCTGTCCAGAAGCCCATCCCCTGCCCTCAAAAACACTGTACAGTTCCTAGTGTATGGCCAGAATGTTTGTACCTATGGGGTTAGAGAGGCGGTCCTAAATCATACTTCTTAGACACTGAAAACGCCTTTTCTGACCAAATTAAGATTAAGAAATCAAGACATCTGCCAGCCAGTAGAGCCTTCTTAGACAGCCTGTCAGGCTAAAAAGGTGCTACCCAGCCTTCTTTTGGTCTCTTTTACTTGGGTTCACATTTGCCATCCAATTTGATGCCTTCCCCCATTCTCCTGGATTCCTCTATAATTCTTTGCTCTCATACAACTTCTTTCATAAAAACCTTTCCATTTAACCTGTCTTGATAGTCTTGTGATCTAGAGTAATATAATTAGATATCAGGAGTGTGTTGAGGATGTAGCTCCATGGGTAGAATACCTACCAAGCATGCATGAACCCCTGGGTTCCTCATCCTAGAACTCCATAAACCTGCCATGATGGTACATGTCTATAATCCATGTACTTGAGAAGTAGAGTCAGGGGTTTCAGAAGTTAAAGGTCATCCTCACCTACATTGTGAGTTCAAAGCCTGGACTTTTAGAACCCTGTCTCAAAGCAAACAAACAAAAACCCAAGCTTGGCAGAAATGGTAAACCACATGTCTAGATTCCCCCTAGCATGTGGAAAGAGAAGGAAGAGAAAGAATGAACATGAGAGCTATGCCAAAATAAATTTTTATTTACCAAAATGGAACACTGGGTGGGCCGGGCTATGGTTTGCTGACAAAAACCAGCTGAGGTTCTGTTTAGGGCCCATGGTTTAGAAAGAAGAAAGGAGAGGAAACATCCTTGTAAAATCACCCTGCTGCTCCTGCTGCTCCTGCTGCTCCTGCTGCTCCTGCTGCTCCTGCTGCTCCTGCTGCTCCTGCTGCTCCTGCTGTTCCTGTGCCTCCTGTTGCTCCTGCTACTCCTGCTGTTTCTGCTGCTCCTTCTGTGTCTTCTGCTCCTGCTGTTTCTGCTGTTTCTGCTATTCCTGCTGCTCCTGCTACTTCTGCTCCTGCTGCTGTTCCTGTTGCTCCTGCTACTCCTGCTGCTCCTGCTTCTCCTGCTTCTCCTGCTGCTCCTGCTGCTGCTCCTGCTCTTCCTTCTCAGTTCCTGCTCCCCCTGCTGCAAGCATGAGCTGATTCTCAGGCACTTTGCATCAAAGGTAGCTGAATCCAAACTGACCCTGTGAGAGTTCTCCAAAGTAACCTCCAGCTGTTTCAGCAGTGCGGTCACATGTTGAACAAAGGGACAAAACAGACATAGATATTCTGAAAAGTGATTGGCTGCAGTCTAAAACACACAAAGCCTTGTCCTTTTGGTCCCTTGCTGCAGAGGGATCAGGGAGACTAGGAAACTGATAGGGGAGTCCTGGCTTCCAGCTGGTAACCTGCTCCTGTCATGTCTCAGTTCCTCAGGGCATCATTGGAATTAATACACTTCACACTTGCAGTAGCCCTATAGTGCTCCTTTGGCCTACAGAGGAAACTTTTTATAACAAGGAATGTCAGATAGAATTCTCAGGTGCCAAGGGCATCTGATGGCAGACTGGCGTTCTAGAAAGTGCAGGGCTATTGATCCATAGATATGTGTAAGTTGGCAATTTTGTCTCTACAGAAAGTGTATAGATCCAGGGTGATGACTTCATATATCACCAACCCTACTGAGTCCTAGCTCCCTTTATGGCTGCTATGCCAATCATGATGTTCCAGCAAAGGCCAGCAAATGAAACCTCAGATCCACTGGGCAGAGTCATCGGTCTATAAAATGGATGCTTTTCCATTTCAATTAGGATAAAGATCAGAAAACTTCATGTTCATGCAAGATGAAAACTCATTTACAGACGCTCCTTGGGGCTATGTTGATCCTGCTCTGTCATAATATAGTCCAAACAGGTCCAGGCAGCCACAAATCACAGGCACTGCCATAGCAGCATCATGCTGAGCAGGCAGGAGGCAGGAGGGACACAGTACAGACCTCTCAGTAGGTCAGAAGAAGGAACATTGGAAATTGGGAGAGAAACAGTCCAATGATTTCTGAGACAAATGTGTGTGTGTGTGTGTGTGTGTGTGTGTGTGTGTGTGTGTGTGAGAGAGAGAGAGAGAGAGAGAGAGAGAGAGAGAGAGAGAGAGAGAGAGAGAGAGAGTGTGTGTATGTGCGTGTAGAGATCATTGGACCTTAGCTCTTTATTGTTCCTCAAATGCCATCTACCTTGTTTTGAGAAATGACCTTTCACTGGCTTGGACTTGCTTATTAGCCTAAACTAGCTGGCTTGTGAGCCCAGGGATCTACTTGTCTATGCTTCCCTGATATTGAGTTTCCAAGTGAGCACTGCTATACCTGGGTCCTTGGGGTGTCTGGGGACCCAACTAGGCTATATCTCCAAAGCATTAAATTTTTGAGGAGCTAATTGAGGAGGTATATAGTACGAGAATCCCTAGCTGGGATCAAGACAAAGATGTGTCCCCAAGGTATGCCTCAAGACCTTCTTACTCCAGTTAAGCCCCACCTCCAACAGTTTCTACCTCCTCCCAATGGTGCCATTCAATTAAGAACCAATCAAAGATGAATCCAATGATGAAGTCAGAACCCTCATGACTCAATAACCATCCCATCATCTTTGAACATGCTGCATTAGGGATCAAGCCTTTAGCACATGAGTATTTAGGGGGAGTTTTTTTTTTTAATGTTAGAATGGAGAAGGAGAGGCACTGGGCTCTCTGACAAGCTCTAGAGGTAAATCTCAATCCAGGCTAATTTGGTTCTAGAGAACCACCCTCAGCAGATAGTGACATCCCTTGACCAAGTCTCAGGGCACCACTGGGTATTTAACTGTGGTGTACCAAGCACAGTTCAGAACTTCCTGTTACAAAGTGCAGTCTGTTGGATCTTCCACCATAAGATGGAGATGAAACATCTAGGATAAAATCACAACAGGGTTAGAGCACCTCCACCCACCCAGTGTCACTCACTGTAGTTTACAAATTACACCCACTAGCTCAAGTTCAAGGTCTGTGTATGGATGAGTTGGCCCAGTGGGTGGGTACAAGCTGAAAATGGACAGCAGCTGCTTTACAAACACATTCATGGACAACTGAGAGATGGTAAGAAGAGGAGTGTTCCCCATGGTAGAGCACTGAGCCGCGGTAGGATACCACTCTTAGTGCAGAAGATCGAAAAGCTACTTGCAGCATACTGAGATAAAAGCTGTATATCTTTGCTATTTCGATCTCACCTTTCTACATTTTAATGGCTGACGTATTCTCCCTGATCATCCTCTGACTCGATGAGTCCTTTGATAGATGTGCAAACAATGTTTCAGGATTTCACAGTCACAAAGAAAGTAGGGTGAATATCTAGTGGCTGCATGCCCAGAAAGGGTGTTGCTTTTGGCAAAATGAACCAGAGTGATTTCCAAAGTAGTATTTATTCATTTTGAAATTATGCACACAACAAACGTCTGGGTGAGCTGACTTCTCTAACCCGGGCACTAATGGGGAGGTAGGCTGGTAATTTGGAGCACTCACTCAGGAAATCCTGAAATTAAGGTTCTTTTGGAAGTATTGACTCATCCCCTTGCTACTTTCTGAATGCATCCATTTAACACACCAATTAGTAATTGTAAATTGTGCTCTAAATTTTGCAGGTGATTTTCTGATGAAATGTTGCTTTACTAATTCTAGTGGGTGCTGTTCAGAGTTTGCTTTTGCATTGAAAATAGCTTCGATTTTTCTCTTGATAAAAAAAAATGGAAATTGCTAGAAAAGACCCATCCAACTGAATACTTCACAGATATGCCTCTGTGGCTCCACAACATCTACTAATCAATGAAGCTGGCTTCAAAAATAACACCCACAGGTCTGGCAAAGACCTCTCAGTGAAAAAGGCACAGTGTTCAATCCCCCCAAAGCCAACATGGTGGAAGGAAAGAATTGATTTGCTCAAGTTGTCCTTTGACTTCCATTTGCAAGCTATAGCTTGCACACCCACAGGTTCACATAACACATGCAAACACCCATACACACAGAGTAAATAAATTCATACAGTGAAAACCTCACAATTCATTTTCAAAAATGATACCCATGTGTTCGGAATTGAACACATTACAGAAAACAAGGTATTGTCACAGGGCGGTCTGTGAAAGACCCACCACTTTTCACCATGTGAGTCCAACCCTGAGACCCATTCATTAGATGTACTGTACAGCACACAGGGCAAAGCATGCATTATTTCACCATTTAGTATTTTTCTGAGACAGATTACTTTTAAACTATAAATGCTCACTGCTGGATGCCAAATATTAATTCTGATTTAAAACTAATAATTTAAAATCTTAAACAAAAGTAAGTACTCATGACAGCCTTTCTTAACTGATACAGGGGTGGGGGGCAGCATTTTCCTCAGCCATCTTAATAGTTTCTAGTCTTAACAATGGAAGCATACAGAGAGTGTCAATTCTAAAGCAGAGTTTTCTACAAATTTGGAAGAAGAAAAGGGTGGAACACCAAATGAGACTCCACTAAGCAGAGATATTTACTATGGAAGAGGAGACTATATTAGGAAGGGCTAGTGCTGGTCACTAGAAAGCCCTTCGAAGGCTTGCTCTTTATGTGTTTAGCCAGTATGCTGTTTACTGTCAGAATGTTTGAATGCTATGACTGAATGCTTACAAACACTTAACTGCCCCTGAATGAACTCAGTAGAGCTACTGTGTTTGTTTTTCATTTGTGTTTGTTCATAATGCTTCAATGCTGAGCTGAAAGAAAGAAGAAAGAAAAGTGAAAGAATAGGGCTCTTCAAATTGCACAAAAAGCCAAATGAGTATTATGTCAGGGAATGGAGGGAGCATTTGAAATGTGTCAGTTAGGGATCTTGAGGGCATGAGCATCTTACCTCACACATAGAAAACTCTCTCATCACTCATCTTCTACCTGTGTAGTGTCTCCATGAGACCCTTCATTTCTATGATTAAAGATGAATTGAAAGTTTGAAACTGGGATAAGATGGCACGGACATGAAGTTCCACTCCAAACCCTAGCTTCCACGAAGTTGCAAAAGTGCATGAGCGACCAAATTCTTCCTAAACTCTACCTCTGTGGCCCTTGTATGGCTTCAAACTGTCTCATACATTTATTGGTTAGATGTTTTCTTTATTCATGTTTATTCCATGCACAGCACTGGATGCTGAATGGGTTGGCACTCTTCAGCCAGGATGCTGATTCCCAGATCTATAGACTGGAGATATGTGTTTTGCATCATAATGCCAACATGACAGTACATTTGAAATTTCAGCATACGGCCACTCAACACTCAACACTCTTGCTTTCCTCTCTCCTTTTTTAGACCTCATATTCTCTTTCCTCTGACTCTATTTCCAGGAGCTCCCTTCACACCTTCCCTCTGGTCATTGTATAAAATTTCTCATTGCTGTGGCCCAATGCTGGCAAAAAGCAACCCAGCTATTTTGGCTTACAGTTTAATGATAGATACAACGTATCGTTATGGGAAAGCATGATAGCTAGTGCTTGGTCACATCCAGGTGAATCAGGACCAGAAATATGGTTGAACTACAAATCATTACAGACGATTGATGTATCTTCTTTTTAAAAATGTTTTTTTCAATTCCTTGTCCACTTTTCTCTGGTAGAGTCTGTCTTTCACTAATTTGTCAGTGCAATAGACAATTACCAAGATGGCTTCCATGACCTGCTAAGATGGCCTCTAGTACCTCACTTCTTGGGTTCACACCTTGAAATTTCTCTCACAGAAGTGTGCAGGGACTTACTTCTGGTGAACAAAACACTGCAGAAGAGATGAGATATCACCACTGATGGTTCATATTTCCCTACTCCCTCCTTTCCCCCTCCCTCCCTCCCTCCCTCCCGCCTTTCCTCCCAACTCCCTTCTCCTGTCATTTTCTAAGCTGTCCTAAGGGGAAGGATGCATTATAAGAAACTGATGTTTCCAGCCAGCAGCCAGCAAGACCTTATGATTCCCACAGCCACATGGGAGAGATGAGAGCCTTGAGCACAAGGCTCTGAATTGAACACAGCTCCCAATAGTCCTCTCGCCATCCCATGAGACAACCAAGCCAGAGACAATCAGCACTCAGAAACTGTGAGGTAATACATGCTTGCTCTTTGCACCTCCTCTGTCCAAAACTAGATAACTACACGAATAACTGTCTGCTCAAGTAGGCGTCCCTTGATATTGTCATACATTGATGACAGTGTTTCCCACATTGTCTTTCCTTCTCGTGAGCGGTTCTTTTGATGAACAAATATTTATAACTTAAAAAAAGAATCTTGTAATTTGGTTTTTGAAATGTTTTAAAATTAAAACATAATTAGTGATTACCGTTTTGTGTTTTTCCTTTTTGTTATTCTTGTGTGACTTCAGATAGAGCATGATTAAAGACCAAAGTCATGATTCTACCCAAGTCCAGACTGGCAAACCAGCAACTTCATCAGTGTTATTTGCAGGAATGTGGGTGAGAAGTTACTTACAGGAGCAGGGGTGCCTCAAAGGCAGCTGCATCCTCATGAATTTGCATCCCTGGAGCTCAACATACAGCTTGCAAGTAGAATGGCCTCAGCTCACTGGTCCAGCAACTCTTTCGAGCATTTATTTCTGCTTATATAGCCTCAGGGAGAGGTACTGTGAGTCATTCAGGAATTTTCAGAGACTTTATTCCCCCCTAACTTCCTAAGTCTTTAGGGAATGGTTCGATTCAAAGGAACTAGTGACAGTCTACTTTCACAGGTAAGGAACACTGATGCTCTGTGTTTAAAGAAGTTTAGGAAATCGTTGCTTATCAGAAAGTCTTGATAATTATATTCAATTACTATTTTAAAAAATACCCCTCATTTATCACAATAGAAAATTCTCCCTAATAATCACATTATAATGCACAACATGCATGAAACAATTACTTGGGGCGAAGCCTCCTGCCAGTTGCCTTAGCTGCATGGTGTAATTAAATCCTCGCAGTTGTGGCAGAAGTGGCAGAGCAAACCAGACTTGTGTCTTTCAAGTCTTTGCTATATTTATTTTTTTAATTAATTAACTAATTAATTAATTACTTGAGATACCCTATTGTTTATGAATCCTAGCTGATCAAAAGAATTTTTGTATTAGTGGAGAAAAGTGAGATTAAATTGATTGATTTTTGCCATCTAAAACACAAGTCTTCCTTTGGTAGTTTCCCTTCCATGTGGTAGCTTCAAAGTGAGAAGTTATAGGACACTAGGGACCGGGACCATGGACAAGGGACCTGGGACTAGAGACAGGTCATGGGAAAAGTGCTTGTTCATCAAAATCGAGGATCTGAGTTCAATCCTCAAAGCCCTTGTTTTAAAAAGCCACACATAGTGGTGCACACTTAGAATCTCAGAGCTGGGGAGGTGAAGACAGACAGATCCCTGCAGCTCACTGGACAATTAGTCTAACCTAATCAGCAAGCTCCACACCAAATGGAACCATATATATATATATATATATATATATATATATATATATGATAGTGACTAGCTAGAAACTCTCCTGTCTCTTTCTGTATGCACAGTATGAACATATACCTCCACACACATGTGCACACACACATGCATACACATGTGCATCACACACATACACACACAAGTAATATTAGACACACCATACTCTGTCTTGACCATAAACAGACATTTGTTGTTGTATGAACTGAGTAAACTTACTGAACCTCCTGAGTTTGGAAATTTTCCTTTCCTGAGCACCCAGCATTTTGTCTTCTTTTGATGTTTTTATGGTTTTCTTGGAGCATCAGTAGGACAAATCAGAGCATTTTCCTGCAGAAACACAGCCATATGCCCTGAAGGTTTTTTCCCTGAGCTCATTTGTGTCCTTTGGCATGGTAAACCACATTAGAGGCACACACTCCAAGCTGGGCTAATCGGAGACTCTTTCTGAGGATGCAACGGGGTGATGTAAAATTGAAAATTAGTTGGAATTAGTTGTTTCCAGTTCATTGACTGACATTTATGGGGTGCCTGTCTCACTGTCAGCTGTCTGTCCCGGTACTTTGTGAGATCTGAATTATAGTATATAGCTAAAACAACTAGCATTGTTTTATTGCCAATTGTTTAATAAATTTCCACATTATGTTATTCTGCATTATGTTCTATATTATGATTACCAGGAAGCATATAGTCTGTTCTGGAGAATGAGTCTTCCTTTTGAAAAGGTGGGCGTAGAACATCTCTATTCCAGAACTTGGTATCTGTAATATTTATGTCTAGCAAATCAGGTCAACTACTTTGGATCTCTGGCTTGTACTTCCATTAAGTCTCTCATAATAACAAAAGCCTTCCAGTTTCAAAGTGACCAGGTACATAGACCGCAACAAACAGCATAACCAGAGGCAGCTATTGAGAACCTAACTCTGAGGGTTTCTGCCTGTACATATACTGTTTATCTTCTAATAGATGGTAGCTTTTAGTGTTTTTATTTATAGGTGAATGTGTGTTTAATAATTAAATGTTCTTTTTCTGAATATGCTTTTGGATCTCAGGTATCAACTTCTTTAACTTATATCTTTATATACACTCTAAGTGCAGAATTTTGAGGTTAATACAGTTATATTGCTTGTATGTGTGTATAAATATTTCTATAAGAAGTCTCACATAGCATTTGTTCATACCTTCTTTGTCTTAAAAGCAAGTGAAGTAAGAAGATAAAGCCATAGCTAAGAGGGGAATGGAAAGGATATATAGGTACTAGGGAATGAGGAAGTTCTGACTTTCCTGTCATCTAGATCTTCTATGGCTGCTATAGCTGCTGTGAGTTGCTTCCTGTGACTTCCATGCATTCCAAAGATAAGAATAGTTTATAGTACAGTAGATCACGGGGCTGCTGGCCTTATAGGGCTCAGGGGCAGCTTCCCACAGACCAAAAGGGACAAGCATCAGATGAAGTGGTAGGAGAGTTGGAGCCACAGCAATAACTGCTGGAGAGGGAGAAGTGTGGGTGCTTGGTTCTTCCTAAAAGCTTACATCCATCATAGACACTGCGAGTGAACTGAAGTCTGCCTGAATCTGAGGAAATAAAACACCACACGGAGTGGAATACAAAGCCCCTATTCATCCTTTACTGGACCAATCTCTCTCCTCAAAATCTTTCCACTGTTCTTTGATATGAAGTGTAAATATAAAAATCACAGATCACACCATATGGCTCATTAGCAAACATCTGATTTCTGAGCACTAATTTCAAGTTCTTTTAGGGGACTAAACACTGGGTTGGGGTCTACACTAAAGGACATTCTACCTTTTGCTTTCAATAAATCATCTCAGATACAGACACAAAGACTGGGGATGAGGGTGTATCCAGGTAGGCAGGAGGAGTAGTCCTCTCTGACTCAGGCACTATGACAAAAGAAAATACAGTCAGATAAGGTAAAAATCCTCAAACTGAAGTGGGACAAAAAACAATCCAACAGAAGAAAAGGAATCCTAAAAGCAGGCAAAAAGTCAGAAACACACCTGCTTCCACAGTTAGGAGGCCCACAAAAACACCAAGCTAACAACAGTCAAAACATATACACAGAGGACCTGGCACAGACCCATGGAAGCCCCTGTGTTTGTTGCTTCAGACTCTAGGCACATGTGTCTTGTTTAGTTGATTCAATGGGGCATGTTCCCCTGTTACCTCTGAATTCTACAACCTTGCCACCACCACCCCTTCTTTGGGTTTCCCTGAGCTCTGTGGGGAGAGACCCAATGGAAAGCTCCGATTTAGACTCTGTGTATCTGACTATGGGTCTCTGCATCCACTCCCATCTGTTGCTAGAGAAAACCTTTCTGATGATGACTGGACAAGGTATCAGTCTGTGAATATAGCAGAAGATCATTAGAAATTGTTTCATTAATTTTTTTTCTAGTCATGTTTGGCTCTACTCTAAGTCTCTGGGCTATCCAGTATCTGCTTGTAGCCATCCAAGCAATGCTTATTATGGGCTCCTTCTTGTGAATAGGGCCTCAATCAGACATTGGTTGGCCACTCCTACTAGTTCTTTGCCACCACTGTTCCATCACATCTTGCAGGCAGGACAGATTATCAACAAAAGTGGCTAGGTTGGTATCCACATTTTGGTAGCCAGAAGTATTTCTTCCTGCACAAAATACACTAGAACATAGGGGTGAAGGCTTCATGCAGGCACCAGGTTGAACTCTCCACATTCAATGAGCTGTGAGGATTTTTTGACCTTGGGGACTTGATGTCTGTGAAGAGTAACCCTCTGTCCTAGCATCAGACTGTTTTTTTTTTGGGGGGGGGGAGGATCTCCACAGGACGCCCTTGGCCAACAATTCAACCAAATGCAATCTAGTACTGCCATTGGAAGCCTTGCCTGACTTTAAGAGGTTAGCCTTAAATTCTTTAGGTAGCCAAAGATGCCCTTGAATTTTGAATCCTTCTGCCTCTACCCACCTAATTCTGTAATTATAGATTTGCATGACTACACTCAGTTTGTACTGTGTTGGGAACAGAACCCAGGGCTTTCTGCAAGCTATAGAAAGACCCTACTGAGTTATTCTTACCTAGATTTTAAACCAAGGGCCTTTGAAGCCTTAGAAAACAATAGCTTGTAAAACTGCCCCAGACAACAATAGAAAATAGCATTGGGACTTTCCCTAAGGAAACTGATGAAGACTATAAAGTACATCAGACACAGCTCCACCCAAAAGCAACTGCTGACCTATAGAGATCAATGTTCCATATCTCTAATTAATTACAGCATGCTTATACATTAGATCATTGGGAACAGTCACCATCTTCCTTCCATGACCCCAGATGAATGCTGAGCTCAGATACTGAAAGTCCAAGCCTCATGTGAAGAGAAGCGATTTTGTGGAGTTTCAACGCCTCTTGGAGGCTGCTTCCCAGTTGCTTCTCTGGGATGGACTCTGAATTATTCTCTCTGGCCTTTTACTGTGTGCTATAAGGCTATGCTACCACTATGGTCACAATGAGTTCACTCATAATTCCTGGCTCTTATGCATGGCTGAGAAGTGCATTTGGATTTCAAACTGTTCATTTATGTGAAGACCCAAAGAGCTGGATCACATACTCTTGGCTACTTCTCGTTGCTCTTATTGTGATTTCACTCCTGGGGAATGGTATGTTAATTACTTTTCTCATTGATGAACCAAATATCTAACAAAATAACTTAAGGAAGGAAAGGTTTATTTTATACCATAGTTCAAAGTCACATTTCATTGTGATGGAGAAGGTATGGTAGCAAGAGCTTAAAAGTAGTTGGTTACATTGAACCTACAGTCTAAAAGCAGAGAATCGTAGATATAGGTTCTCAGCTTACTTTCCTCTCTGTATTCAGTCCAGGACCCCCAGCCTATGGGATGTTGCCACCCATGCTTATGGTGGGTCTTTCCACCTCAATTAACTCAATCTAGAAACTTCCTCACAGATATGCTCAGAGGCTTTTGTCCTCGGTGATTCTAGATCTTGTCAAAGTGACTGTCAATCTGAATCATCACAGGTGGGTAAAATGAAGATTTATGAGCTCCGCTTTTTTTTTTTTTTGAACATCTCCAGGGGCTGCTGCCTGTGGTAACCCTATGCAACCCACATTTGTCTCACTGTACAGTGTGGTTTGTGGGACAATAGTGCTAGAGTAGCCTTCACCAAGAAGCTATTCAGCTGTAGAGAATCTGGACCCTGCTGGAACTATGCAGTCAGAATCACTATTTTGGTATGGTTCAAATAGTCAGGTCTCCCTTCATTACTTATTAAACCGAGGCACTTGTATGCAAGTGATATGATTCAGGTACTCAGATGGCAATCTTATATTATTATGGGATAAAACGTACCACTCTCAAGAGTTTTAAAGTTAAAACAAGAAACTATCCAGAAATTTGATTATAGTAGATCTTCTCAGCTACCCAACAGGGATATAGGGCATGCATAGTTGTTATCACACTTCCTTATGAGTGATTATAGTAGAATGCTTGGATTTCTACCTAATGTTGGAAGGTCACACCTGGGCCTGGTTCTGTGCCTCACATTACAGCTTGAGTAAATACCTCTCTCCTTCCTGGACGAACACAAAGGACCTCTCCTTTAGCTGAGGTTTGGTGACCTCATGGGATGCTCCCTCTTCATAATTATAACCTGACTTTCCAGCTAGAATGTTTCCTGTGAGTTCCACTCAGATCTCCCCTGCTTCCCTTTCCTCTTCTCTCCTTTACACAGAAAAAGAGAAAAAAAAAAGAAAAGAAAAAAAGAAAAAACAAAAGAAAAGAAAGAAAAAAAAACTCCTGTTTTCCTCAGGGTTACAGTAAAAGGCATGCTTATATGCACAGCCATGCTAAAAGACAAGCCTGAAGAGTTCTCTAGCAAACAACTGACATGCTTCCTTGGAGAATTTGGATGAGTCAGTTTGGTTGAATATCTAAAGAGACATCGTGACTAGGAAAAAAAAAAAAAAGGCCTCAGAAATGAAACTTGAAGTGACAGGCCCAGCCATTCCTTAGGAAAAAAGTAAAAGATAAGGAGAAAAAACCTGTGTGGAGTTATTGGAAACAACTACATAGAAACACATGCAAAGTTATACATGTGCTCTGAAGGCACAATTGTAGCTAATCAAATTCCTTGCCAATGATGCTTATTGTTTTGAACTTCTGGTTCTCTGAGAGGAGAAAGATTCCAGTTATTATTTTATGTAGAGAAGATGACTGCCTTTGAAAAAGATCATTATTATTAAGGCTTCCCTTATAGATTTGGGGTTATATCAGGAAGGTCTTTCTGAGCAAGGCTGATGTGAAGGATGAGGTGGGGGGGTCACAGAATGAAATCATTGCAAGGGAGTCTAGCTGCAGATGCTGGCCTTATTTTCCTTTGTCTCAATCTAAAACAGCTCAAATGGTAAAATCACTCCCCAGTCACCAAGCAATTACAGCTGTTGATAAGTAGCTATGAATGTGAGAAGGAGATGTTTTATAAGAAATCCATGCTTTCTGTGTGCTCTGGGTTTTAGTCTTGTTAGGGATGATTTAGTAACTTGTGTTTCCTGAGCGGTGCTAACATTTTATGCTAACCCACAGTAAGGAAAGGGCTAGGACACCACAGCTTCTCTCCAAACTCTACCTCACAGTATAGTCTTGAGTCTTCCAGAGAGTATGTTATAGTCTGAGTATGTTATAGGCTTGGTCTCCAATTGTTTTGCAACTAAGAGGAATGATAGCTTGCATTAAAGTGTCCCCATAGGATCATTCATTTGAACATTTGGTACTCTGTTGGTGACACCATTTCAGAAGGTTTAGGAGGAGTGAGCTTACTGGAGGAATTACCTCACTAGGAAGAGGCTTCATGTGTTCACAATCTCACCTTGCATTTAATTTGGTCTCTCTGTTTCATGGTTGCAGTTGAGAATATAAGGGTCTTTGCTTTGTGCTTGGGCCAACAAGTCTGACACTTGCTGCCATGACTTCTCACTTTGATGAACTCTTATCCTTCTGGAACTGTTAGATCAAATGTAAGTTGATTTGATCATGGTATTTTATCATGGGAACAGAAAGTTAACTAGTACAGGAAGTAATGACTTTGAGAGGAGGGACCTGTTAGGAAGCCTAAAGGTCATTGGAGGTTTTACACTAGAGGGAATAATTGAATCTAGCACTTCCTCTTTTCACTTCTTCCTTTTCTCTTTCACTCCTTGGTCATTAGGTGAGTGGCTTTGTTAGAGGTGTAGATATGAGTCCAAAAGTTACCTGCTGAGGTTTTAATGTTTTTGTGTCTCAGAGCAAAGAACTGGACTAGAGACACATGGATAGAGAAAGAAATAAAGACAAGAAACAGACTTCTGAGAGAGGCCTGGAACTGGACTAAGACTCATGGTCTTCTGGCATGAGTTTCATGGCCCTTTTTAGGCCATTCTCTCAGCACCCACTCTTCCACTTTTAGGGATCACAGGCTTGCCCCATGCTGTGTTTTGTTAAATGTAGTCCAGGTAGGGAAGAGATTCCTGACTTCCTCAACCAACCATCTTCTTAATTCTTGATACCTTTTTCCCTATGCCTCATTTCCTGCCACAGCTTTGTTCTTCCATCTTCTCCCCACTATGATGTCCTCTTTCATCACAGGCTCCACAGCAACAGGGTCAACCAGTCATAGATAGAAACCTCTGGAATTATGAACCCGGTTAACTTTATCTTCTTACAAACTGATTATCTAAGCCATTTGTTATAGCATTGAAAAGCTGCCTGAGGTACCTCCTCATCACAGCTGCCTCGTCTCTCTGCCTACATAAATTACAATCCACCCAAAACACAGCCTTTGATTCTACCATATGTAAATTTCAACTTCTTAGAGCTTTTTAAAGTAATTTGTGTTTTAGGAAACAAGGTAGCAAGTCTTAAATGAATATCATTGTTTATCAGGTCGAGACAAGGGTTACCCATGAGTAGAATCATTTCTGTATCTTAGAAGGTAGTCTATGCCCTGGAAATAGGATACAGAATGATTTTTAAGGCTTTGAGTTTCTTAGCACTTGAGTCCTCACTCAATGCCAGACTTGCTCCAAGGAGAGAGCTATGCTATATCCCTTTCCTTAGCAGCTTTGCAATTTTATTCATTGTTGTTTAATTTTTAATTATACTTATTTACATATATGTAAACTTAACTTTTATTTGCCAGATGTACTTGGCATCTCAGATGCTTACTGTTGAATAAACTCACATTTTCTATGTCTTTCTGAACTCTGGCTGGCTGATTCAACTTAGCTGTTCTGGCTCAAAGTCCTCTCCAAGTTGACTTGCACTGAACTTCACGGACAAATTCAACCACACTACATGCACTCAACTGAACTGACTTGAACCGACTCTTACTAACCTGACTCTGACTGAACTGCATTGCTTGATCTCAGCTCAGTTTCCCTACACTGCTCTTAAGTAGCCTCTCCTTCCTGCCTGTCGTCATGAGCGTTGGGTGTATCATCTGTCTGACACATTTTGTTAAATCTTTCTCTGATTCACAACTTGGTTTGCCCCTCAATTAGACATCACTTTCAAAGATGGCTGCCTCTCTCCTCTTACTTTACCTTCAGTGTTAGAGATTAAAGGTGTGTACTAAAGATGTGTCTGTATTCCAGCCAGAGGGATTAAAGGTGTGTGGTATGTCTGTTTCAGCTGGAAAACACAGGCCTCTGCTTTGGATGCGATTCCTTGCTAGAGTAGCCATGTTGGCAGATTAAAATCTCTCTACCCTTATGTATTGGAGGGAGGGAAGTGTGCCAACGCATAAATGTGGAGGTCAGAGATCAAACTGAGAGTCCTTCTTTACTCCCTATTTGAGTCCTTGAGATCAAACTCAGCATGCCAAGTTTAGCAGCAAGTAGCTTTACTGAGCCATCTAGCTTGCACTGTTGTTTTAGTTTTCTTGAGACAGGTCTCATATAGTCCCCATTGGCCTCAAACTCACTATATGAGGATAAGGGTAGTCTTGAAGTTCTGATACATTTTTATTTTTAAGCTTTTGTTGTTGTTTGCCTGATTGTTTTTAAAGACAAAGTCTCACTGAGTTGCCTATCTGTGCTGGAACTCACTGTATTTAACCCACAGTATTTCTGTTGTCTCAGCCTGGGATTAAAGATGTCAGGTAAAAAGCCTTGCATCTTTGCATTTTTGAAACTATGCTACAGTAGCCCTTCCTCAAAGTAAGGCAATTTTTCTGTGGGCAGAATCATGCCCAGGCCAAGTACTGATACTTTGAATTCTAACTCCCTAGATTTCCACATGATTGTCAGAAGACAAAGTATAGAAGAAGTGATTAGAAATTTTAAAGTCTAATTCTAATTTATTTTTTATTACCTCTAATGAGTTCACTCCTGTGTGTTTTGTGCCTGTTATATGGCTTTAAAAAAGCAAAAGCCAGAAAAAATCCCAGCAAAGAAAGGGGAAGTGGGCACAAAGACCAACCCGAGAAGCTCTCTACAATACATGCTGGGAGCAGGAAAGTCAGTCAGGCATACTGCAAGGCAGGCCCTATGCTCAGGAGCAGCGGCTCTGGCCAACATAAAATAGACTCCATGATTTTTGTGTGCTTTTGTTTTGGTATTTTTGTCTTTGGTTATTTGCTTTCATTCCTTTTTCTTTTCTTTCCTTGGGAGGGAGGGAGGGAGGGAGGGAGAGAGAGAGAGAGAGAGAGAGAGAGAGAGAGAGAGAGAGAGAGAGAGAAGAGAGAAGAGAGAGAGAGAGAGAGAGAGAGAGAGAGAGAGAGAGAGAGAGAGAGAGAGAGAAATTTAAATGGGTAGGGAGGTGGGGAAGACCTGGGAGGAGTTAGGAGTGAAGGAAAAATATGATCACAGTATACTGTATAAAAAAAAATAAGCCAATAAATATAAAAAAGGAAGGAAACTGAAGAAAAAGAAAAACTCTGGAAAGAAAAAGGTCCAGGTTGAGGAAAGCACCAGAGCTCAGAGACAGCAGGCTTCCTTTACCAAGACCCTCACACCTGTGCTCCCAGGCACCAGCCCTGCAGGATGCTTGGAGTATTAACTCAGAACAACTGAGGTTCTCAGAGGAGGTGGGGAAAAACACTTGGGAAAACCTCTTTCCAGAACAGAAGTCTTATAAAATGCTACCAGAGGGCTTCAATATCCACTGTTTCGGAAAATAGCAGAATTTAGGTTCAGTATGTTGTGGCAATGTGGAGTCATAGTAGGAGGTCCTTCCAAGCACACTGGAGCTCTACAAAGCCAGGCTGACTTGTCCTAGAGGCAGCTGCTCTTGCCTTTCGGAAAGTCTTGGGATCAACCTAAGAGTTGGGCCAGCTTCCCTTCTCTTTTGGATATATTGTCTTTCTTAACTTGAACAAAAAGACTTGTGTAGTATATATGTGGCATATGTGGGTAAGCATAAGCAACATGATCTGTCAGCTTCCTTTCCAGACACCCAGGAAGTCATTTGTAAGTTTTATAGAGGACAACATTTTATATGATATAAAATAAGGTAATAAAATAATATCAAGTTAAATTAAACCAGGCTGAACGTAACCCAGAGATACAAAGACCGGTAGTATTTGAGTGAGAAAATAGATGGGCAAAGAATAGGTTTCAAGCACAACCCAGATCACTCTGGACCCTTCTAATCTAATTAAAAACCTTTCAGCCAGGCTCTGTTGGTTTGGTTTTCCATGCTTTTCCACCCGAATGTTGTGGTTCTGGGAAGCCCGAGGCCGTCTGATGCTCTGAGTGATAGAGACCTGCTAATGCGGTTCCTGGAAGGAATGATGGCTTTTCTCTGTGTGCAGTTTCTACTCCAGCCCACCTGAAACCACTCCCCATGCTTGTTATAGATCTTGGCTTAAAAGCCATTTCCCATCCCCTGAAGTGCAGCCATCACTCCTGGGACTATTTATGTCTGAAATTTATGAGCGGATGCGTCTCCATATTGTATCTGGTGGAGACCTTAAGGTTGCATTTGTGAATCCTCTTTCATTAAAACAGAGACATAATGATGGTCATAGATTGCAGGGAAATCAAGCTGATCTTCCCCACAAAACTACCTCTATATTTGCTTCCTCTCTGTGTTCAGATTTCCATAGTGGCAGCCATAGTATTATTTTAACAGTTATAATTCTCAATCACGTGTTTCTCCTTGTCACTCACTTTTCTTAGTGATCACATGTTAATCTGTTGTACAATGTCCAACACTATACATTTTGCAATACATTGCCACAGGCAGACTGCATCTTGCTGTTTCTTCATTCATACATTCATAATAATTCATAATGCGAAGCAATACAAAACCTGGCTACATGCTTGTGCGTTATGAATTATTTTCTCAGGAGAGAGGCTCTAGAATGGAGCCTCTGGGTTTCTCTGTCTGTTGTTTGTCACATTAGTTGCTTTTCCCAAAAGGGTTGAGATGGATCCCGGCAGTGATAATATAATGCCAGCAATAATACAGCAGTAACGCCGTTCTCAGTGACTTTCTGATACTATGTTTTTTTGCTAATTCAGATAAAATAGCTCCTCCACTTTGCTTTAGTATGTGTTTCTCTGTTTCTGCATGTGAAGACAGAAGTTATTTCCCAATGTTTGCTCTTTGTATTTCCTCTTGTACCAATTATTAGAGCGACATATTTTATCATTTCTCGATGCCCTACATCCATCAGATTTTTAATGGGGTTTAGAAATCAGTACAGCCAATAAGGTGTCAGGGATCAACCTGATCTTGCCATTATCCTCAGCAGGGTTTGGCCATGTTATTCTTCACCCATTCTCAGACATTACCAAGGAGCTGTTGTTTGGTTTCTGCTTTAGCATACACACGTGGTCCATATTCCATGGCACTGTAGTGAAAGTCAGCAGCAGCAGCAGCCCAAGTCAGTAACTCAAAGTTAGCAGCCTACTAACCAGTGCTTGTTATGTAAGCAGGGCATCAACAATAGCACCAGTTACCTTTACAGAAGCAAACACTTGGGCTAGGGATGTTGCTCATTTGGTAGAGTGCCTCTTGTGCATGAAGTCCTGGGCTCATCCGCAGCACTTCATAAACTTCACATAGTGGCAAATACCTGTGATCCCAGCATGAAGGAGGTAAAGGCAGGAGGATCAGAAGTTCAAGGTCATCCTCAGCTAGATAGTGAGTGTCATCCTGGAGTACTAAAAATAAAATCTTTTAAGAAAAGCAAGCATACTATTTACTTTCATAAGATACCGGTATCCATCACAATCATGTTTTTAATGGCTGTTTATTTGCTTTATCTTCTTAGGAAAAAAACCCAAAAAACAGAAAGGACCAAAACAAGTGTATGTGTATGTATATATGTGTGTGTTTATAATTATCTTTCTTGAAATTAGGGTTTTATTAATCTTGTTTTACATTTCCAAGCCTGGAACAGCAGGTAGACTCCAAGGAGGGTCTGCTGTCTTCAATAGCAACTGCAGCAAGTTCTCCTGAGTCTGGAGCATTCTCTGCTGGACTCTGCTGAAAAGGCTCACTGGAGTCTGAGAGAAGAGGGAGAGCACACAGGCTGCCACACTCTGAGAGAGTCACAACTCTCTTGTTATATAATTTCCCTCCATATCCTAAAAAAAAGTCATTCCCTTGATAAAACATGCCCTTCTGTACCCTGTCCTCACAAAGCCTTTTCCTTAAGACCAAAGGCTGTGATTGCCATGGTTACCCAATGATAGCAAGTAACAAAGGGTACACTGGGTCCCCAGCTCATGCTACCCCGACTCCCATTAAGCCATAATCAGGACGATTTTCAAACATTGTGACCCTTGTCACCTATTCCTTTCTCTCAAGTGCCTGCTGTCCTTCTAGGTTAAGTACTGAGCAGTGTGAACATAGGCTGAATTGGAAATGGAGGCAGAGCTGTGGAACATAACTGGGGGTGCTCTCACCTTGCTCATCAGGAGGGCAGTTGAGTCCAGAGTTCATCCTAGGGGCCTACTGCTGTCCCTGGGAATGAAGTGCTTTAAATCCCCCCAGGAATAGATGTAGTCTGATGATGATGCTTTTAGTAGGAGCCTTGACCAAGGGGAGGATCTAAAGGACATATTAACATGATTCATCTTCAGGCTCCTTACCTTAGACCTTCTTCCTTTTATACCCTGAAGGTTTGTAACTATTGTCCATTGCTATGACCAAAAGTAGTATAAGGTCGAAAGGGTTGGGTTTTGACTCAGAGTTTGAGAGTGTGGTCCATCATGGTGGAGAGGGCACAGCAGCAGGATCCTGAGACAGCTGTCACACTGCATCCACACAAGAGAGAAGAATGCTTGTTCCCAGCTAGCTTCCTCCTATTCATTCAACTGCAGCTCATGCTGTGTTGCTCACTTTCAAGGCTTATTCCCTCCTCCTTTAGGTTTCTCTGGAAACATAGGCACAGAAACACTCAGGGTTCTGTTTTTCAGGTGATCCAAAATCCAGTCAGGCTGACAGCAAAGATTCACCAAAACAAAGACAAACATTATTTTTCATAGAAAACCGTTCCCTTCCTAAATTTATGTTACTTCAACTCAAAGTGTGATGTTTGACCTTATCATGTCTGAGTTAGACAGTGAGATCTCCTGCCTCAGCTCTCTCCTGGATTTTGCTTATACCAAAGCAATCCTTCCCTGGGCCCATCTCTTCAGACTATTCTCAGACAATTGACTACCTGGTTCCATGTATAGAACCAAGACTCTGACTAGACAGTGCACCATACTATACCTCTGCTCTAACTGGCTGTATTAGTTGTTTATCTCATTGCTGTAACCAAACACCTGACAGGAAACGGCAGGATGGAATGATTTATTCTGGCTCACACTTTAACAAAGAAATCAGTCCATCATGTCAGGGAAGACTGGGTAGGGGAGTAAGGTATGTGATTATATTAAACTGACAGGAAGATGTGAGGCTGAGACATAAAATTTCAAGGCCCGCCTCCAGTGACTCAATACCTTTAGGAATGTTATACCTCCTATGGTGCCACAACCAGAAACCTTTGGACCATCAGGTAAGGATCAAGTGTTCAAACATAGGAGTCTACAGAGGGTATTTCACATTCAAATGACACCTTGATTTGATATGATATAATTCTTTAATTCAAAGCCATGAATCTCAATATTTTAGAAAAGTGGTTGGGAGGGGGAGGGAGAGAATCTACCCTTCTGTCTTGTCAAAACCCTGCCATTCCTCTTAGTACTGCCTGCTCAGATGGCAGTTAGGATAGCTGATTAACACACACATACACACACACACACACACACACACACACACACACACAGAGAGAGAGAGAGAGAGAGAGAGAGAGAGAGAGAGAGAGAGAAAGAGAAAGAGACTTGTTATAAGTTGTAACTGTATGGACACAAAGAAAAATCTGCAGAAATTCATTGTTTGGACACACAATAAAATAATTCCTATTAAAACATACAAAATTAGACATGTTTCAAATGCTCAAGCCATATGGTATCGAGGCTGGACACATCTAATGCTCAGCTTGAGAACCAGGGTCAGAGGGTCTGGGCTTTAGGAAAAGCTCTGTAGCACCTGCAGACATCCTTCTGCTGGTCTTCTACACAAGAGAGAAAATGTGGATAGGAATAGGCAGTTTGTCCTTGGCACCAGGCAGTTCTCAGTTTCTGTTCTGACTTTGGTTCTGTCATATTTAGTGTGTGGCTTTCCTTGGTCAGGTAGTTTCACAGCTTCCACTTTCCATCCCATAGCTTTAACTTTCATTATCTGTAAAACGGAAGCAACATGGATGGGGGAGGGGGGTGGGGGAGGGAGGGAGGGTACAAAGGCAAGGAGAGCTCAATTGGCAAAGTGATTGCTTTGAATGCCTGAAGACTGGAGATGGGTCTTCCAAACCCACATAAAATGTTGAGTGTGGAGTGTACAATTATATTCACAAGACTGGGAATCTGGTGACAGAGGGATCTCTGGGACTCACCCACCAAACAACCTGTCCTTGTTAGCAAGCTCCAGATCTCTGTACGAGACTTGGTCTCAACAGTAAAGGTAGATGGCATTTAAGGAAAGACATGTGAGTTTGTTCTCTAGCCTTAACACACACATACACAAACACACAGACAAACACAAACATACACAGATACACACGCAGACACACAGACACACAGAAACACACACACAGACACACACACATAGACACACACAGAAGTGCACACATACTTATGTACCAGCACACATGTACACACAAAACAGAGGTAATAAAGCAGGCCTTCTTTGAAATACACCTAGTATGACAAATTCATAAGTGTTCAATAAATGCTATTACTTTAAAATTAATAAATATTGTAAGTAGTTGAATGTAGTGGTACAGACCCATAATTCTAGCATTTGTGGGGATGAGAAATGATTATTTTGAGTTCAAGATCATTTTGGATTGCATTCTCTCTCTCTCTCTCTCTCTCTATATATATATATATAATATACATATATATACAGTGTGTATGCATATGTAAGTACATCTATTTACATATTAATATATAGTATTATGTATTTAATTATATTAAATAGTTTAATGGAATTTAGAATGTCTTTCTTTCTCAATCTATTCATAGACCCAGAAGGTTAAAAAACTATAAAAGTTTCTAATGTTGGGAGCCAATGAAGTCCTGAGTAAATGTGTTTTGCTAACATAAGCATGGCCATGTCAGGAACCCAATGTCTCAGACCCATGGGACTAGTAAGGCCTTCCTTCCCTGGGTCAGGATCAGAGGGAATGACAAATTTTTCCTCTTGTCCCAATTTAGATGTTATGAATGACTGATTTTTTTATCTAAAACCAGTGAACGCAGAAACTATCAACTACAGCTTTCTCCTCCCAAGTGACTGTAACTTGGAACTGCCCCCCTAAGAGACCTCTTACTGAGATTAGCTACATTTCTCCCCTTCCCTGCTGCATACAGTAAACCTGCCTTTTAGCTCAGTGGTAAATGGACTGAGTTTCTGGATTACTGGTGCATCCCCATCAGGTTGCATGGCACACCCAATCCCAGAGTTTCTCGATATGTGTCCGTGTCTAACCTTCCTTCATTCCCTTGTAGCCCCAAGCAGGATCAATCCCTAAGATATGCAGGTCAAGGCATTCTATTTATGGCTACACATTTGTCTTTTACTCATTTCCCTTAAATGGTGGGCAGTATCTATACCCAAATAGCTAAATCAACCGGTCCCCTTCCTGATCTGCCTCCAAGCAAGAACACTTTGCAGGAGGAGGGAAACTGCACATTTCTCAGTGTTGTTTCCCAAATGAGCAGTGTCAGATGCAGAATCCACCTTTCTGATGATGACCTTGCCCAGTGAAAATTAAAGACTCATTCATCTAGAGACAGCCAAATGTAAAACTACACTTGTAAAATAACACCTGCCAAGTTACTGCCCTTCAGCATCTTGGCAAACAGTAAGCGGATGAACTCAGAACACTTAGGGATTCAGGCTTTCAGAAGCCATCATCCAAGGTGGTACATGGTTCTTTCTGAAGGGAACTTCCTGCTGGATTTCTTTTCTGTGGTTTCCTTCCCACCCACCTGAAGCTCATGAAAGCAAAGAGTACATCTATCATGCAAAGTAGGACTTGTCTGAAATAACTGGAATGAAACCAAAGTTGAATGCTAGGAATGCTCACCACAGATACTGAGCATGGACCCAGGAGATGACTCATTAATATCTGGCACTGGCTCACAAAGGGTCAGAGACAAATCTCATACTCACAGCCTCTGTGCCAAGTCCTGATTGCAGGGTGTTCACTGACAGCCTTCAGCAGCCTCACCAATCTGACTAGCCAAAGGTTCCAGTCAGCAAGGGCAGTATGTCCTTCCCTATGTTGCTTTGTCAAGACTCAGAGTGGAGACCACTGGAAATGCTTAGCTAATTGAAAAAAATCTTTTTATGAGTGTCTGTGGAGGGGGTGGGTCATGTCTGTATATGGATGACCTGTTCTATGTGTTTGTGTGTGTATGTGATTGTCAACTTTGGCTGTTGCCTCTATTTTTCTGGACAAGGCCTAAATATCACCAAGTAAGCTGAACTGGCTGACCCAGGGATCCTACTGTGTTCACCTACTCAGCATTGGGGTTATAGCTGTGTACCTTATGCCTGTTTTTTGTTTGTTTGTTTTTACAAGCATACTAGGGGTTTGAACTCAGGTCCTCATGCTTGTATGGTAAGCACTTTAATGACTAAGTCTGCTCTACAGTCTCACTTAGCTCATATTTAGTGATCTTCTCCTTAAACTATATATCCCCTGTATTTCCTATACAATATATAGGGCCCTGGAAACACAGAGCAGAGGTCTCAATCTCCTATCCATCCTTGAAAACATTCTGGTCTTCACCACCTATGGTGTCATCTATAGCCCCATGTCAACTTGACCCAAGCTGGAGTTATCACAGAGAAAGGAGCCTCCCTTGAGGAAATGCCTCCATGAGATCCAGCTGTAAAGCATTTTCTTAATTAGTGATCAAGGCAGGGAGAGCCCAGCCCTTTGTGGGCTGGTGGTCCTGGGTTCTATAAGAAAGCAGGCTGGTGGTCCTGGGTTCTATAAGAAAGCAGGCTGAAAACTTTATATGCCCCAGTACAGGGGAACGCCAGGGCCAAGAAGTGGGAGTGGGTGGGTAGGGGAGCAGCATGGGGAGAGGGTATAGGGGACTTTTGGGATGGCATTTGAAATGTAAATGAAGAAAATAGCTAATAAAAAAATTAAAAAAAAAAAAAGAAAGAAAGCAGGCTGAGCAAGCCAGAGGAAGCAAGTCAGTAAGCAGCACCCCTCCACGGCCTCTGTATCAGCTCTTGCCTCCAGGTTCTCACACTGTGTGAGGTCCTGTCCTGACTTCCTATGGTGATGAACAAACAACAGTGTGGAAGTGTAAGCTGAATAAACCCTTTCCTCTCCAACTTGCTTCTTGGTCATGATGTTTTTGTGCAGGAATAGAAACCCCGACTAAGACCCCTCATCATAGCCTGATAACTTTGTTGAAAGAAATATGTTCATCAACCTCAAGGCCCAGTGGGTTGGTTTTTTCTTTCTTCTTTTTCCCCAGTGTATAACCTTCGAATGATAATTGTCTTGGTTTAGTTTTTGTTTTGTTTCTGAGATAAGATCTTACTCTGTATCCCAAGCTGGGCTGGAACTCACTATATAGAAGGAAGCAGCCTGAAACTCACAGATAACTGCTTGCCTCTGCCTCCAGAGTCCTAGGACTAAAGCCACGGGCCACCACACCCAGCCCCAATGCTGTTTGTTCTTTAAAAGAACAAAAATGACTTCTTTGTCTAGCTGTCAAGATGACAGATAACCTGGTTGTGCCAAGAATGCTTCACATACTCTCTGACAGGGGCTTGATCCTCTAAGTGTTCCTTCCAAACTCCCAGGTGCGTAGAACTCTGCCTTAGTAGTTCTTGTCTCTTCTGCCATTGGCAGTGTTGATAGTATTTGAAATCTCTTAAGGAATCTATATAAAGTTCCCTTTTATTCCTAAAGTTGAATTTTTGTTTCTTTTGGTCCCTGGAGTCTCTGAAATCAGGGCACATCCTATGGGCCCTTCCTGGCATCTTTCCCACTTCTAACTTAAGGAAGAGCTTTAGGACACCTTGGTATTGAGGCAATCCATTAAATAAAAGCCAGGAAAGGAGGAAGGAAAGCAATTGCCCTGGTTACCACAGGGCTTTTGGATTGCTACTTTGTATCCCCTGTCTGTTCCTCTACTTCAAGTCTAAGAAAGTTAAAAAGGTCATCTGAAATCACAAAACCCCTCCTGTTAGCAATCCATATTAACCCTTCACATAGTCATTCCACTTTACCTTCAGTTGTTTGGAAGCAAATCTGATTTTAAAAGCCCACTGCCCATCAAGGACAATTAATAGCAGAGAGATGACAACCCATTATGAAACAGCTGACAAAGTAACTGGGGGAGAGCGCTGGGTCCTTGCTCAGAGTCCTGATTATGAAACATGTGCCCTGAGCAGCCAATGTATTTATGTATGAAGAAAGAGCCAACTTTTGCCATCCAGGATCACTCCATGGAAAATCACACCAACCGATCCCACCTCAGGTTAACATCAAGCCCTAGACCAGGGGATGAATCAAATTTTAAAACCTGAACATCTCCCCCAACAAGGGTAAATGTATCTGGGCAGCCTCCATGGACAGACACGTACCTTCAGAACCTAATAGGTGCCTGTTAGGTGAAAGGGGAAACATATTCATTGCCATGATCAGGAACAGTAAGAAGACATGTCATGAATGGGCCAGGTCACTTTGCTCATATTGAAGGAGATGCTGCCTAAAAATAAGGTCATGGGGCTCTTTTTCTCCTTCTCACTCCATTTTTCTTCCTGTGCTGCACACACACACACACACACACACACACACACACACACAATTTAACACGCACAGAGGAAAGAGGGCAACTATCTCTAATTGTCCGAAAATGGCATAGTGTTTGTACTCCCCAGTGCCTCTTGGCCCAGGTGGAAATTGCTTTTCTGATTAGTATGTTCATGGTCTATTCTGTGGGTTGGACTTGTTTTTCTGATCATACCGAGATGAGCACTATTCAGGCTGCTGGATGCTGAAATGACAGAAGTCATCTTTTTACACAATTGCTCTGACCCAGGACAGGCTGGGGCAGTGGAGGAGAAGTAATAAGAGAGACAAGACCTAGAAGTCAAGGGGGGGCACTGCTTCTCATTTTGAGGGTACTGCTTCCCATCTTGGGGTACTGCCTCCAGTCTTGGGGGTTCAGCTTCAGCAGCACTCTGGGAGCTGTACTGCTTTTGCTGCAGTAATAATGTGCTCCCCACAATGCCTGTGTTGCCCACCTTGTCCCGTGAAGTACGGCCTAGCCCCAAAGGCACACATTGCACCATGGTCTGGGGTAAGCTCATCCCAAGGGTACTGTGGGTAATCTCAGCACTCTTTTGCCCAGGTACAAGATTTTGCTATAAAATAAATGGTGGGGGGAAATGAGGTGCATTAAAAAAGCATGGAACACTCACTATGACCATTCACTGACAGGATGTAGAATCATCTAGGAGACACACCTCTGGGTGTGTCTGTGAGGGGCTTTCTAGACCAGGTTAATTGGAGCAGGAAAGTCACCCCTAATCATAAGTGGCATCACTCTGAAGATTGAGTCCCAGACTGAATGGGGGAAGAAAAAAATTGAACTGAGCCCATGCATCTCCCTCTGCTTCCTGATCAGGTGTGAACACCACATGACCAGCTGCCTCAAGTTCCTGCCACCATGCCTTCCATACATACTTCACTAAACTCCCAAACTTAGCAAAAGTAGCCCTTTCCCCTTCAGTTGCTTTTATCAGAGGAAAAATAAAAGTAACTAGCACATATGACACATTCACCCTTACAACAACCAAGACCACCAAAGAGGGGTCTGGGCTGCTCAAAACCCTGCCCTACTTAAGGGCATTTCCTCTCTGTGGTGCGCCATGCTGAGCCTTCATGGAACAATTTGTCTTAGAACTTGACCCCATTTCCTAAGGAAACCCCCAAGCTGAGGGCCCATGGAGCAGGGTAAAGGTGATTCACGTGTGCTGATTTCCAGTCCATATGGTTTGACCTCCAGTGTTTCTTGGCTGCAGAAAGCTTGATCCTTGATGTGGAGCTATTAGGACTCATGCAAGAGTTTGAGACATGGGATGTGCTAAGGGTTTTAGCCACTGGGTCTATTCTTTAAGACATCCCTGGACACCTCTCTTTTGTTCTCAGATATGGAGTGCATATTTAGGCTCTGCCGTCTGTTACCCACCATGCTCTGCCTTGTGCAGGGCCCCAGACCAGGGACCAACCAGTGATGTACTGAACCTCCAAAACTGTGAGTCAAAACATCTCATCTTCATAAGGTGATTGTCTGAGGTGTGTGTGGAAGTGAACTAACACACCAGCTAACAAACAGATGAAACAGGGCAGCTCTTTAAGTGGTTGGGAATGAGTTGTATAAATAAAGCAAATGGTGGGCCCTGTTTCGCAGGGGGAACACATGCCTCTATCTGCCTGTGTGCTCACAGTGGTGCAGAACAGTAGATTGTGCTTAGGGTCTCTGCTTTGACAGCTGTTCAGTGGCTCATGAAGCTTCGTGAGGAAAATGAAAAGTTCTAGCCCAAGCCTCAGAGTACGGAAAGGCAGTCATAACCAGCACTCCTAACTGCAAGTGCCCTTGAGAACGTGGAAGAGCGTGTGGAGGCAGACAGAAAGAGGACGAGGGAAGTATTCTTAAAAGGTATAATTCCTCTGGGGAGAGTTGCTCTGTCTATGGATGGTAGACAGGTGTGGGAAGAAGGGTCACTGTAAAAGCTAAAACCCTACTCTCTTCAGGAGATCTTCTCACCCATTCCCTGCTGGCGATGAATGATCCACCACTACACAACAGATCCCTCACTACTGAAGCTGTAACCATCACTGGCCAGTGTTTAAGTTCCCATATGTTATCATCCTGCATTCCTTACAGCATAGAAATTCTCTGAGCAACACTGAAATTGCTGTTTGTTTGTTTGTTTTTTTTTAATAGAGTGTATTTTATTAACTCTTTAATGCATGTAAACAAGGTGTAATGGCTGGTTTTGTGTGTCAACTTGACCCAAGCTGGAGTTATCACAGAGAAAGGAGCCTCCCTTGAGGAAATGCCTCCATGAGATCCAGTTGTAAGGCATTTTCTCAATTAGTATTCAAGGGTGAGAGGCCCCATTGTGGGTGGTGCCATCCCTGGTCTGGTAGTCCTGGGTTCTATAAGAAAGCAAGGTGAGCAAGCCAGGGGAAGCAAGCCAGTAAGCAGTACCCACTCCATGGTCACTGCATCAGTTCCTGCCTCCAGGTTCCTGCCCTGTGTGAGGTCCTGTTCTGACTTATTTCAGTGATGAACAGTGATGTAAGCCAAATAAAACTTCCCTCCCTAACTTGGCTATGATGTTTGTGCAGGAATTGAATCCCTAAGACACAAGGTATCCTGATCACATCCAATATCTCTCCAAACTTTCTCCTCACTCCCACTAAGCACCCCCAGCACACCCCCTTGCATGGTTCACCCCATGCTCATAACCCACTGAACCCAATTAGCGCTGCCTGCTGTAGTGTTGACTGATCTTCTTGGCTTGACCTTGTGCAGGCCACCAGAGTTGCAGTGAGTTCATGAGTACCATGGCAGAGCTGTGCCCAGAAGATCACACTGCACACCAGCCATCCCCACCCTCCAGCTCTTACAGTCCTTTTCTCTTCCACAGTGACCCCTAGTCTTGGAAGGTGTGCGTTGGGCGGTGGTGCTGAGGGTGACAAAAATGTTCTATTCTAGGCTGAGCACTCAACAGCCATTTATTCTCAGCACTTTGACCAATTTTGAGTCTCTGTATCAACGACTGACTACTATAGAGAGAAACTTCTCTGGCTAACGTTGAGGAAACTAATAACTATGAGTATAAACAAGTCTTTGGAAAGTAGTTTGACGTGTCTGTTTGGAAGCACAACACAGTAGTAGGTCCCTGCCTAGGGCATATGACCTTGAGCCATGGGCTTTTGACCAGGTTTACAGGTTCAAGCTTTCAAATTCAATCCAAAAGAAGTTGCTTACCCCCAAAACCTATGTGCTACAATTATACCAGTGGATGTTTCTTGCCCAGCAGATTTTTATTGTACCACACAGTATGCATTACTAGGTGATACCTTAATAGATTTCTCCTCCAGTGGCCACACATCACCTTCTGACACTATGAAAGTTAGCCAATGGAGAGGAAATTTTGTGATTAGTTCTAGCTGTGTTGTATCTTCAGCAAATGTGTCTCCCCATCCAATTCTGGTGGGGAACAAGGGCCTGTGTTATTTTGGAAGCCTCTGTGGCCTCCCTGAGCAATAATTCATAGAGAACTTTCTGATGCCTGGAAGTATTAACAACCTATATCTTTTGGGAGAAGCATTTCCCACCCATTCAGGGTACCTGTGTTCAAACATGCTTATGTGTGTGTGTGTGTATGAAAATCAGTTGCTTTCTATAAGGCTTTTCCCATACATCCTTAGTTTTAGCTAACCCAGCTCCATTCCCTCCTATCCTATGTTCCCTTACCCCCAATCTTTAATTTTAGCAGAAATCGAGTCTTAATATTGGTGCATGAGTTCATCTGGACACACGTGCATGTACAGGTGCATATACATGTGTGTATGTGAGTGTATAGGAGAGAGCTCAATATCTAAATCACTCTTCACACTAATTATTGATACAAAGTCTCTCACTGAACCTGGAGCTTGCCGATACAGAAAGACTGGCTGATTAGTGAGTTGTAGGGCTCCTCCTCCTCCCCGTCCTCCTCCTCCCCCTCCTCCCCCTCCTCCTCCTCCCCCTCCACTTCCTCTTTCTCCTCCTCAGCACTGGAACTATAGTACTGTACCACAGTATTCCTAGAATTCTATTCTCCTGCCAAAGCACCACTCAGTGTTTCCAGAATCATGCCAACAAGAAAGGGACACTCCATGTCTAACATGATATTCCAGTATGGAGGAAGGCTCAGAGATCAAATTGGACTTCTCCAGAGCTCTGAGGGTAGGAAAACCAGTCTCTGAATAAATCAATACTGGTTATTTAGTGAAAACTGTGATACTTTCATGAATATGATGGATATAGAACTTATGCTTGGCTCCTGAGTGTGGGACAGAGGATTGCCAGATCACAGTGGTGTCTTGACTATGAGTATTTCGCAAAAGCTGCCTAGGGTATTATAGGGGCATGGGGGTATGCAGTATGTGTGGGAGGGTATGTAATGTGTGCAGGGAGTATGCAGTGTGTGGGGGTGTATATAATGTGGGAGGTTTGTAATGTGTGTGGAGGTAAGTAATGTATATGTGTGGGGTATGCAAGGTACAGCAGTAGGGGTGAAGTATGCTATGTGTGTGTGTGTGGATTATATAATGTGTATGTGCAGCTGTGTGGGGGAGAGTATACAATTTGTGTGTGTGTGTGTGTGTGTGTGTGTAATGACCCTCATAGATTCATGTGTCAAGGGCAGTGTCAGTTATTTAGCTCATAGCTACAACAAAATACCTAACAAAAGCACCATAGTAGAGAAGGGTTGGTTGTTGTAGTTGTTGTTGTTGTTGTTTTCTGGCTTACAGTTTGAGGGTTCAGTCCATCATAGCTGGGGAAGGCATTGATGATAGTATGTGATAGCATGTGACAACTCCTCACATCACATCCACAGTCAGAAAATATGAAGAAATAAATCCGGGTGGTCAGCTTGTTTTCTTCTGTTTATTCAGTCCAGAACCCAAGTCCATTGGATGTTGCCCACATTCAAAGTTTAGGATAGGTATTCCCACTTCATTTAAACTAATCTACATAATCCCTCAAATGATATACTGATGTGTTTGTTTCCATGGTGATTATAAACCCCATCAAGTCAGCTGTAAGGATTAAACATCTCAGAGACTCACTTGGATTTGGCCAATAGTAAAGATATCCAAATGCCATAGTGTTCCTAGAAACTGAGACATAAAGGGTTGAGAAGGGGTCAATCAAAGAGAGATTGAAGAATGACGAAGAACTATAAGTATGTCAATGGTGTGGCCCTGAAGTAGAAGAGAACTTGTTACCTCAAACAAGTAAAAGATGGCTAACATAGTTGTTGAGAGAATGGCTACCAGGGAGCAAGTAGAGGTGCTGGTGGTCATGGATGTGTGTTTGCTGGAGATTTTACCATCTAGCCTCCATCCATTTCCACTTGGGGACATTGCCCACCATGCATGAAATACTGTCATTTACACATCAGTATTTTCCTGTTAAGAATAAAGGATGAACAGAAGAGACCCTCTACCCAAGTCCTGACATCAGCTACAAAGTCATAGGACCCAAGTTCAATCAGTCATCCTTGGATCTCAAATCCAGAGAAAATAATGTAAAGTCAAAGGATGTATTTATTTACCCATTCCTTGGAATATATCTATATATCTATATCTATATCTATCTATCTATCTATATATATATATCCCCTTTCTGTTTAAGAGAAGTGAATCTGCTCAAAGGCCAGAGAGATAGTTCCAACAGTAAAGTATGTGCAGAAGTACCAAATTTGTTTTCCAGAGCCCAGATGAAAAAGAACAGCATCTTCATTGCACCAGAAGAATCCATGAAACCGTCCAAAGAATGGACAAAACCAACAATCATACCCAGATATGATGCCTATGAACATAACAATCACCAGTATTGCACAATAGCCCTTAGGGTACAGTAGTGGCACACATACTTTGGTGGCAACCAACAGCTCTATAATTGGATGTAAAACCAGCAGGAATAAATCTTGCCTGGTATAGGCAACTAAGAAATTCTGAGAGAAGGAGAAATATTCTTCCTCAGAGACAAGCATAACAACTAGCTTTTCAACATCAAATGGTCATCCATGAAAACATACAAACAATTAGCACTATACAGACTGAGCAGGTTGTATTATGTGCCAAAAAAATGTAGGAAAGGGACTATGTATGCATGTATGTTTGGAGGTCAGAAGATAATGTCATGAGTGGTCCATGATTACTCGACACCTTATTTTTAAGGCATGTATTTATTTACTTATTAGTAAATTATGTACCAATGTGTATGTGAATGTGTGTGTACCAATGTGTATATACATATATGTATATGTCTCTAACAACAATTAATGAAAAGATGGGCAATGAATTTGAAAGACAGCAAAGATGGTATATGGGAAGGTTTGGAGGAAGAAAAATGGAGGGAAGAATGATGTAATTACATTAAAATCTCAAAAAATAAAAGAAATAATTTTTTAAAGATTTACTTGTTTAATGTATATGAGTACACCATTGCTCTCTTCAGACACACCAGAAGAGGGCATCAGATACTATTACAGATGGTTGTGAGCTACCATGTGTTTGCTATGAATTGAACTCAGGTCTTCTGGAATTGCAGTCAGTGCTCTTAACTGCTGAGCCATCTCTCCAGCCCAAAAAGAAATACTTTTTAAAAGTACTGAGAGAGAGAAATAATCTTTTGGAGTTTGGAGATTTGAAAGCTTAGATAATTGGATAAGACATGTGGACTTTAAAAAGTACCAGCATAATAGCATGTACTTATAATCCCAGCACTGGGAAGGTAGAGATAAGCAGATCTTTGGGGCTCCCTGGCCAGTCCAGCTAAAGGTCCCATCTCAAAAAAGGAGGTGGAAGTGCTGGATCATTTGCTGTGCCACTAAAGTCCTTGTCCAACAAGGAAGAGTACAGTTTGGTCCAGCCCTGTGCAAAAACTATGTTCAGTGGCACATACCTGTTATTGCAGCACTGGAGAGGTAGAGATGAAAGGATCAGTAGATTGTGCTGACTGGCCAGCCTTGCTGACTTGGTGAGCTTTAGGTTCAGTGAGAGACCTTGTCTCAAAAATAAGTTGTTTTAGTAAGGTTGCTCAGTGGGTGAAGGTACTTATGGTCAAGTCAGACAACCTGAGTTCCATCCCCAGAACCGCACAGCATAAGGAGATATAGAACTGACTCCCACAAGTTGTCCTCTGATCTCTACATGTGAGCTGTGGCACACACATATATATACTCACACTAGTAAGTAAATAAATATGTTTTTAAAATATGATGTTGAATAATCAAGGAACACACATGACATTATTCTTTGGCCTCCAAACACACATGCATATACATTCCCCTACATACATATGAGGTGGGCACTTGTTTCCTTTCCTTCTCCTTCCCCCTCTCCCTCTCTTTTTCCTGTGGTTGAATAGAAATGGTCCCATGGACTCATATGTATGAATGCTTGGCCCATAGGGAGTGGCACTATTAGGAGGTGTGGTCTTGTTGGAATAGGCCTTCTTGGGGGAAGTGTGTCACAGTTGGGGTTGGCTTTGAGCTCTCAGATGCTTATGCCCAGGCTCAGAGGCACAGAGTTCTTTTCTTGTTAACTGAGGATCAAGATGTAGAACTCTTACCTCCTTCTCCAGCACCATGTCTGCCTTTATGCTACCATGCCTCCCACCATGATGATAATGGACCTCTGAAACTGTAAGCCAGTCCCAACAAAATGTTTTCCTTTATAAGAGTTGACATGGCCATGGTGTCTCTTCACAGCAATAGAAACCCTAATTAAAACATCCTCTTTTCAGTTTTTTTTAAAATAAAAATACAGACACAGGCATATTGGCTGTCAACTGAAGAACATCAGAATCCATGACATTCCCTTTGAGCTTCAATGAAAGTCCTTTCTAGTTTTCAAAATTACTACCCCATTACCTTAGTTAAATCTATTGCTGTGATAAACACTATAACCAAAGGCAACTTGGGAAGAAAAGGATTTACTTCATCTTATGACTCTCAGTTCATCATGCATCACTGACGAAAGTCAGACAGGACCCTAAGGCAGGAACTGATGCAGAGCCCATGAAGGAGTCCGGACTTACTGTCTTGATTCTCATGGCTTGTTCAGATTGCTTTCTTATAGCATTCAGAACCACCAGCTCTAGGGTGGCTGGGCACTTTTACAACAATCATTAATCAAGAAAATGAACCACAGACTTGCCCACAGGCCAATCAGGTGAGTACATTTTGTCATCTGAGATCTCCTCCTCCCAAATGGCTCTAACCTGTGTCAGGTTGACATAAACACTAGCCAACACATACATGATTAGTTATTTATATATATATATATATATATATATATATATATATATATATATATCAACAAGAGAGGTAGTTACTATTATTTTCCTTCTTTGCACCCAAAAGAGAGTGGATCTGAAAGAAGCCAAATATTTTTTTTTTCAGTGTAAAATAGCCAAGTAAAGGCAAAGCAAGCATGGGAGAGCAAGTCTTCTGTGTACTCTGCTATCTTTGCAGTGAATGTAATGTCCAGATGCAGTGATAGACAGTGCTTTTCACAAGACCCATGTTAGAATCAGCAGCGAAGGCGTCTTTCTATACATGAAAATACCACAGAAATACTGGAGGTCCTACGTACAGACCCTCACTATTAACAACACATGGCAGAACCACATGAGAGAAAGGTAACATCCCAGAGTGCAGTGCAACTACAAAGGATTCTCCCAACTCCTAGATATTTTTAGGTTCACAAATGTGCATAGGCCACAGGCATGAGATTCCATCAGGAAAAAAAAAAAAGTTCTAAGCTTGAAATTGTCATATGACAAACAGCAAGAAAAAAAAATCAGTTGGTAAAAGGGACAAATGAGATGTTTTATAGACTGCTGGGAAGCAGTCAAGATTTAGAGTCAAATCATGATCAAATTCCAGTTAAGACCATCCCAACTTGGTGGTTGACAACAATAAAAATTAAGCAAGTGCGTTGAGCAGCTTTCTGTCATTGTGACAAAACACCCAAGATTAATCAGTTTGCAGGGACAAAGGTCCATCTGAGAGTACAGTTTCCCAGAGATTAATCCACAGCCACAAGGCTGTGTTGTTTCTAAGACTCTGTGAGACCAAATACCAGGGATATGGGGTCATGTGATGGAGCAAGACTGCATACCCAATGGCAGCCAGGAAAACAATGAGGCTGGGGCTAAAAACTGCCTTCAAAAGCCCTTGGTCAACTTTCCTTCTAACTAGACCTCACCTCCTGAAGTTGCTATCACCTCCCAATAGTCAGTTAAGCTACAGTTTCATCAACCTGTGTCTTAGTTAGAGTTTTACTGCTGTGAACAGACACCATGACCAAGGCAAGTCTTATAAAATAAAAAAAACATCTACTTGGGGCTGGCTTACAGGTTCAGAGGTTCAGTCCATTATCATCAAGGTGGGAGCATGGCAGTATCCAGGCAGGCATGGCACAGGCAGAGCTGAGAGTTCTATGTCTTCATCCAAAGGCTGCTAGTGGAAGACTGACTTCCAGGCAACTAGGGTGAGGATCTTAAGCCCACACCCACAGTGATACACCTACTCCAACCAGGTCACACCTATTCCAACAAGGCCACACCTCCAAATTGCGCCACTCCCTGGCCCAAGAATATACAAACCATCACAACCTGTTTATCCACTGCCTTTACTGGGGAAGAACATTCAACCTTATTACTGTTGAGGACATTTCAAAGCATAACAAGGTAACACGTGGGAAGTTCTGGCGCAGGCCCGACATGGAGTACACTCTCCATGAGCCGTTCATTCTTTCATTTTGTTTCCAGTGGCATTAGGAGGTAATGTGGGGATATGTCCTTGTGCTGGCAATTTGGGGAAGGGGGATTCCAGTACCACAGGCTGTGGTATAAATGGTGCAGCCACCAGGCAGAGATGGGTAAGGACTTCTACCTCATTCCTGGGCCCATCTCAATGTTGTGATTATTTTTCTTCTACAATAAATAATCTGGAACTCCCAAGACCCATTCAAACTTCAGAGATGTTGGAAGAAATTGTCATTTGAAATGAAGCAAACCATTTCAATTTCTTCTACTTCTATTCACCCCCTCCCCGAAAACCAATAGATAAGAAAAGTTGGGGGCTTTATTTTTATTTTATTATTTTTCAACAAAAAGAAACACAGTAATTCTTTTTACAAATAAAGAATATTTTCTTTTCCATGAAAGCCAAATATTTTTCTAAAAGCAAATTTCATTCTCCCAAATATTTGACAAGAGAAAGCTGTGAGATTCCAAAGGAGTCAGTCAGCTGTGTAGATTGACTTTTGAAGTGAAAAATAAACCTTTACTTAACAGATGTCAGGAGTGTGACTCTGAGAAATAATGACAGTTTTACAGTAGAATGATGGCAGAATTTCTAAGGAGAATGAGAAAAGTTTTGGTGCCAACTCTAGAAAAGTTGACAACATGGCCATTAACAATCACCTCAGCTGAGGAAATCAAAAGTCAGTGTTGTAAGAGTTTTAATGTGTTTTATTAGACAGCAGAAATTGTTCCATAAATGGTGAAATGCACCTTGCAAGAGGGAAGGTCATTTCTGTGCGTGGGAAGTGGAGCAATCAAAAAGCCCGCTTTCTTTCAAATCACCACAGATAAAGGTGACTCAAAACAAATTTCAAAGCTTCAGACAAGAGACCATGCAGGCATTGAAGGGGCATGTGTGTACATGTGTTCATATGTATATGAGTGCACATATGTATGCATGAATGCATGTGTGTACATGCATGTACATGTGAACACATGTGAGTGTGTATACATGCATTATGAATGTGTGTACACCCATGTACATGTAGGTGTGCATATGTGTGTACACATACTAATATGTGTGTATACACATGCACATGGCTGTGTACACACATGCATACATTCATGTATACTTATGTACTTACATTTTTGTATAGACATATGCATGTTTGTGTACATGTATATGAAAATGTGTACATGTGTGCACACTTGTGTATGCACATGCATGTGTGTGTGTATGTGTTTGCATGCATTGATGCACATGAAGTTTGCATGTATTTAGTAACATGTGCCAATACCCATGAAGGCCAGAAAAGCATCTTGGGTGTCATTCTTCTCAGCTCTGGGGTTATAAGCCTACATCACTACACCCAGTTATTTCTATATGGGTTATGTGACTTGAACCCAGATTTTCATATTTTAAGAGAAATACTTTATTTGACTGAGCTGTCTACAGAGCCCACAGAAGGGTTTCAGACTCTATCCTGCTAGCCAGAGCAGCAAACCCATGTTCTGTAATGGTAACACATGTCCACCAGCCACAGCAGCAAACCCACATTCTGTGATGCTAACAGGTACCTTCCAACCCTGATATGCCATCAGTAGTCATTGCTCTTTTTAGAATAATTGAGATGGTTTCAGTCATGTTTGCCAAAAGCAAATAACCTTTGCTCCATTCAAATCTCCCACTCTTTCCTCCAGAGTTCCTCCTGCTTACAGCCAAGTGACTTTCAAGATAGCTCAGCATTATCCACCCTCAACCTCTTCCCAGCTCCTTGCCTCCTTAGATTGCTCTCATCCTATCTAGAAGTCTGAAGATTACCCCTAAATCTTCTAGCATTGGCCCTGGCTAGTCACCATAGTGTGCACCCACCCTTGAGAACATTCTTTTCTGGACATCTGAATACGGGAAAGGCTCTAAAAATACTTTACCTGAAGACTGAGGTCAGAATTAAGTGGAAGCATTGGCTCCTTCTCTTTACTACTTTCTTCTCACAGCTGACCCTGACACTGAAGAGCTTCTCAAACTACAACCATGGAGCCCAGGAAAGAAGAGATGTATTCATGGAGAACTGTGTGAGACTGATAGGCTGCCCACCATGCTACCAAAGGGAAGGACTTTTAAAAAGACAAGTGTCTCATCAGAATAGGTATTTGTCACAAATACAACAAAAAAGGCTTTGGGAAGGACACTGTTCCCTCCAATCAGTCTTTCCTATCACAAATCACCTGTAATTCTCTTCTTTGGTTGCCAAGGCCAGTTAGGGGTCACCCATCTATCAATCCCATACAGAGAGAATTATATTGACTGGGCTCCTCCCAGAAGGAGGAGAACACTTTGGAGTGTACTAGATTTTTCACTTAAATGAAATTGTGCCATCTACAGAGTTCTATGTCAGACTAAAGGGGAAAAGACATAAGTCATCAAAACGAAAATGGAGCCCACACGATCACTGTCACCATAGACATTGATATGAAGGTGCTGCTGCAGCAAGAGAGTAGAGAGTGACATCAAAATTAACAACTGAAAACTAGGTGACAAAGCATGAATGTAGACCTCTCCTCACCTGGGCTCTGTCTAACAAATAGAACATCCCCCAAGCAAAGCTGAAGGAGTACACATAAGAGAGATGGTGATCTGTATGTATCTACAAAGGCTCATGGGACTTGGCCAATGCACTGGAGTATACACCTTTCCAAGTTCAGGAGCTCCTGTGGGTTCTAGGGTAATATAAGATGTCTCTGTATTTATTTTTAGCTGTGTATCCCTGGTACAATTCTTTGTCCTGTGACACAAGGACCTGGATGTTTCCTTAGATGCCCTAGGAATTCTGACCCTGCATGTGCATTGGGAGCAGCTGGTGTGCAGGATATTCACACTCCATGATTTTTGAAATGGTTGTATTAAGATGAACCATCTTGTTAACTGTTATTTCTCTGTTTTATTCACTTCTTATTTGGGGATAGTTTTTCTGCTCTCCGTAGGTTTAATTGAACACATAATTCAATCCAAACTAAAGCAACCCAGAGTTGCTTCTTGGATCAGAGTTAAGACAAAGAACCAGTTCTAGTTGGTTCTACAAGGGCACATATGCTAGCTTCACAACTTCAGTTAGTCTTTCAGCAAAGGTACCAGATCTAAGAGGTGTAAGGCTTCCTGTTAATGTTCTTGGATGTTGGGATGGATTGGGAATCATTGTTGCCACCACAGTTTTCCTGTTCCTCAGCCTTGGGTTCCTCCGCCACCTCGGGTTTCTCCAGTGACACTTTATGTGGACCACCTGTGTTAACTTGCCAGAGAGTGTGGTTTGGTTAAATTTTGCTCAATTGCTAACTGTATTTTCACTTGGAGTCTTCCTTTTACATTGTTTCTGCAGAGACTCTGTCTACTATCTGGGTTTGGTAATACCTTCTCCACCCTCCTAAACATGTGCATAGAATGGAGCAAAGGCAACATGGTGTGATGTTCTTAGCTACACTTCCTAAGGAGGTAGGCTTGTGTGGTAGAGCTTAGGGAGATGGGATTACAAGCAGCCATAAGTCTCCACATCTCCTTAGAGTCCTGTGCCACAACTCTCTGGTGTGTGTGCAATTCTCTTCTCTTCCTGAAGCTACACTAGATTGTCACCACTGCTCTAAGTGGAGGGTTTAAATAGTGCTTCCCCAGCATATGAAGGAAGAACTGTGGTGTTAGGTCATAGCAGATTTTCAATAGTGGCAACTCTTCCCAACCTAAGCCAGACCAAAAGGGAGTTGCTCTGGAGAGCTTTGAAACAGGTCAGAAAGACAAGAAAAGTTAAATTAAAGGGGAATATGAAGTGAAAGTGTGTCTTCAGCTCCACTTGGTTGAATTAAATCTCTCACCAGATGAGACTCACAAAAATGCTGTGAAAGTTAGCTGAAGAGGGACAGTATTGATTTTCTATGGCTGCATTCTAAGTAAGAATGTTAAAACAGAGATGGGCTATGCCTCCAGCCTAAGCCTCTATGCCTGTCTATGATAGCTTTACACCTTTCCCAGTTGTGTGCCTTCAATCTTTTTTGGAATCTCACAAACAAGACTATACCATTTTCTTTATAGTAAAAATTCTTGATTCCATGAGGCCCTGTGACCACATCAGCTGTGATCCTGTCCAGTGCATAAAAACTACCCTAGGACTTAATTTAGGTTCCTTGGTAACTCTTGAGGTATAAATTGAGAACACATCAAAACTGCATATATGGTTACTGAAAAGATATCTAAATGAGGCTATTAGGAAGTTCATGCCTACTCTTCGGTGTGTTCCATTCTTCCTTTGGTTCCCTGTCACTAACTACTTCCCCATGCTTACATTTATGTTTAAATTTCTTGATAACTTCCAACTCTGCTTTATACTGGCTCATCTTGAAGTTCTTTTCTCTAGTGCAGTTAAGAATCCTGTCACCTTGAGGGCAGAGGTGCTCTGAAGAGAACTCCTGGCTTCTGCAGGTGCATTGTGGAGCTATGTTTCTATAGTCCCAGCCCTCAAACACACACACAAACCATGGATAGTCTTCTTTAGAGTGCCTAACAGAGTCTCTTCAAGACAAGGACTGGTAGGGAAGCTAGATGTCTGTGTGTGTTTCTGAGACTCCTTTTTGCTGTTTCTTATGGAGCCTATGGAACCCTCTAGAGACTAGAGGACATGTGTGTCTTGGGCATGTTATGTCCATTCTTGCTTCTCTCTGACAACAGGTCCACACCAGGTATCCAGTATTTATTTCTTCTGCCACATTAGACCTTTAATGGATTCAAGAAAGGGCATTCATTTTCTATGTGGCCCACCCTCATCCCTGTTGTAAAGAGCCGCACTACAGCTCTCTATATCTCATTGGTAAAAAGGCTGTGGACTGACTGTGTTCTGGCCTGGTTGTATATTCCATGAGTAAGTTCCTCTGGTCACCAAGGGCATCTCTGGGTATGTTTTGTGACCTGGCATTGAATTGATTGACAGCTTGCAGGGTAACTTTGGTTCTATGTGTGTTCATGGGGATTGCTGTTTTGTTCACTTATTTTCCTACAATTTCTGTCATGATTCACTGTCAGAATTAGTATAGCCCTTTCAAATGATGTAGACATGAGTTTCATGGCAGCTTAGGCTACACAGTGAGACTCTTCCTCGTGGCTCTTTCATTATCTGAAGTCTTCTGTGTTTACGAGTCTTGCCCATTCCTCCCATTCCTCTCTTCACAGTTACATGGAGCTCACCAGTGGGACCATCTGGGCTCTGACTATCATTGTGGAGATCTTTTATTGAGAGATTTAATTTTCCTAATAGATAGATGACATTCAGATTTTTCTGTCTCTGCTGTTTTAAATCTGTTTTACTAAATGTTTGCCAAACCATGTGTTCACTTCTAAATTATCAAACTTATTTATAAAATTTCCCTCCATATTAAATTGTTGTACATACAAGGGAATGCCTCTGAATCTCACTCTTGTCAAAGGTTAGGCCTTATTATCCTGACTTCTTGTGTCATTTGTAGATTACCAATTTTGTGAACCTTTTCATAGAACCAATTTTTACTTTTTTAATATTTTCTTTTTTATTATTTAATTCTACTTCCTTTGAGTTTAGCATGGCACTCTTTGATTCTAAGGTAGAAGGAAACCTGGTCATTAATTTAAATTTTTTATATTGTTGAAGAATTAACAATCATTAATTTTAATTTATACCCTTCTTTTGCTGCATGCTATGAATTTAAAAGTGCTGTATTTTAGTTGTTAATCTGAATGTGAAGTTTTTTACATATAAGTTTAACAGTTGGTACAGGAACTCTAGCAGAGACAATGGAGGAACACAACATAATGGGTTGCTTCCCATCACTTGCTCAGTTTGCTTTCTTATACCATCCAAGACTACCTGCCCAGGGAGGTAGCCCTTCACCTGCACTAGGCTGGGCCACATCAATCATTAATCTAGAAAATGCACTACAGATTTGCCAACAAGCAATCTGAATGGAGGCATTTTCTCACTTGAGGTTCCCAGATAGCTCTATCCTGTGTCAAGCTGCAAAACCAGAAAACAAACAAATACTACAGAACAAACTAGTACACCGGACTAACATTCCAAATTTGGTGGCTTCTCTAGGTATGTTACTGGCTTCTGTATGAACATATTGTCAGTCATTAGGTACTGTAACGTTTCAATTGTTGGAACTAATGGAATCGTTTTATGGCTGTCTTGGTTAGTTTTTTTTTTTTTTTTTTTTTTTTTTTTTTTTTTTTTGTCAACTTGACATAAGAAGGGTCATATGGAAAAAGGACTTCAGTTGAGAAAATGTCTCCATTAAGGTGGCCTATAGGCAAGTCCAGCATGTTTTCTTTCAGTAGGGAAGTATGATTTTTATTTGAAAATAGATTTTTAATATGATATATTCTGATTATGGTTTTCCCTCACCCAGCTCCTTCTAGACCACCCTACTTCTCCATCCAGTCAAATCAAGACTCTCTTTCTTTCTAACTAGGAAACAAATGGCCATATAGTAATAACAACTAAGAATGATAAAATATATAACATATAATGGTTGTTATATAATAATTATATATTGTTTTGTAAATTATTATATATAATATAACATTATATATGAGTATATAGTAATTATATGCCATATTATTATGTTATATAATTATAATGTAATACATAATATATAATACAATAATATTTTTAAAAATAATAATGTGTTAATGTATAACATATAATATACTATTAGTGTATATTAACTATTATATATTATATACTATATATCATACATCACATATCATATATCATATACCAATCATATACTGTATGTCATATATCATATATCATCATCATATATGCTATGTTATATATTATGTTAATTAATATAATACTATATAATATATCATATATGATATATAATATATGGCATATAATTATTATATATTAATATATAATGTTATATTATATATAATAATTTACAAAATAATAATTGAAAATAAAAATAAATAAACCAAAATTGGACAAATCAAGCTAACAGAGAAAAACAAGCCAAAAAAAAGTTTAAGAAACACATATAGCCAGGAAATTTCCTTGATTAATGACTAATTAGGGTGGACCCAACCCATTGTGAACAATACCACCATGAGCCAGTATATTGGAATGTTTAAGAATACAAAATGAACAAGCAATAGAGAGCAAGACAGTAGCATGATTTCTTCATGGTCTCTGTATCAGTTCCTACCTTCAGATTCCTGCTTTGAGTTTCTGCTCTGACTTCCTTTCATGGACTATAAAGCATAAACAGAAATAAACCTTTTCCTCTACAGGTTGCCTGAGGTTATTCTATTTTATCACAACATAGAAAACAAACCAAGACAACATATGATCTATTGCCAACTATGAGTTAACTCATAGTTGAGAGGAATACACATTCCAAAGCTGCTTTGCAAGCTCTGCTTCTGTCACTTGTCACATTGGTTCACAATGTTCAGGGCATCTGTACATTTAACAGTTTCTTTGTATATGACTTGACAATTACTGTAAGAATGTTCTAGAATTCTCCCAACACTGGGTGTAGAATTCTCTGTCTTCCTCTGCTGTGGGACTTTACTTCCTGTGTTTGGAGGACATATTCCTGAGTTCAATGCATGTAGAAATGTTATATAATCTCAGTGAATTAGGTTTTTAAACTCATATGAATTATCCCCTTTTGTAATACTCTATTTCCTGACATCAACTTTGCTGTACATTAATGAGTCTATGCTTGCTATTTATTTTTGTACAAGTTTTTCATATTCAGTTTTTCCATTCTTTTAGCCCCAACTTTGTCTCCATTTTTTCTAGCTAAAAGATGTCTCCTATATATAGTAGCACAGACTTGATCTTGTATTTTAAACATTTATTCTAAAAATCTCAATCTTTTTATTTGTACCCTTAGATCACTTGGATTTAATGTACTGATAGATATAATTGTTGTTTTTTCCCTAGTGGCGAATATAGGACCTACTAGCCTAAATTTACCAAAGTCCATTTTAAAATAATTGAGTGACTCAATTTTAATTTTATTTTGGCTTCTTGAGACTAGCATAAAAATCTAAGTAGTACCCAGGACATACTGTTTTAGATCAGGGATTTTTTTTCCAACACAAGTCATCATCTGTCTATGTCTAGATATAGAATCAATGCTTAACTTACAGTGTTATCAGGACATTAGTCAGAGACTTGTCTCATGAAAACGAAGCACAAGAAAAACCTACACAGCAAGAAATCTTTCTGTAACTACACACAAGATGATGCTACCATTTGATGGGCCAACTTTGCAAAACAGTAAAAGCACTGTTCAGTTCCAAGTCTGAGTCAATATTTCCCACCTCGTACTTCTGTTGCTGACTCTCCAATTCACACAGTGCACCTGTGCCTTCTCATTTCCCAGTGTGCAAGCACATTTGCAGCAGTGTGAACCCACCTGCTTTCTGCCATGGTCCTAAGGCTTACATACAATGTCTACCTGTGGAATCAATGCTTAAACCACAATATTATTTCCAAGGCTCTGTGGTTACAAGTTCTTGCTGCACTTCCAGTTGAACATGAGTCCAGTTCTCAGTATGGGTTTGGCTTACAGCTTCTTGTAACTCCAGATTCAGAGAATCCGACAACTTCTGGCCCCCATGCATATCTACACATACAGCGCACACACTCAGAGACATATACACATAAAATAAAAAGCATCACTTCAAGTTTAAACAAATAGCTGTCATTTAGGACCTTACAGGAGGAAAGAAGCAAAGCTCTTTATGTCTTCATTTCCCATCCTCAGTGAAGGACATTCTTCACCATGACTTTACCTTTGTACAGCATTCTGTGCCTTCAACCCAAGAACGTCTCTATTATTTTCTTCTTACAATTCAGTTGTGCTGACATAGTTTCCTAGGTTTCCATTCATCAATAAAAGTCTGTGCTTCAGTCTTGGTTTTATAGAGCATTTTTAATTCATGTCCAATCATAGGTTGACATGTTTTGTTTTGTTTCTAACATTTAATTTTTTTTTCATTGTCTTCGGGACTCTATTATTTCAGTTAAAAGACTGTCACTAAGGTGGCTTCCCCTTGCATGTAGTTTTTGGACTTAATATACTTACATTTGTGTTTCAGAAGCTTGCCAACAATGGTTGATACTGTGCTTCTCTGCAATTTTCTTGCATGTGATTCAGCAGGCTTCCTGGAAGTAGACATGATTTTTCATCAAATCCATGATCAGTTGGGCTATCATTTCTGAATGTAGTCTTCTCTTTGCCTGGGTTTACAATTATACACAAGTTAGATATTTTATACTGTGTCACATATCTCTGAGGTCTGTGTTTCTATTTACCTTTGTCCTCTCAGACAAAACTGGATCACTCTTCCCCCCGAGTCTTTGTCTACGACCAATCATTTTCAATCTATTAAGTCTCTCTGGTGAATGTTTGAAATCTAAGTTGTTGTAGTCTTTTGTCCACAACAGATCTACAAGGATTATTGCCTCCCTGTATCTCACTGCATTGCCTAGGCTAACTCTGAACTTGCCTGCCCTTGCCTGCTATGCTGTGATTACAGATATTCGGTTCCTCACCCAGTTCCCCCTCCCATTTCTTTTTTTCTTTTCTTTTCTTTTTTTTTTTTTTTTGAGACAGGGTTTCTCTGTATAGCCCTGGCTGTCCTGGAATTCACTTTGTAAGACCAGGCTGACCTCGAACTCAGAAATCCACCTGTCTCTGCCTCCCAAGTGCTGGGATTAAAGGCGTGTGGCACCATGCCCACCCCCTCCAATTTCTTGCTTAGAAATAATATTATAGAAATAATATTCATTACAGAAATAATATTCTTTAAATTTTTGAAAATTATGTACATGTGCATGTGTATATCATAGCCCAGGCTGGTACAGAACCCATAATCCCTCCTCTTCCTCTTCATCAATTCCTACCTGAATGTGCTATACAACTAGCAATTTTTTAATAAGTTTACAAGACCTTTTTTAACATTCTGCATCTAGCCTGCTTGTTGATCCATTACCTAGTTGTCTGTCTGCCTGCCTGCCTGTCTGTCTACTATCCTAGCTATGTGTGCTACATTTCTGTGGGCTTTTCTCCCATGTATATTGATTTTTCTTGAATCTTTACCAGAATGAATGACATCCCAAGAGTCCAAGGGTTCTGCTGTCTTCCTCTGTGTAGTGCAGATAGATTATCACTTACTAGGTAATTAAGCTAAACTTGTACCTATGTGGTTTCATTGTTTCAGCACACATATCGACAAAGCCTCAGGGAGAATTTTCTGGTAACCAGCCCTTTAATCTGACTGGGTCATGGTTCCGTTATCTCTCAGCATTGCCCAACCCCTAGCAAGTCATTCCCACTTTCCCACCACTGCTGGTCCTCCCTCAGTTTGTGCCTAGACAACCTGATGAAGACTCATTCCACCATGAGGCTCATCCTCTGCATCCTGGTTTAGATACTGTGTCTACAAATGCCCTGAAATTAGTTTCTAGAAATTTATTTCTGGAGGAAGGTTGCCATGATCATCACATTTACTTGAGGTCTGGCTTGCTGTGATAGGAAACAAGGTGGAGGGCTCGTGTGGTTGAAAGTTTATCTGTCTTACTCAGAAAAGATGACGCTAGAACTCTTTCCCTGTGCTTAAGACAGTTTCCTTTCCTATGTACTCTGCACTTACTACAACAGAGGCATGCACAGAAGCATGCTACAGTAGCTTTCTTACATGTTTGCCACATTTTGCTCACAATGTTTTGGCTCTTCAGGGTCCTTTGTGGATGGAAATCTTATATGGATGGGCTTTTGTCATTTTTTGGTTTTAATGGAGAAAAAACATTGATATTTTGATAGAGTCTGTTAGCTCTGTAGGTTGCTATGGACACTTTAGTAAGAGTTTATATAAGTATATAAAAATAAGATGTCTTTCCAATTTTGTGTGTGTTGAATTTTTCCCTCAGTGTTTCAGATTTTTAAAATTTTAGTTATTTTACCATCTTCATTAAATTTACTCCTGTCTATTTTGTGGACATTATAGTTAGGACTCCTCTTTTGGATTCCTTATGACTGGGTGCACAAAATACTACTGATTTCTGTGTGTTGGCTTTGTTTCTTTCAATGCTTTGACTTACTTTACTAAGTCTAAGAGGTATCTAGGTCTCTCTATGACCCCCCACTGCTACCTCCCCTGCGAATGAACATATGTGCCTTGTGTGTCTGTGTGTGTCTGTGTGTGTCTGTGTGTGTGTGTGTGTGTGTGTGTGTGTGTGTGTGTGTGTGTGTAATCATGTCATCTGTAATCAGGGCTGTTTGATATGTTCCTTTTCAATTTGGATGTCCTTTATTTCTCTGGCCCAGTTGCTTTGTAGGGTGATCTGTGGGCTTTAAACTCTCAACTTATTACAAACCATAGAAGGACTATGAGTCCTTCTATCACAGAGTCCCAGAGGAACAAATCAGCAGCAAGACACGGGATGTCTTCTGACCTCTTAACTTATAGAAAAAAAAAGGGCATTTTGCTTCTTCTGGAGGGGTCTTAGCAATTAACCAATAAATGATCCACAAGTAAAAAGTGTTCCTGTCCAAAAGAATGTCTCTATTCAATCAGAGACATCTCCTTTTAGAGAGAGAGAGAAAGAGAGAGAGAGAGAGAAGTTATATTTTGTTTTGCTTCGGTTCCTATGGTAGACATCCTCAGAAATTTTTGTTTTGAAAACACTTCAAGATGCATCTAATTTGCTAATGAACAATGTGAATTATAACAATATTAATTTCTGAGATTGCAGAAACACATGTGACTCCTTTTTTGGATTGCTTTTCTGTTTTGTTTTGTTTGTTTGTTTCATATTGGGTATTAACCCAAATACATTCATAGAAGCAGAGGTAAGGATCTATAAATAAATATCACAGCATTTCCTCATGTAAAGTATTGCTTTCTTCACTTTAGTATTTTTAGTGTTTATACTTTTGGATTTTTGGCAAAACACACTTTTCATAATCAGAGTAGAATAAAAATTTCCTTTTCTAATCCCAATGTTTTCACACTGTGATGGCTGATCTTGGTTGTCAACCTGACTACATCTGAATCAATCAAAACAGAAGAAGCCAGGCATGCCTGTGAAGGACTTTGTCCAGTGTATCTCTGAGGTGGGAAGAACACACTAAATCTGGCAGCAACCCACATGATAAAAAGAAGCTCTTTCTTTTAGCCTGCTTGTTCTGGTTCTCACTGGCTAGTCATTTATTCTGAAGCAGGGGGATTCCTTCACCGGCACTAGAACCCACTTCTTCAGGATTCCAGCATAAAGTGAAGACCAACAGCTCTCTAGAACTTCCCTGGGTTTCCAGCACCAGATTGGGACTTCTGAGGCATCCATGGACAAAACACTATTGGCTTCCTGGCCTTTCTGTTGAGAGATATCCATTGTTGGACTACTCATACCACAGTTTTCAATCCACTCTATTTAATTCCATATATATATATATATATATATATATATATATATATATATACATATACATATATATCACATATGTATATGTATGTATATATTTGTTCTATCAGTTTTGTTTCTTTTGAGATCACTCACACATATGAACACATGTATGTATTTATACACAAAACAAGTATATTATATTATATATTATATATCATACATATTATATATTATACATATTATATAATATATTATATATACATATATATATACATTTATTTTGAGTCAAATATATTTTTTTAATTAGTTGATCAGCATTTCTGGTTATGTTAGAGACATCTAAACATTAAACACAAGTGGGTTTTGTAACCCAGGACCACAGAGAGGTCTGCCCTGCACTCAGAACTCCCTGTAGGCTGCCTTCAGTAAGTATGGCCTTAGCATTCAGGAAAATAGCCTATAACCATTATCCTAGCTGACACAGCACCTTCCATGACCCTGAAACATTTCATCTGCAGCATCTGATTCCAGCTTCAGGGTTTTCTTGTTATACCAGAGTGACTCCCCTTCCTCCTGGTTTTATTTTACAGCCTCTAATATCTGTCTCAGCTTTAAAATAAGATGGTTACTGCCTGATGAAACATTAAGAGCATAGTTGTTGGTTTTGTTAAGGCTACAGGCTTTTCTATTCTATGCTTTATTTTTTTCTATTGACTCCCATTAGGTCCCACAGTGCATCACTAATGTTGGGTTAAGGCTAGAATTCCACGGGGTACAATTTCTGAACCAGTCTCAAAACTTTGTTCACATATGAATGTTTGTTATAGAGGAATGGAAATAATTGTCTTAATTGTCATTTACTCTGGGAACATGAAAATGTGCTGATAGCTAGGTTTAAATCTGAAATGTCCCCCACAGGCTGGTATTATGGGTGCTGGTCTCCAACTAATAGTAAAATTTTAGAAGGCTGTGGAGCCAAGCAAGTCTCTAGAGATGGGTCTTTGAGGATTGCAATCTAGACTCCTTCTTGATGAACTGCCACCTCAATAACCACTGCTCCCACTGTTCCATAGCCCATCTCATTCTGCCATGCTTTGTCCACTGAGAGAGACCAAAATCCTATGAAACCATGAGCTAAGCAAAGCCCTTCCTCTGTTAGGTTCTTTGGTAGCTACTCTGTCACAGTGACACCACAGTAACTCACATGGGGGGGGGGTGCCATATTTGCAGTAGCTTCCCAAAATATGATGCATGAAAAGGAAGACTCATGGACATTTGGGCTTTGCTGGAATGGAATGTAGGGCTATGATGGTTTGTATATTCTTGGTCCAGGGAGTGGCACTATTAGGAAGTGTAGCCTTGTTGGAGTAGGTGTGTCATTGTGGGCATGAGCTTTAATACCCTTGTCCTAGCTGTCTAGAAGCCAATCTTCTGCTAGCAGCCTTCAGATGAAGGTGTAGAACTCTTCAGCTCCTCCATTGCTATGCCCGCCTGGATGTTACCATGTTCTTGCCTTGGTGATAATAGACTGAACTTCTGAACCTGTAAGCCAGACCCAGTTAATTAAATGTTGTCCTTATAAGAGCTGCCTTGGCCGCTGGGCAGTGGTGGTGCATGCCTTTAATCCCAGCACTTGGGAGTCAGAGGCAGGTGAATTTCTGAGTTCGAGGCCAGCCTGGTCTACACAGTGAGTTCCAGGACAGCCAGGGCTACACAGAGAAACCCTGTCTTGAAAAACCAAAAAAAAAAAAAAAAAAAGAAAGAAAGAAAGAAAAGAAAAGTTACCTTTGCCACGGTGTCTGTTCACAGCAGTAAAACCCTAACTAAGACAGAAGTCAACATTAATCACTGCCCTTGTGCTTCATAAATTGTACTTAGAGATGAGGGTGGCCACCAAACTATTGGGTATATCTAGAATCATTATTTCTATGTGTTGTCATCTCTCCTTTTCTGAGTTTGATAGGATCATAAGTGATCCTCAGATGTTCTACCTGAGGTAATTCTCCATTCAGAGTGGATTCCAGGCATAAGGTGAAGCTATTGGCATGCAGCTCCTGGAAGTTTCTCTACTGTGACTATTAATGCCAGCCAGCCAGTAGACAGTGTATGTAATTATGAATTTTTCTTTAGTTCTTTTTGAATAAAGTAATTCTGTTTTGTTTTGAAACAGGGTCTCATTTGTCCTTGTCTGTGCTGGAATTTGTTACATAGATCAGGTTGGTCTCAAACTCACAGAGACCTGCCTCCTTCTATCTCCCAAGTGCTGATATTAAAGGCATGTGATACACATTAACCTCAAATAAAGTCTTTCTTTTTTTTTCAACAAAATTCTTGTATTTTCAGTCCAGGTTATAAGAAAAAATAATGGTAAACTCAATGAGGAAATTATCTTCTTAAAAGTTAATATAAAAGCTGGAGTGATATCTCAGAGGTAAGAGCATTTGCTGCTCTTTCAGAGTACCCAGGTTCAGTACCTATCATCCAGGGGTCTAAGCTCTCTTCTTACCTCCGCAGGCTACTATATGTGTGTGGTGCACATACATACTCACTTAGGCACAACAACATGATAAAATTATATATGTGTGTATTTATATATATATTTACATACATCATAGATATAGAATATTACATATGTTCTATATATTACAAATATATACACATAATTTGTGTATACATATCACCACCTAGAAACTATTGTTGTTAGTGGTGAATGAGCTTATTCACATGATTTCACGGGCATAAGCAGAGAATCAAGCTGGAGAAAACAGAAATTGACTTAAAAATTTTCAAAGCAGAGTCTTCCTCTGTAACCAAGGCTGGCTCAAAACTGAATATATAGTCCAAGTATCCTGATCCAAGTTCTCCTCTTGCCACACCCTTCTAAGTACTGAAATTACAGGTGTAAGCCACCACAGTCTGTTGGAAAAACACATTTTGAAATGCTATTCCCTTTAAAACATAAAGGTCCTGCCGATGAAGATGAAGCGGGACTGTGGAAGACACCGGTTCAGCTAAATCCAGCCAGAAGCAACCACCACAAATGTTTAAAGTCAATCAGACCAGCCATTAGATGTCATGTAAATAATGAAAGGGAGGAAGACGAACTAGCTTAGATCATAAATAATGAAAGGGAAAATATCAACTGACTGAAATTTTCATCCCTCTCCAGCCCCTGTGATTAGAGACAGACGTTTCTCTCCACAACATCTTAGGAAATTCTAATGTCACATCTTCTGTCAATTATCATTTTTGTTTTAATTTTAAGAAATAAAAATCTGGGAGGTTTTTCTTTCTAGTCAAATGAAGATCAGAAAACCCATGTCTGTCCTGGACTTACAATCCCAATTAAAATAAATATACACCCTGATTAAAAGTACAGGGCTAATGACTAGCTCAGACTTAATAACTGTAAATAAATTGTCATTTTGACATGGATAATTTTTTAAACCATTTTTATTGTGGAAATATATCCAAAGATCCTGGGCAGAATTTATTTGATATGTTAAGTAGATTACTAGCCCTAGAACTTCCTGAGATTATTTTGTTGTTTTACTTATAGAAACACGGGAGCGGGTATTGAGTGAGAAAAATGAACCAAGAGAGATAGATGTAAAGCCAAGAGGAAGTGCTGCCTATGCATAACACACCCCAGGCTCACTACACAGGAACAGACCTGATACTTCTCTTAGGCTGACTTTTAGATTGTGTAGTTTGAATGAAATGCCCCTTATCCCCCATAGTCTTAAGCATTTTGATATTTAGTTCCTAGTTTGTGGAGGTGGTTGGGAGGGTTTATGATGTATGACCCGCTAGAGGAAGTTTGTCAAGGGTTTTGAGGTTTCAAAAGCCACATGCTATTCCTACTGTACTCTCTCCTTCCTGCTTATAGATCAAGATCTCCAGCCCCAGCCCCAGCCCCAGCCCCAGCCCCAGCCCCAGCCCCAGCCCCAGCCCCAGCCCCAGCCCCAGCCCCAGCCCCAGCCCCAGCTCCAGCTCCAGCTCCAGCTCCAGCTCCAGCTCCAGCTCCAGCTCCAGCTCCAGCTCCAGCTCCAGATCCAGATCCAGATCCAGATCCAGCTCCAGCTCCATGCTTTGCTGGCTGCCATACTCCTTTACCACAGTGGTGATGTACTCTTCTCTCTCTAAAACCACAAACTCAAAATAAGCCCAACAATAGAAAAGTAACAATGACATTTACTTTTTGTCTGTCTGTCTTCTGTCTCTGTCTCTCTCTGTCTCTCTGTCTCTGTCTCTCTCTCTTTTGTTTATTTGGTTGGTTGGTTGGTTGGTTGAGTTTTGCTTTGTCTTGTTGACACCCTGTTTGTGCTGTGTCAAGGAGAACTTCCCTGACCATGGATACTTGGAGTTCTGTTTACCTCTTGTGTTTGGACAATTCCTTGTTTCCCTAAGTTTGGGGGTATTCTGCTGTAATTACGTTAGCTGGTCTGTCTATTCTATGTGATTCTTTCTTCTATACCATGAATTCTCAGGTTCAACCTCTTGAGTGCATCTTAAATTTTTTTTTTTGTAAATATTTTTGTGTTCCTTTCTTTTTTCCCGCCCCCCTTGTATATGTCGGTTTAAATTACTTCTTTGACTTTGTCCTCCATCCTTGGAATTCACTCTTTTGCATGGTCTTGTTTCTTAGTGATATTATTTACTGCAGTTTTCTTTCATGCACCCATTCTTTGTTTTAAGTATTTCTGTTTGGTCCCTTTTCAGTCTTCTTGACGTCTTTTTCCTCCATTTTGGAGTTTCATATCCAATTTTCTGTTATATTCATTTTGAAGAATCTATGAAGGAGTCTGATATACATTCCCATAATTCATGTATCTGCTTGTTTGAATCTTACCATAAGACTTGAAATGTTTGAATCTATATGATCATTAAGTCTTTGAAAAAGTGTCAGCCTGATTTTTTTTTCTTAGATACTTGAGCTGTCTCTGTAGTTTCAGATTCCCTTATAACAAGGTTGGTTGAAGATCAATCATGGTGGTGGCTGTGTCATATTCTGGGTCATGTTGGAGTAAGTTTTGGTTAGTCGTTTTATTCTGAGCCTATTTGAATATCTCCTAAAACATTTTCTAGAGGGACAGCTGTACAACGTTAGCCATAGGGACTAGTGAAATTTGGGAGGATTGGTAAGGAGAGTCAATGAGATGATCCCACCCCCACAGTGCTATGTCCCAAATAAACCAAGGGTACTGCAGCACTCTGAGCTTCAAGACAATCTGGAGTCAATACTCCAGTTACTACCTGAATTTTGTGAACTCCATGGGAGCAGAATAGCCAGCCTATGTGATATTTAAGGTCTGGTCTGTTTTTTGGGCTATAAGTAACTTCTGATACCACAAAAGTACAGACTTTGAATCCTGCCATGACCTCTGGGACCTCAAAAGTCAGAACCAGACACCCACATTGATCTTATGTGGAGCCAAACTTTGGTCTGCTGAGGCCACCAGGGATGGAGGCTAGATCACAATGTATTCTCTGCTTCCATGGAAAACCTGGGTACACAGGGCTGTCTGGATAGGAAATCTGGACACACAGTGAGCTATGATGGTCCTACAGAATTCAGAAGCTAAATGTCTGAGCCTTACATACAAACTTAGAAATATCAAAAACACTCTGAATTTTCATCGGCAACCAGAAAATATAGGATGAGGTATTTCAAACTCTAAACGTAAGTAACTATGAGCCAAGAATGCTTTAGCCTACTAAGTCACCTTTCAAAACCAGTAGAGAAATAACTATTTTAAGATACATAAATTAAGGCAATATATGGCAACTAAGTAACTCCTATAGAAAATTCTCAATGGTATAGCTTACATCAGTGGTTCTCAACCTGTGGGTCATAATCCCTTTGACAGTCGAATGAATGATCCTTTCACAGGGGACATTTATCAGATATCCTGCACATCAGATATTTATACTAATATTCATAACTAGCAAAATTACAGTTATTAAGTAGTCATAAAAATAATTTTATGGTTTGAAGTCTTCACAACATGAGGAACTGTATTAAAGGGTTGCAACATTAGGAAGGTTGAGAACCAGTGGTTTATATGGAAAAAGAATAAAAATAGTTTGCTTCACATGACTACACAAGCAGATACACTACCTGAAAACAACATGTAAATAACTTAGACTTTGGAGAGAAACAGTCATATCCAACATATAAATTCAACAAAACCTTAAATCTAATAAGGAGAATCAGGAGAAATATCAAAAATGTAGCAAAGCAGAAGTTACAGGAAGTAGTAAACCCCTTTCTATAATAATCTTAAATGTCATTGCCCTCACCTTACCACTCAAAAGGTACAGACTAATTTATCAGATTAAAAAGCAAGAGACAACCATGTAGTATCTCTAAGAAACATGCTTAACAGCAAAGACTTCCAAGATCTTAATAACAAAGGATGAAAAACAAACTACCAAGCAAATGAAAACTGTCAGCAACCAGGTAGAGCTACTCTTATATCAGACAAAGTAAACATCAAACCAAAACTAAATAAGAGAAACTTTTTACAAAAACACTACAAGTTAATTAAGAGAAGAATTGATTTAAAGCAAATATAACAATTCTAAGCACACATGTATTAAATGTCAGAGCCCCTAATTGCATAAAACAAACACTAAGAAACTTAAAAGGTCTCATAGGTTTTGACACAATAATAGTCGGGGGGGGGTTCAATAATGCTCCAACCTGATATTTAGATAGGCCTTCAATGCTAAAGATAAGTAAAGAAACTTCAGAATAAAAATACATTATGGATGCTAATAGAATACTCCACCCAACAGACAGAAAATACACAGTTTTTTTTTTTTAGTAGCACATGGAGCCTTCATTAAAATCCATCATATCATAGGACACAAATCAAATCTCAGCAACTACAAAAGAACCAAGATAATTTTTTGCATCCTATCATATCATAATAAATCTGGATAAATCTGGAAACCAACAAGAGAAACTACAAAAACTATGAAATATTGAAGACTAAATATTTCTGAGTGAGCCCAAGCATTGTTTGTTGCAACAAGTTATCATATTTTAAAACTCTTGAGACACAGGGGTTAGAGAGAGACAGCTCAGTGGTTCAGAGCAAGCACACATTGCTCTTTCAGAAGACCAGGGTTCAGTTCCAGTACTCATATGGTGGTTTACAACCATCCATAACTGCATTCTGTGGGATCCAATACTTTCTTCTTACCTCACTGGGCACAAGTATACATGCAGGCAAAACACTTAAATCATAAAATAAATCTTTTTTTTTTTATCTAAGAGGTATCAAATACTCTAATGATGCACTTCAAGATTCTCAAAAACAAGAATCCAATCCTAAACCTAGTAGACATCAAGAAACAGAAAAGCTTATGGAAGAAATTGATGAAATAGAGACTAAAAGAACAATACTAAAAAAAATCAACCAAAAAGTTAGTTCTTTGGAAAAGTGAGAGTGGCAAATTCTCAGTCAATCTCACAAAAAGAAAGTGGAAGAAGACATAAATTAACCAAAATAGAAGTCAAAGGGTGCCGTTGCAGCAGGCTCCAGTGAAATAAAGAGTATTGCTAGAGATTACTTTGAAAACTTAAATACAAGTAAATAAAACTGTCAGTTAACAAAAGGGCTAATGAAATGAATAGACAGATTGAAAGAGAGAAATAAAATGGCTAATAACTATTTTAAAAATTATTCAATGCTCTTCTTAGTCATTAGGAAAATATTAAAAAATTAAAACTACTTGAGATTCCTGCTTATTCTGGTTGGAACAGCTGTCACTAAGAAACCTGACAACAAATGTTGGGAAGGATATGGACAGATAGCAACCCTTAGTCACTGTTATCAGGGATGCAAATTAATGCCACCATTATGGAAATCAGTGTGGAGATTCCATCCCACAAATAAAAGTAGAACTATCGTATGATCAAGTTATCCTCTCCTGTGCATATACCCACAGAACTCTATACCCTATCATAGAGATATTTGCACTTCCATGATTATTGTTGCTTTATTCACTGTAGCAAGGAAATGGAACCAATTTAGTTGCTCACAAACAGATAAATAGATAATGAAAAATTGGCACATATATAAAACGAAATGCTATTCAACTCTGAGGGAAAATGAAACCACAAAAATTTCAAGAAACCAGATGGACTTAGAGTGTATATTAAGTGAGATCATCCAAACTCAGAATGGAAATATTCTTAGATGGAGATCCTAAACCATAATCTATGCATCTAAATCTGTATAAAATGTATGTGTTGGTATAATATGCCATGCAGAAAGAACAAGAAATGATAACAGCTGATAAGGAAGGGCAGAGTATAAGTAATGGAAATTTGAGTCATGAAAGGATATAAAACAAGTTGTTTTCTAGATTTAAGTGTCATCAACTTTGTTTTTGTGGTGGAAAGGTACATACACATGTAGTAGTTGATAGTATAAAATCCAAAGCACAACTTCAGATCGGGGCTGTTTTAACTCTTTGGAAGTTATTGAGATGTGTAGACTTTTGGTCTGGGCAAGTGCTCATTAGAGTGGCTACTTTAATCTGTGTTTTTCTCTTTAAAATTTTGGTGTTTTGTTTTTGTTTTTACTTACAAGTTCTTCACAATAAGTTGAGTGTGTGTGTGTGTGTGTGTGTGTGTGTGTGTGTGTGTGTGTGTGTGTATGTGTGCGTGTAGGGGTAGGCAGAGAGAGGGAATACTAGAATTATAGCCCCCATACCATTTTTATAATTAAAAAATAGCAACACAAAAGGTCTCTGGGATGCCAATTGTGAATTGGAAGTTAACATTTACAGAGAAATAAACATGAAGTTCCCCACAATTCTGTCCTGGTGCGCTAGCCTTATACACAAGGAGAAGGGGAAATGCTTGCTGAGGCTTCCAGCGTTGCAAATGGTTGAAAGGTTGCTAGAGAGAACCCACCTGCAGGGCAGACAAGTTCATAGCTCACCTGCTTCAGTCTGTACAGTCCCCTAGTGTGTCCCCTCTACAAATGTGCACTGCCAACTTCCAGTCCCTGTGCAGCTGCTATATGAGCCTCAGATTAGAGTGTAGTAATGGGGACGAATGCTTACCTCTCCAGCCCACGTGCTGCTCTACCAACTGTCGGCAATTGTAAGGCATGTTTCCGACACTCATTTCTCCCCAGGCATGATTCCTAGAATGTAGTTGACAGGTAAAGAGTGACAGTTTCCTGCCAAGATCCCTTCAATGGTGTAAGAAGCTACCTGCCATCTCTGGAAATCAACAGAGAACCCAAAGAAAAGTAGGGTAGTGGGAAATGTATTTTTACCTGGAGGGTGAAAATTGAGCTGGAGGCCAGTTGGTCCACTCACACAGCTAGAACTTTATCAATTTATTCATCTGTATGCTCAACAGGTACCTATGTGTGGCCTGTGGACAGAAGTAATGCTTTAACTGTCATGGATTCAGAAACAATGAGTTGCAGGGTACAGTTAACAGAACATGTATGCTTGGCTCCTTTGGTTGCATTATCATATGAAGATTAAATCGGGGTGAATTTCCCAATTCAGTATTCTATATTCTTTCCAGCAATGAATGTCTCAGCATGAATGTGCCAGACTGTACATCTGGCCATCGTGACACACAGGTAAACTTAGAGGAGGAAAGAGAAACAAGTTGCTTTTTAGACCCAAGAGTGAAGGTAGGATTAACAACAACAGCATTGAGTGAGCTACAAAGAGGGGATGTTGTAGCCAGAAGGAAAGAGATGACCTCAGAGAAAACTAATCTACCCCTCACTGCCTGCAGAGTCAGTGAAAAGGCCTGGGCAAGGGTCTCTCTTAGGATGCCCCAGGGAATGTGTGAGCAGCTCCATTTCTCTTATCCCAAGTGGTCCTGTGGGTCTAAGGACCCCACTGGCAATTACCAATTATGCTACCTGAGAATTCATGAGATAACCAATTTGTAAATCAAAAAGGTTAATCTTAGCTTGGCTGCAGAGATTTCAGGCCACTGAGTCTCACTGACTTTGAGCCAGTGGGATGTGCACTGGATAGAAAGCATGTAAGGAAAACCCCTTATTTTGTGGCCAGGATGAAAAACTCAATAGAAGAAGAAAGGACTGGAGAGATGGTTCAGTTGGTCAAGTGTTTGTGTATAAGCATGAAGGCCTGATATCAGATCCTAAGTTCTCATGTAAAAAGCTGGGCATGATAGGAAGCATGAACAATCCTAGCACTGGGGGATGGGGGGGAGGAAACAGTCATAGCCCCTGGGACTCAATAGCCAGACAGACTTGATGAATTAGAGAGTTCTATGCTCAATGAGGGACCCTGTTTCAAAGTATCCTCAAAGGACATCCAATATCAATCAACCTTTGTTGTCCACACACAGATAGGCGCATACGCACATGCACACGCACACACGCACACACACACACACACTCACTCATTCATACACATTCATATACCACATGCATACATGCACACAGAGATGGGAGGGGACCTAAGTGTTACCTTTGAGGATATACCCTCAATAAACTAAGAAACCCCTCATTAGATCTCACTTCTTAAAAATTCCACCACCTCCTAATAGTGTTAAGCCAAGAGCACGAGCACTGGGGCTTTGGGAGCATTTTGGATCCAGGCTTCTGAAGCCACAATGATTTTCACTGTATTGGATTGCAGATCTCCTATAAACTGGGCATCAGAGACAAGAGAACCTGATCCTTTCATGTACAGAGTCTGTTTATTTTACAGGAGTTCCAGGAAGACCACTGACTGCTCTTGGGCACTTAGCAGACAAGGGACCACTGGAACCCCACTGTACTCTGAAGGCTTCTTCCCAGTGATGTTCTTAAAAAGGCAACCCCACACCTCATTCTAATTCGGGATGAATGTTAACAACAAAGAAGGAATTTCAATGAACAATTTAAAGATGAATTTATTAAAATCCAATTCCATTTTTTCCCTTAATGTTTAGTTTAAGTCAGGTCCACTAATTCCATAGGCCAGAGTATACCAGATCACTAGAGTAGCCTGCTGTTGAACTTCCTGAAGCCAGACAAAACCATCACATTAGAACTCTGATTTCAGCCGTGAGGGGAGGATCCACACCATGAAAATCTGCAAATGCTGACTATGCAGAAAAGCCACTTGCTCCACACTCACCAGTATGGATTACATCAGCTCCTGGATATATATTTTTTTATTGGATGAAGTAGTCACTATTCTATCAAAATTAAACATTTATTCAATGCACCAGCTCTCTCTGGCCACAGCATGCTCTCCAAGTAGAATCACTATGTAATAAATATTAATAACACAAGATGTGGTATGCCTGCCCCTCTGCCAGACACCTCCATCAACCTAGGAACTGCCCACGTGAATAACATAATACTGCGAGTTAACCTCAGCGTTTTCTAAAGAGCTTGGCTTCTGAAAGCTTAAGTGCTGTTCCCTCACTGAATGCTGAAACTCAGAACTGGATCAAAAATGCTTGTCTCATTGCCATGCCCTTGCTTCCTCACAAACCAAGCAGCACAAGATTCAGGATTGAAGAGACTCCTTTAAAGAAGTTCACATGCTGCTTCCCAGCCTTTGCCTCTGTGTAGTCAGGGAGGGGGCTGGGTGGAGAGGGGGGAGGGACAAACAAACTAACAACAACCCACTCCAGGCTTCTTACAGCAGCTTCTAGTCTTACGAGATTTCTTAACATTGCTGCTTCTCGTGACCCAGAGGTTATCAGTGAGCCTGAATTAGTGCTCTGTACAGTCAGAGGCCTGGCTATTGTCTACCCCAGAGTGAACAGTCTGAATGTCCCAGGAAACACAAGCCTTTTGGGCCAGCAATAGGCAGCAGTGGGTGGCTCTTAGAGTCAAAATGTTTTTCCTATTTGATTTACTTAATTGAGCTAATGGCTTCTGTGATCAGCTCAATAGCCCAGTAGCTAAGACATCATTAGTTCTTCTCTCGGTTAACACAATAATGACCCTTAAATCGTCTCCAGCATTTCCAATTACCTTTGAAAACATGCGGAATGTCAGAAACCCTAATAGAAAACATACATGATAGGATGTTTATGGAAAGTCACCTCTTATGTTAGTAGTTTTCATAAATTCCTTTAAGTGTCAAAGAAAATGGTAAGACAAATTACAAAGTAAACAGAAGAGAAACTCAGAAGACTCTCATCTCAAAGAGTCAACAAATCTAGAGTATTCAAATTTTCTCTAGCGAAATCATAGCCATTTATGATTGAGAAAACCAAGTTAGATAGTAATTACCTTGCAAAGATAACAGAGTCAACAAATGATAGCCAAATTAAAACATCCTCTTCAACCCTTTTCTGTTTTGAAGTATAATTCTTTCACTAGCCTATTTAAAAAAAATAAGCTTTTTTTAGGGGATACTTAAAGAAGCTTCAAATTGTAAGCTGCCTAAGCCTTCAACCACCCTTTTCTCTGCTTTTTATCTGCTTAGTTGTTGTTGTTGTTGTTGTTTCCCTCTACACCACTCTTCCTGACCTCACTTCTCACAGGCATTGTGATGGTTAATCTTTGCTGTCAACTTCACTAAATTTAGAATCTCCTAAAAGACACATTTCTGAGCAAGTCTATGAGGGCATTGTAGGGGACCTCAGAGTCAGCTCAAGGCATCCCAAGACCAAGTTCTCAGCACAAAGGAGATTTATTTGCCCCAGAGGGACAGAAGGCAGATATAAGGGACAAAGGCAGGAGATAGAGGGTGAGGGAGAAAGGGAAGGGAACCAGGGAGCGGTGGGGAGGGGGCGGGCAGAGAGAGTATTTGTCCTGGAGCACAAAGGACTGCTTCTCAATAGACAGGAGACCCATGTGGCCCATAGGCAAATGGCAGTTTATAAAGTTAAAATGGGAAACTATGTTAGGATGGGGTGTTTAATTTTAACTGGGCATCTTAATTGGGTTAGTCAAAGGTGGCTTTCTGCACTTCAGTGTTTTACTAGCTAGACATTGGTGGTCAGCCTCATGAGAAGCAGGTGGTCAAATAAGAGCATAGACCTTTGGGGCTACCTTTAAGAATGTAGTGTAAGGGTTTTTTTGTTTTTTTGTTTGTTTGTTTGTTTTTTTGTTTTTTTGTTTTTTTTTTTAGCAAGGCCTGCCAGAGCCATGCTTGCCACACTTGAGCTGGCCCAAGTCCCCTTCAGGCATTTGCAGGGATAATTAACTATTGGGGGTGAGGGACCCAACCTTAACTTGAGTGGTTCCATCTCATGGGTTAGATATGCAATTAAATGCAAGAAATGAGAAGGCCTTGTGCATATTAGTATTACCCTGTCTCAGCTTCCTGATTCCCCTTCCTTGAGAGACTGTTGCATCAAGCTGAAATGAAATAAATCATCCCTCCCTTAAGCTGTATCTTGTCAGGTATTTGGCATGAGTGCAGGTCCCTGCAGTTCCATTTGCAGAGTCACAAAGTACCTGCTAGCAATGGGGAAAAGACATGGGCCATAAACAAGACCAAGTCTATGCTCAGGGTCTGCTAGCTTGATGGAGGTGCTGTGTTGGACAACGTAAGACACCAAGGGTAGGGGGCTGAATGAAAGTAGATGTAGAAATATTCAGTGGGGTAATTTTACCAATCACTCCCATTAGGTCCTACAGTGCATCGTTAATGTTGGGATAAAGGCTAGAATCCCACAGAGGCACAGTGTCTCATCAGAACTTCCAGTCTGTGGTTGAAGCATAAGGTCTTATGGTTTCCTCACTGTAATCAGAGTGGAGAATAATGCATTTTACTAAGTGATTCACAGGAGAGTGACCAATTGCACCTAATCTGACATTGTTAACTCACAGCAGGGAAAACTCATTGACACAGTGTCTGGAAGAACTGTCACCTGCCCATCTCCATCTCTGTCCTACATCATAATCTCTGGGAGTCTAATAGCTGCATTATTTATCTTTGCATATCATTACCTGCTGTGGACATCTGACACATTGAAAGTACCTGAGAAATACAGGAGACATGAGTGAAAAACAAATGATTACTGCAGGCCTCTTGTCAACTGTATGCCCTGGGAGATGGTAGGCAGTTCTGTGAGAGAGGGTCAGCTCTTGAGTGCACATAGAAACCCTGAAGGAACTTCTTAATTATCTCTCCATCCAGCAAGTTCGGATCAACTCTCTGACCCCAAGAGTGTAAGGGCCATTCCCAGAGCAGACTCAATTCATTATGCTTCCATCCTGGGAGACTGACTGTAACAGTAACTACTGTCGCCTTGATTGAATGTAAAATCAACCAAGACACACATCTCTGGGTGTCCATGAGGGCACAATCAAGAAGCATTAGCTGAAGGAGAAGACCCTTTCCAGAATGGGCAGTATCTTCAGGAAGAGTCCCATATAACAAGGGGTCTGAGGGAAAAGCAGTTCTGTTTGCTTATCTATCTTTGCTTCTTGCTGGCAAATACATCTATGAGTCTCTGACAGCAGAGTCCAATCTCTTCCACCCCAAATCCCAACCCCACCATGGGTTGAAGACCAGTGGCTCTCCAGGGATCCTCCAGTTGTTCTCCAGGGATCCATCAGGTCTTCATGACAGACTAGAACTGCTGAGATGTCCAGCTCTGTGAATTGAGCAGCTACGAGATTATCAGATTCCCCACTGTGCAGCCATGGTTGGAGTATGCAGTCATATCACATAAGCCAGTTTAAGAAATCCCTTTAACACATATTTATTTGATCTGATCTCCCCCCCCCCCCCATAAAAGCCTAATATATTCTGGCACTTGCCAGCTGGACTTCCTTATAAAAAAAAATCTCATCTTTCCCACTGCTACCATCTGAAGCATCCTCAAATCCACATCCAAAGGCCCTCTGCAGGAAGACTTCCTAGGCCAGAGGGGCACCCCACATGTAGAACAGGATCCTGTCCTTGGGCAAGCAGCTAGGTGACTATAAACATCTGGGTGTCAAGGAAGTTGTTCAGTTGTGAACCTTTCCTCCAGATCACCCAAAGCAACAAACAAAAAAAAAAACAAACTGGATCTGTCAGAGTCTGACCCTTACTCGGTGATTGATTCAAATCTTATGCCTATTTATCAAGTAAGTTTATTTTCAAGTAAAACATAGTTGGTAGTTTTCATTTCTCTTCACTTAATTTTAAAATTACATTCAGCACAATTGACATTTGGGGTTCAGATATCTACATTGGAACTGAAATGTACTTTGTTTCCCCCTTCTAAGAAGGATCAAAGTATTCACACTTTGGTTCTCCTTCCTTATGAGTTTCATGTGTTTTGTGAAATGTATTTTGGGTATTCTGAGCTTCTGGGCTAATATCCACTTATCAGTGAGTGCATAGCATTGTGTGTTCTTTTGTGATTGGGTTACCTCACTCAGGATCCATCCATTTGCCTAAGAATTTCATACATTCGCCCTTCCGGTCCAACCAGCACCGGGGTAGCTAGGGCGCAGAGTCAGCTGACACCCACCAGGTACTCACAACACCAGCCACAGGATCTTAAGACTTCAGGTGATCCGGCCACCACCACCACCACCACCCCCACACCCCCGGCCAGAGGACAGGTCTCCACACGGCCCGGGAGCCCTTTGCCTCAGGATCAGCGGAAGCCATCTTGGTTCCAGGACTCCGCTGAACTTAGTCTGCACAGGTGAGAGTGTGCACCACAGAAGCTGACAGCTTCTGGGACAGGCGGAAGCCACAGAGCTACTGAGGCAGCACCCTTTTGGGGCCCCAGACATCCAACCACCTTCCTGGCCAGAGGACAGGTGTCCACCCGGCCCGGGAGGCTTTTGCCTCTAGATTGGCGGTAGACATCTTGGTTCCAGGACGCCACCAAACATAGTCTGCACAGGTGAGAGTGTGCACCACACAAGCTAGCAGCTTCTGTGACCTGCCAAAGCAACACAGCTTCTGGGAAAGGTCCTGTTTTGGGCCTTCATCTTCGGCCAGGAGGAGGTCCAAACACCAGATATCTGCACCTTCCCTGTAAGAGGAGAGCTTGCCTGCAGAGAGTGCTCTGACCACTGAAACTCAGAGGAGAGAACCTGTCTCCCAGGTCTGCTGATAGAGGCTAACAGAATCACCAGAAGAAAAAATCTCTAAACAGAGACAACTATAACAACTAACTCCAGAGATTACCAGATGGCGAAAGGTAAATGTAATAATCTTACTAACAGAAACCAAGACCACTCACCATCATCAGAACCCAGCACTCCCACTTTGCCCAGTCAAGGGCACCCCAACACACCGGAAAAGCTAGACCCGGATCTAAAAGCATATCATATGATGATGGTAGAGGACATCAAGAAGGACTTTAATAACACACTTAAAGAAATACAGGAGAACACTGCTAAATAGGTAGAAGACATTAAAGAGGAAGCACAAAAATCCCTTAAAGAATTGCAGGAGAACACTGCTAAACATGTAGAAGACATTAAAGAGGAAGCACAAAAATCCCTTAAAGAATTGCAGTAAAACCAGACCAAAGAGGTGATGGAATTGAATAAAACCATCCAAGACCTAAAAAGGGAAGTAGACACAATAAAGAAAACCCAAATTGAGGCAACGCTGGAGATAGAAACCCTAGGAAAGAATCCTGGAACCATAGATGCGAGCATCAGCAACAGAATACAAGAGATGGAAGAGAGAATCTCGGGTGCAGAAGACTCCATAGAGAACATCGGCACAACAATCAAAGAAAATGCAAAATCCAAAAAGATCCTAAATCAAAACATCCAGGAAATCCAGGACACAATGAGAAGACCAAACCTACGGATAATAGGAGTAGATGAGAATGAAGATTTCCAACTCAAAGGTCCAGCAAATATCTTCAACAAAATTATAGAAGAAAACTTCCCAAACCTAAAGAAAGAGATGCCCATGAACATACAAAAGCCTACAGAACTCCAAATAGACTGGACCAGAAAAGAAATTCCTCCTGGCACATAATAATCAGAACAACAAATGCACTAAATAAAGATAGAATACTAAAAACAGTAAGGGGAAAAAGGTCACGTAACATATAAAGGCAGGCCTATCAGAATTACACCAGATTTTTCACCAGAGACTATGAAAGCCAGAAGGGCCTAGACAGATGTTAAACAGAAACTAAGAGAACACAAATTCCAGCCCAGGCTACTATACCCAGCCAAACTCTCAATTACCATAGATGGAAAAACCAAAGTATTCCACGATAAAACCAAATTCACACATTATCTTTCCACGAATCCAGCCCTTCAAAGGATAATAACAGAAAAAAAAACAATACAAGGACAGAAACCACATCCTAGAAAAAGCAAGAAGATTTTGCTTTTTCAAACCTAAAAGAAGAGAGCCACAAGAACAGAATGCCAACTCTAACAACAAAAATAAAAGGAAGCAACAATTACTTTTCCTTAATATCTCTTAATATCAATGGACTCAACTCCCCAATAAAAAGACATAGACTAACAGACTGGCTACACAAACAGGACTCAACATTTTGCTGCTTACAGGAAACTCATCTCAGAGAAAAAGATAGACACTACCTCAGAATGAAAGGCTGGAAAACAATTTTCCAAGAAAATGGTAGGAAGAAACAAGCTGGAGTAGCCATCCTAATATCTAATAAAATCAACTTCCAACCCAAAGTCATCAAAAAAGACAAAGAAGGGCACTTCATACTCATCAAAGGTAAAATCCTCCAAGAGGAACTATCAATTCTGAATATCTAAGCTCCAAATACAAGGGCAGCCACATTCATTAAAGATACTTTAGTAAAGCTCAAAGCACACATTGCACCTCACACAATAATAGTGGGAGACTTCAACACACCACTTTCACCAATGGACAGATCATGGAAGCAGAAACTAAACAGGGACACAGTGAAACTAACAGAGGTTATGAAACAAATGAATCTGACAGATATCTACAGAACATTTTATCCTAAAACAAAAGGATATACATTCTTTTCAGCACCTCATGGTACCTTCTCCAAAATTGACCACATAATTGGTCACAAAACAAGCCTCAACATATACAAAAATATTGAAATTGTCCAATGCATCCTATCAGATCACCATGGACTAAGGCTGATCTTCAATAACAAAATAAATAACAGAAAGCCAACACACACGTGGAAACTAAACTACCCTCTTCTAAATGATACCTTGGTCAAGGAAGGAATAAAGAAAGAAATTAAGGACTTTTTGGAGTTTAATGAAAATGAAGCCACAACATACCCAAACTTATGGGACACAATGAAAGCATTTCTAAGAGGAAAACTCATAGCTCTGAGTGCCTCCAAAAAGAAACTAGAGAGAGCACACATTAGCAGCTTGACAACACGCCTAAAAGCTCTAGAACAAAAGGAAGCAAATTCACCCAAGAGGAGTAGACGGCAGGAAATAATCAAATTCAGGGGTGAAATCAACCAAGTGGAAACAAGAAGAACTATTCAAAGAATCAACCAAAGGAGGAGTTGGTTCTTTGAGAAAATCAACAAGATAGATAAACCCTTAGCCAGACTCACTAGAGGGCACAGGGAAAGTATTCTAATTAACAAAATCAGAATTGAAAGGGAGACATAACAACAGATCCTGAAGAAATCCAAAACACCATCAGATCCTTCTACAAAAGGCTATACTCTACAAAACTGGAGAACCTGGTTGAAACTGACAAGTTTCTAGACAGATACCAGGTACCAAAGTTAAATCAAGATCAGGTTAATGATCTAAACAGTCCCATATCCCCTAAAGAAATAGAAGCAGTCATTAATAGTCTCCCAACCAAAAAAAGCCTAGGACCAGATGGGTTTAGTGCAGAGTTATATCAGATCTTCAAAGAAGATCTATTCCCAGTTCTTCACAAACTATTCCACAAAATAGAAACAGAAGGTACTCTACCCAACTCATTCTATGAAGCCACAATTACTCTGATACCTAAACCACAAAAAGACCAACAAAGATAGAGAACTTCAGACCAATTTCCCTTATGAATATCGATGCAAAAATCCTCAATAAAGTTCTCGCTAACCGAATCCAAGAACACATCAAAACAATCATCCACCCTGACCAAGTAGGTTTCATCCCAGGGATGCAAGGATGGTTCAATATACGGAAATCCATCAATGTAATCCAGTATATAAACAAACTCAAAGACAAAAACCACATGATCATCTCGTTAGATGCTGAGAAAGCCTTTGACAAAATTCAAAACAAATTCATGATAAAAGTCTTGGAAAGATCAGGAATTCAAGGCTCATACCTAACCATGATAAAAAGCAAGCTACAACAAACCAGTAGCCAACATCAAAGTAAATGGTGAGAAGCTGGAAGAAATCCCACTAAAATCAGGGACTAGACAAGGCTGTCCACTCTCTCCCTACCAATTCAACATTGTACTTGAAGTCCTAGCCAGAGCAATTAGACAGCAAAAGGAGATCAAGGGGATACAAATTGGAAAAGAAGAAATCAAAATATCACTCTTTGCAGATGATATGATAGTATATATAAGTGACCCTAAAAATTCCACCAGAGAACTCCTAAGCCTGATAAACAGCTTCAATGAAGTAGCTGGATATAAAATTAACTCAAGCAAGTCAATGACCTTTCTGTACACAAAGGATAAACAGGCTGAGAAAGAAATTAGGGAAACAACACCCTTCTCAATAGTCACAAACAATATAAAATACCTTGGCGTGACTCTAACTAAGGAAGTGAAAGATCTGTATGATAAGAACTTCAAGTCTCTGAAGAAAGAAATTAAAGAAGATCTCAGAAGATGGAAAGATCTCCCATGCTCATGGATTGGCAGGATCAACATTGTAAAAATGGCTATCTTGCCAAAAGCAATCTACAGATTCAATGCAATCCCCATCAAAATTCCAACTCAATTCTTCAACAAATTAGAAAGGGCAATCTGCAAGTTCATCTGGAACAACAAAAAAACCTAGGATAGCAAAAACTCTTCTCAAGGATAAAAGAACCTCTGGTGGAATCACCATGCCTGACCTAAAGCTGTACTACAGAGCAATTGTGATAAAAACTGCATGGTACTGGTATAACGACAGACAAGTAGACCAATGGAACAGAATTGAAGACCCTGAGATGAATCCACACACCTATGGTCACTTGATCTTTGACAAGGGAGCAAAAACCATCCAGTGGAAAAAAAGACAGCATTTTCAACAAATGGTGCTGGCACAACTGGTTGTTATCATGTAGAAGAATGCAAATTGATCCGTTCCTATCTCCTTGTACTAAGGTCAAATCTAAGTGGATTAAGGAACTCCACATAAAACCAGAGACACTGAAACTTATAGAGGAGAAAGTAGGGAAAAGCCTCGAAGATATGGGTACAGGGGGAAAATTCCTGAATAGAACAGCAAAGGCTTGTGCTGTAAGATCGAGAATCGATAAATGGGACCTCATAAAGTTGCAAAGCTTCTGCAAGGCAAAAGACACTGTCAATAAGACAAAAAGACCACCAAAGATTGGGAAAGGATCTTTACCTATCCTAAATCAGATAGGGGACTAATATCCAATATATATAAAGAACTCAAGAAGTTGGACTCCAGAAAATCAAATAACCCCATTAAAAAATTGTGCTCAGAACTGAACAAAGAATTCTCACCTGAGGAATACCGAATGGCTGAGAAGCACCTGAAAAAATGTTCAACATCCTTAATCATCAGGGAAATGCAATTCAAAACAACCCTGAGATTCCACCTCACACCAGTCAGAATGGCTAGGATCAAAAATTCAGGTGACAGTAGATGCTGGTGAGGATGTGGAGAAAGAGGAAGACTCCATTGTTGGTGGGATTGCAATCTTGTAAACCACTCTGGAAATCAGTTTGGCGGTTCCTTAGAAAATTGGACATAATACTACCAGAGGATCCAGCAATACCTCTCCTGGGAATATATCCAGAAGATGTTCCAACCAGTAAGAAGGACACATGCTTCACTATGTTCATAGCAGCCTTATTTATAATAGCCAGAACCTGGAAACAACCCAGATGCCCCTCAACAGAGGAATGGATACAGAAAATGTGGTACATTTACACAATGGAGTACTACTCAGCTATTAAAAAAATGAATTTATGAAATTCCTAGGCAAATGGATGGACCTGGAGGGCATCATCCTGAGTGAGGTAACCCAATCACAAAGGAACTCATACAATATGTACTCACTGATAATTGGATATTAGCCCAAAAACTTAGGATACCTAAGATATAAGATACAATTTGTTAAAAGCATGAAACTCAAGAAGAATGAAGACCAAAGTGTGGACACTGTGCCCCTTCTTAGAATTGGGAACAAAACACCCATGGAAAGAGTTACAGAGATAAAGTTTGGAGCTGTGACGAAAGGATGTACCATCTAAAGACTGCCATATCCAGGGATCCTTCCCATAATCAGCTTCCAAATGCTGACACCATTGCATACACTAGCAAGATTTTGCTGAAAGGACCCAGATATAGCTGTCTCTTGTGAGACAATGCCAGGTCCTAGCAAACACAGAAGTGGATGCTCACAGTCAGCTATTGGATGGATCACAGGGCCCCCAATGGAGGAGCTAGAGAAAGTACCCAAGGAGCTAAAGGGATCTGCAACCCTATAGGTGGAACAACATTATGAACTAACCAGTACCCCAGAGCTCTTGACTCTAGCTGCATATGTATCAAAAGTTGGCCTAGTCAGCCTTCACTGGAAAGAGAGGCCCATTGGACTTGCAAACTTTATATGTCCCAGTATAGGGGAATGCCAGGGCCAAAAAGTGGGAGTGGGTGGGTCGGGAATTGGGGGGGAGTGTATTAGGGACTTTTTGGATAGCATTGGAAATGTAAATGAGGAAAATACCTAATTAAAAAAATATATTTATATTCTTACTCAGTGATCTAAGGCAATGAAAAATTCACTGATTAAAGAGTGTTAAGGACTCCAAAAAAAAAAAAAAAAAGAATTTCATACATTCATTGTTTCTAATAGCTATTTAGTACTCCATTGTGTAAGTGTGGCACATTTTTTTGTATCCATTCCTCTGTTGAGGGACATCTAGGTTCTCTCTAGCTTCTGGCATTATAAATAAGGCTGCTATGAACATAGTGGAGCATGCGCCCTTATTACATGTTGGATCATCTTCTGGGTATATGCCCAGGAGTGGTATTGCTCCAGTAGTTCTATGACCAATTTTCTGAGGAACCACCAAACTGATTTCCAGAGTGGTTGTAGCAGCTTGCAATCCCACCAGCAATGGAGGTGTAGAACCCTGATTCTCTCTCAATTCGGATACAGCGGAGATCCTGCATTGTTCACCCACACACTCCCTCAGCTTGTGATCACACCATAACCACCTAGGCCACTGACAACAACTGATATCTCCCCGTAAGTACCTTTGTGTTTTCAATAGTGTTTTCCAAATGAGAGAAATCATTATGGAATCTCCAAGTCTGGCTGCTGCTTCTCAGCACGATACCGTTCTCATCTACTCTCAACTGGTGTTGAACCAGTTGTTTGCTTTATCTCATCAAACAAGTAAATAAGGAGCACATAAGAAAAGTAGAGAGTTCCCCTCACGGAGGGCTGCTCAAACCTCAATGCCACATTCCAAAGCTGAATGAGTTTTATTTATTTGTCTGGAAGCAATGTTCATATGTAGCTCAGGCTAAATGTGAACTCACAATATTCCTGCCTCAACTTCCTGAGTACTGTGACAAGGTTAGATTTCCAACAAAGTTGGTATAACTACAGCCCTTGTTCTATATTTTAATATTAGAGAAACACTATTAACATTTTAACACTAATAGAAACACTAATAGAAACATTTTAACACTAATAGAAACACTAATAGCATTTTAATATTAGAGAAACAATATTAATTTTAGATTTAAATATTTTTCAAATGCTAGAATGGTTGCAAGACTGTCTATCTGTCTGTCTATCTATCAAACTTGGCCTGGGACATATCTCAGTATTTACTTGGAACACCCTGAAGTGTTTACTTGGAATGCATGTGGCTGTAAGTTCAATTCCTAGTAGTGGCAAAAAAAAAAAAAAAAAAAGATTAATAAAACTAAGACACTTTGTATAGTTTACCTCGTACATCAATTATTTAGAATTTGCCTCATTTGTTGTTTCATTCTTTTTCTTAGTAGATACAGATAGGTGATAGGTTGGTAGGTAAACAGAAGATAGAATGGTAGACGTTAGGTAGGCAGAGAAAGAGAGATGATAGATGATAGATAGATAGATAGATAGATAGATAGATAGATAGATAGATGATAGATAGATAGATAGATGATAGATAGATAGATGATAGATAGATAGATGATAGATAGATAGATAGATAGATAGATAGATAGATAGATAGATAGATGATAGATGATAGATAGATAGATAGATAGATAGATAGATAGATGATAGATAGATAGATAGATGATAGATAGATAGATAGATAGATAGATAGATAGATAGATAGATGATAGATAGATGATAGATAGATAGATGATAGATAGATAGATGATAGATAGATAGATGATAGATAGATAGATGATAGGTAGATGATAGATAGATAGATAGATAGATGATAGATAGATAGATAGATGATAGATAGATAGATAGATGATAGATAGATAGATAGATAGATAGATAGATGATAGATAGATAGATAGATGATAGATAGATAGATAGATAGATAGATAGATAGATAGATGATAGATAGATAGATAGATAGATAGATAGATAGATAGATGATAGATAGATAGATAGATAGATGATAGATAGATGATAGATAGATAGATAGATAGATGATAGATAGATAGATAGATGATAGATAGATGATAGATAGATAGATAGATAGATAGATAGATAGATAGATAGATAGATAGATGATAGATAGATAGATGATAGATAGATAGATGATAGATAGATAGATGATAGATAGATAGATAGATAGATGATAGATAGATAGATGATAGATAGATGATAGATAGATAGATAGATAGATAGATAGATAGATAGATGATAGATAGATAGATAGATAGATAGATAGATAGATAGATAGATAGATAGATAGATAGATAGATGTAGATGATTCACATGTAGATAGGTGATTAGCAGATGGATTTTCCCCCCTCTGTCATTCAAAACTGAGTGAGAGGTATCACATATCTGCCAGTTATGCTACATTGTTTCCCGAGAGCAGAGTACATTCTTATACTTAGCCTTAGGACAGTGGTCAAAGGGACAAAGTCTTCATATCATCCCATTTCCTCCTCCACAACACATGCTTGGGTTTCCCTCCTCCACAGCACATGTTTGGGTTTCTCTCCTCCATAGCACATGCTTGGGTTTCCTTGGCTTTATGCCTTTTGTAGCAACCTGATCCACCTCATTTCCATCATACCTCTTTAGTCCTCTGAGTCTGAAACAATCTTTTTGCTCTTCTTTGTCTCTCCCGACTTTGACCTTTTGGAGTGTTCTAGTTTGTATTTCTGTTAAGTTTCTCTGATATTTCTTCCTGCTTAGGTGGTCATGGACTTTGGCAGGATCTCACAAAAGTGACTTTAGATTTTCCCAAAGAATCCTATCAGGAGTCTTTAGATGTCATCTTGTCCAAATATCAGTGACGTTAGCTTTTTAAAAATCTAACATCTGCCAGGCTTAGCCACCAAAATGCATAGTCTCTTTATGAAGGACAAGCTTCCAGGAACCCCAGACCTCCTGCTTAGTTTAGGCTAATGATTGTTGGCCCTGTCACCCAGGATGTATTGCTCATTTTCTGCCTGGGACCCACGCAGCCCTGGCTCTCATGCTGCTATTCTTGCTATTTTGGTCTGAGAGCCTAACACATGCTAGGTAGCAATGAGAATCTCCCAGCCACTGCCTGCTGGCCACCCAGGCTCTTCTGCATACCTGTGGTACCCAAATGATCCAGTGCTGACCAACTTTGTGGGTGGGAAGAGAGAAATTGGCACCATGGGTTGCACTCATCTTTGCTGGGAAAAGTCCATCCCTTCTCATTCTTGAAACAGTAAGATGCTTTTGTAGGAAAATTTTCAGCTGAAGAGCCATTCAGGGGATTTCAATTCCCTGGGCATTTTCCTGAGCTGGACCTGGGTCATGGCTGTGGTGTGAAGGGAGCAGAGCATGCAGGAGTCTCAGAGACAAGGGATCAATATTTCATTTCTATATATAGAGCCCCACTGTAATGCAGGCCTGACAAAAGCCAGTGTCTACTAAGAGAAAAGAATAAATGAAAGAACAAAAGAATGAAATCAGGAGAAAGAATATGTGATGAAAAATAAGCCAGACTCAGAAAGATAAATCTCATATCTTCTTCCTCACACATATACTCTTTGTCTTTCTCTGACTGTCTTGCTCTGTGTTTGTCTGTCTGTCTCTCTCCATAGATAGAGATAGATATAGGTGTGTGTGTGTGTGTGTGTGTGTGTGTGTGTGTGTGTGTGTGTGTGCATAAAATGCACACATATCATCAACCTGATATAAAAGCAGACAGGAAATAGGTTGCCAAAGTGTATGACATATTTGTGTGAAATTTTCATCATGAAGCCTTTGACCTTGTGTGCTATGTTGAAAACTGAGAAAAGAGAAGGTAGAAGGGAAGAAAGTAGAGATAAGAAGATGAAGAACAGAGAGAATGAGGAAAGGGAGAATGCTTACCATGATTTTCTAAGCCCAGTCATATTAACAAGCCAAAGCTGCAGCCCAGAATTCTACATTACACTGAGGCAAGTGGGTTGAACATGGGTTTATCCTGATGTTTACTTCAGTTCTTAGTGCCCAGTTCTCAACGTTCTTCAAGGAAAGGGGAGAGGTAGATGCAGAATGGAGTCAATGCTTGACTTCATTGAACTAGCCCATGTCTGATGGCATTATGATGGAGAGCTAGCCCATGCCCAGCAGAGAGCTGGCTTCTTTCCATTTGACTCTGGAGTTTAGAGGCTACCTGATAGACCAACCCTTTGTACTGATTGACTGGTACATGGTTTCAGTGACTTTTTCTGAAGGCTCCACCTCAGCTCTGTGGCACAAAGCACTAGGTAGATGGAGTCTTAGATTTTGCTGGATGACCTTTTCTGTAGAATCCAGGGATTTCAAAAATAAAAATAAATGAACCATGACAAGTCTAGGGGAAATGACATAAGTTGACAGAGTCATTGCCCAGGAGTGTAGAGAAGTCTCCAGGTCACACACAAAGTGTCTACTACACAGCCACACTCTCAGCTCCTCCTAAGACATGCTCCATGGCTGACCCCTCCTCTTCCCATCCCTTTCTCCTTCTCTTTCTCCTTCTCTTCCCTCTTCTGTAAAGCTCTTCATCTCTCCCTCTCCCCCTCTTCTCACTCTCCATCACTCCTCCTTTACCCCCACATTCTCTCTCCTTCTCTACCTTCCACCTTCCCACTGCCCTTCCTCTGTCTTCTTTGAGTCTTTGACACAGGATCTCAAGCATCCTTGAATTCACTATGTTTCGAAGGATGACTTTGAACTTGTGATCCTCCTGCTTCTGACTCCCTAGTGTATGGATTAGGGGTGAACACCTTCATTAGACAAGCACTGTGCCAAATGATCATTATCTCCAGCCCAATTCTGAGAAATATCTCTTGACTTCTACAACCCCCTGCACAGTTCCTGCTTTGAGCTCCATCAACTCATCATTTTTGTTTACTTGCAATGCCCTTCCCAGGATCATCTGTTCAGCTATGTTGCCTTTTGAGCTAGACTGGAAGATTCTAAGAGCTGGAACTACCCCACATAATTAGCTCTTCCCAGTGTGCCTCACAGTAGCTCCCTTCAGACTGTAGATACACAACAAACATTGACAGGTAGACTGGGAGATTCTTGTTTCTGTTTTTCCTGAGAGTTTTTCCCAATAGCTTCATAAAGCAGGTTTCTAAACTGGCATAGATAAGGATTTGTCGGCATAGTTCAATTACTGCATCTGAGTACCAACCTGCCAAGGCAGTGACACAGTCCTCACTTTGTCTCATTGAAGGGTTATGGAGACACAATGCTTTCTGCACTTTGGCTTTTGTGAGCCTGTATAAGGAAAGCACAGAGTTTGTGGGTATGATGAGGGACTCTCCTTTCCCTCTGGGAACATATACCCATGCTGTGTTTGCCTATGGGCTCTCTCCAAGGTGCATTCAACCACAGCTGTAAGGCTCTGATCAGTGACCTATGGTGTCCCCCAAAGAGATGATGGAGCCCAAAAGCAGTGTTTACAGCCCTTCACTCTTTGCTGGAAGCCCTTCAGGCTGTGCTTTACAAATGAGGTTTTAAGCCGCATCACCTGAAGATGGATTTCTGTGCTCAGTCAGATATTAGCAGTACATGGTTTGGTGGTATGAAATGGGAGTTTAGTGAGTTTAGTCCCCCCTTCACCTTAGGCTAATTATTAAAGAGAGTGTTTGCAGGCCTGCCGACTCTCATAATTCATCCTGACTCACACTTCTCTAGAAGTCAGGCTTACAGAGCTCCATCTGCAATGCTGTGATCATTGCCAGAAGAACGTGGTAGGATTGAGTCATACTCCCCCATCTGTGATGGCGTGGGACCCTTGCTAGAGGAATGTGGTAGGACTGAGTCACAACCTCATACTCCTCCATGTGTGACGGCAGGAGCATAGCTGATGAGTGTCGTGGAACAAAGTCATCATTCCACGGTGCAGATGAACTCAGGGAACTTCATTCAGAAACAAGTCTGCCCTTTCCTTCCTCAGTGGGATGGAGTTACATATCCTAAGTCCTCCCATGGGCAAAGCAACCACAATAACCAGGTTTTCTAGTTTGTTTCTCACTGCCACAATATAGACACCATGGTCAATGAACATGGGGAGGGAAGAGTTTTTTTGGCTTGCTCATCTCAATCACAGTCCATTATAAAGAGAAGCTAGGACAGGCACTCTAGCAAGAACTGCAGCAGAGAACATGGAGAAACACTTACTGACTTGTTTCCTAAGGCTTGCTCAAGTTGGATTTTTTTTTATACAACTAAAGAATAGCTTCCTGGGGATGGCATGGCCCACCATGAGCTGGGTCCTTGCATATCAAACATTAATCAAGAAAATGTTCCACAGACTTGCCTACAGGCCAATCTGATAGCGCCATTTTCTCAACTGAAGTTCCATCTTCCCAGATGACTCTAGCCTGTGTCAAGTTGACAAAGAACCTAACAACCACATCAGGTGACAGAGTTTGATGCCACTTTCAAAGAACAAACTTCAAAACTCTGGAAAGGAAATAGACAAGATACCAGATGCCCAGAATCTATCGCCTTCTAAAAAGCACATTAAGAAGAATGGAATCATTTTTCTCCTTAGAGAACACTTATCTTGAAATATAGTCAATTGCCCTGGAATCTTCCATTTCTACTTTCTGCTTCCCCCACCCCTCTATAGTGTCTGCGAATTTGCATTCCTATAACATATGTGTATATTATGCACTTGAAAATTTTATATAAAGAAAGTGAGAACGGTGGCACGTAAGACTCTAAGAACATTAAAGATTTAGTGCAACACCTAATTTTAGAGGTAGAGATACTGATCCAAAAGCAGGCCTGAGGCCCGTTTACAGGAAGCAAACAAATGTCCTACAAGAGATGGTAGTTGGGCTCAGCCCCCACCCAGTGCCCTCTTCAGCATGACTGGCATATACGTTAGCTAGACATTACACTGAGGCTTCCATCCACTCTGGCACAATCCCATTAGCGGTTATGAGAGTCCTATTATTAGAAAACAGCTACTGAAAGTATTCTCATCTCAAACTCAGGAAGTGGAAATGAAACCGAGAGTATTTAAGTTTGCTAAATAGAACACTGGAACAGTCCTGACGTCCCCATCCTCACCCTCAAAATGATGAGGTTAGCTGGATGGTCATTGATGGGGGCATCTCAATCTGAAACACCTATGAAGTCTAAGTCCGGTGAGTATTCCCCGTGAGATTTGCTCTTTGTCTCTCCTCAACTGTGACTCTTGAAGGATCTTGAACTTCTATTTTTCCAAATATAAGATGGAGCTAATAATAATTGCCAAGCTGTGGTGACAGTAAACAAGATAATTCACATTTATTCTTTGAATAAAAAGCAATGTGAAAATGCACCGTGAATCACTTAGGCAGCTTGCAGATAGCCAGGGACTGTGGGATAAAATTAGCCCAAGATGAAGAGGGATGTATTTGTTTGATGGATTCTTTCTCATGGATGCTCAATTCCAAGGTGAATCTTCTGCCTTTCAGAAATTGTGAGCCAGAATGAACTCAGGGCCACTATTAACATTTAACAAAACTGCACATTATTAAAATGGTAATCTGCATTCACTTCAGAGAGGTAAACTCCAGTGCACTCCAGGCCTAGGGTTTAATGGCATTCTGCTGCTGGTTTAGATTGCAGATCTAGCAACTTCATCAGCTGAAGAGCCGAGGCCCAATTGTAATACTTTTCATAACATTTAGAAAATGCTTTTCATTTATTACCACCAGTTTTTTGCTTTATATTCTCACTAACAAATATGTCTGTAAAGACGCTTAAAACTGATTCAACATATGCATATGTTGGGATGTGTTTGTAGATGTATGTGTGCATACATGCATGAACCAAAGGCCACCTCAGAGGCTATCCCTCAGGCCCTGTCTTTCTTTATTGAGAGAGGGTCTTTTGCTGAACTTAGAGCCCCTTCTGCTCTGTTTACCCAGCACTGGGATTTTAAGTGTGTACCCCCATGCCTAGCTTTTGCACATGGGCATTGAAGATCAAATTCAGATCCCCATGCTTACACAGTCAGCACCTTATCTACTGAGCCATTTTCCCAACCCTTGAATTACTATCATACAGAGACTCAAGTCTCCATCATTGCATATATTGCACATATCAGTGAGCTACCATTATTGCTATGACTTGAGTAGAACAACCTAAATCTGGCTCAGCTATCCCTACCATCAATTCATTAATCATCTCAAAATTGCAAATTCTTTTTTCTTTTCCCTTTTTTATTAGATATTTTCTTTATTTACATTTCAAATGTTATCCCCTTTCCTGGTTTCCCCTCCCGAAAACCTTCTCCCTCCTCTCCTCTCCCCTCTTCCCCTGCTCACCAACCCACCCACTCCCTCTTCCAGGCCCTGGCATTCCCCTATACTGGGGCATAGTGCCTTTATGGGACCTTTTTGAAAGCTTGTACAACTAACATCAATAAGCAATGGCTTGCTTTGGGAAGGAATCTCTACCAGCATACTAGGGTGACTTGGAGGGTGTAGGGAGTACCTTTGAAGAAAAGAGAAGCTGGGCATGGTGGTGCACATCTAGTCCCAACACTGGGAGGCTGAGGTAGGAGGATCACAGATTCCAGACCAGACAGAGCTAGATAGTAAGACCCTATGTAAAAAAAAAAAAAAAAAAAAAAAAAAAAAAAAAAAAAAAAAAAAACCTAAAACAAAGAAAGAGATGAGGAAGATGAAAATTGTACCTGAGTTTTGTCTGTTTAGGAGAATCCAGCTTTAAGATAATAGCATTTGAACTTTAATTTGCATGCCAGTCACTCCCTACCCATCCTGAGGAAGTCAGTGTGAGCATTAGTCACTTCCCTTGATGGGTGCACTGATGAAGCATCTGACTGAAACAACTCAAAGAAGGAAGGGTTTATTCTGGTCCACAGTTGAAGAGTACAGTTGGTTGTGGCAGGGAATTCATAGTTGCAGGAGCAAGAAGCAGAACTGTGCTGCATCAGCAGTCAAGAGTGCTCAGCTTACTTTCATTATCAAACCTGGGGTCACACAACCTGGGTCCTAAGCCAAGTCCAGCCACCATCCTCAATATGCCAATTATTTGTGGAAAACAGAAAAAGGAGATTTTTTTTTCCAAAGAGAGACAAAGAGCTCCTGTGAACTAACTTGCCCAAATTTATCTTCAGGATCCTGAAATGAGATTAAAGTTTAAATAGAGTGCCAAGGATGAGTTAATTAATCAGTTCCATTCAAGATGCTGCCCACCAATGACCCATCCTTGTCTGGGCTTCGGTATCATCCTGTAAAATGGTCAGACAAGTTATTAGAACTGTGTGAAATCTGGTTTCAGGACACACCTCGTTTTCTTGGGCATTTGGGGAACATGGTATCAGCATTTTCCTTCTCCCAGCTTAAGATTCCTGGGGAAATTTCCATTACTTTGGAAACAATAACCTGATAGTTAGATTGAGAGACATAAGTGCCACTTTAAAGTATTTTCTGTCTCCTAGGTGACTCTAGATCCTGTTGAACTGATTATGAAGATTAACCATTGTGGGTAGTGAACATTTAAAGGATAATACATGACTTAAAATACTACTGGAATCTTTGTTTAATTCTGCACTGGAATCTCAAAGGAGGAAACAACACTGAAGCTTTTTTGGAGTGTGTCAGCCTGCTCTGAAGAAGTCTGGCAGCCTGCAGAGTGTTTAAGAGAATAAGAGACGTGGGCCTGGAAGTGCCATGCCGTAGGTATGCTCAACATGTTCAGCATGTGAAATGTTGTCAGGCAGAAGAATAACTTTACCCCACTTCGCTCCCAGGGATATGAAAGGCAGATTTTAGCATATTATGAAGAAACATAGTAAGGGCTAAGGAGAAGAGAAGGAGGAGGAGGAGGAGGAGGAGGTCACTGATGGTCTACTCTCAGTAGCAGAGAAAAATGAGCATAATAAGGGAGGAAAAGCCAATTCTTGCAGGTGGTAAGGCTAAGAAATACTTGGGGTGCTCCAATCTCAGAGGGCTATGATTATAACTATTATAGTGTGGCTTTTTCCTCTGGACATAGTATGATCACCACATGCCATTTTAGATCAGATTACCTTGGCCTGTAGCCATGGCAACTAATTGAGCAGAACAATACAGAAGTACCCAAGACTGATGTAATGGCAATGGTAATGGAGCTATTGACACCCCCTAGAGAGGGAGGGTCACAGGACCCTTACCTGAGATTGTAGCCAGAATTCTTTTCTGGCCTCGATATCTACAAAGGATCTCAGGAGATGCTAGAGTATATAGGAAGTAGAAGGGCTACTTTGTGATTCAGCTCTCTCATTAGGTCATCATTCAATAAGGAGCTGCAGCTGTTTGAGGTCACCTGTGATCCTGTAACCTTCTCATGCATGTTCTGTAAGTAATCCCTATGAAAGCAGTAGTTGACCAGGTTAGACTTGGATTGAGTTGTACTTTGGTCTGTCTCACTGCAGAAACTGGGGTGAGTAGATATCTGTTCTCGTCTCCATAAGAGAAGTTAACAGTTACTGAACAGACTGGCTAAATTGTTCTCCCGGCCTTTATTTCCTCATGCTAGGAAATAGCAGATACAGCCTAACTCAGCCATTATTGATCTTTATTTTCTTACAAAGTGTTGAGCCTCCCCCACCACCCCTGCAGCTTTAATGAGACTCTCACATGTAACTTTATCATAAGAACACAGGAGCCATCTGCCTCCAGAATCAGGAGCTAAACATCCTGAGCAGTCCTTGCAACACTGACTTCCCTCCACCTCTTCTTCCCCTTAGGCCCCTCTAAAATCCTCTGCAGAATCTGTGAATTACAGTTGAAAGCCCCAGGGTTAAGTGCTTCCTAATCCTACTACCCAAGCCTGCATTTATGGTAGTCATATAACTCTACGACTTTTTAGCCAGATTAATAAACACTAAAGTTTTCTCCTCTGATTCACTTCAGATTCAAAGCTTACAGAAAGGGAATTAGTGTGGATTATGTTAATGAACTTCAGAGACAGGAAATCACAGGTTCAAGTCTCAGCTGTGTAGTTGTTAGTTTTGCATCATGGGACAGTTTGTTTAGCCTCTCTAAGCCTTGGGCTGTAGATCCAGAGCAAATATCCTCAGTTCATGGAATTTGGGGAGGATTAAAATGATCATGTATCAAAAGCTCACATTGTGTTTGAGATGTGAAACAGGCACTAGAAGGGATGGCTATGCCATTAATTAAAAAGACAAGATTAAATGGAACAAAACAGTTTCTCAAGATTGGTGACAATTTCTTATTATTGCTAGTGAAACATAGAAGATAAAGATTTATAATTAATTACTTTCTAAGCCTTGGAAAAACATCAGTCCATCTGAAGCTGGGGGAAGAAATCTGATGACTTTGATATCCATTCCAAGTGTTCCCCCATTGATGCTTCCATGTGACATTCAGCCAGATCTGCAGGACTGAGGACCCTTCCCCATTAATCAGAGCTGTCTGAGATCATCTCTTTTTCACTCATGGTTGAAGCCTGTCTTTCCAGCCAACATTTCCCTTGTACACATTTGAGAAGAGAAAAGAAGACACAGCATGTCTTCTGTTCACAGAGTCCATGGGTAACTTAAAGGCTTGCTGCCACATATAAAGTCTACAGGGCGTCCTTCTGAATTGTAGTGTTACATAGCAACATAAACTGATTTATTGGTTACATAGTACAGCCTATCCATCAAGAAAATCAACAGACAGCAGAAACTACTTTGTAAGATTTGAAGGCGAGCAATGTACGGAGAAATGAGTCAAGAACCAGAGATTTTAAACAACTTTTCACTGGGGATTTGTAGGAGGCAATAGCAAACAAATCTCACTTTCTCTGTCTTCCTATAAGTTCTTAAAGAAGGTAAGTGCACAGATATAGATTAGGGGAACCTGCCCATAGACAGTGCCAGAGGTGAATGTGCTGTGGGCCTTAGGTGCTCCTCTCTCTGGAAGCTATTTACTGACTGGTTACTAGGAGACAGCATGACTCATTGCCAGCTTCCCCTCTGCGGCTAGCCTACTGTCATTTATCACTTAGCACACTGGATCAAGACTGATAGAATCTTTAGAAAAAATTATGGAGTGCTCTATTTTAGTGACGAGGCACTAAACTGAGGAAATAAAATGATCCCCAAAGATAAGGTCTACTGTTAGCACATCCCAACATATGTCCTATGTATGCTAATAGCTTGTGGATTTACTAGCGATAGGAAGATGGGTCCGAGAGAAAATACAGAAACTTCCTGATTAAAACGCTGTGCAGTCATATTGGAGCCATTGAGCATGGTGGATCCTGTGCCTTCCCTGTGAGATTTTATGTCTACTTTTTGAATGTGGTGTGTGTGTATGTGCTTGTGCGTGTACGTGCGCGCGCACATGTGCGTGCACGTGTGTGTCTGTCACAGGCCAGTGATTCTGATCTCTGTGGTTGAGGACATCCTTCTAGTAAGTCTTTAGTAAGGAGTCAAATAACTGAGTAAATGGGGTGCATGCCAACCTATCAGATCTTCCAAAAGAACCTACAAATTAGGCTGTAGTTCTAAGGTACACCAGAAAGCTCCATGGGAGGAATCAACACAAAGGAACCAGTCAAGTTAACCATCAAAACATGAGGATCAGCTGTCATCCACAGTTACTGGGGCTTTACAAAAGAATGGTTTCAGGCATTGCTGTAACAACTTCAGCATTGTCAGAAACAGGCTTTTCATATAAACATTATCTGTTAGGGCAAGAGGGAATATTAAATGTAAACATGGGAAATGGTACCTACAGCACTATTTCTGTATGAGAATGAGCATCTTCAATGGGGAACAAGCCACTGAGGTGTGAATCAGCGAAGGCTGTTGCTCTGGTTGTGTTTAGCAAAACTTAATGGAGATTTCACACTAGCCTGTCTTAACTCTGCCAAGACAAGAAAATATGAAAATATACACACCACTGGGAATGTTCTCTGAATGAGCTGTTGGTATTCTAAGTTCATTGGGAAAAGAGGAAGCTAAAGAAAGATCACATAGTCTGAACATTGGTTGGGCTTCTCTTGAGGAACAGAACTGATGGAGTGAATGTATATCACAAAGAGATATATTAGATTGACTTACACAGTAGTCCAGGTAGTCAGTCCAACAGGGGCTGTGTTCACATGGCAGAGAATAAGAACGCAGTAGCCACTCAGTTCACAAGGCTGTCTGACTCAGCAGTTCCTAAGTGGTGCTAAAAACCTGAAGGATTCCCAGAGAGGCCCTGGTTTTCAGGTCATATTGAAAGTTCAAAGACGATAGCAACAGAAATAGTATAGATGAACTTGCCAACAAGGTGCCAGGGCTCTGTATAAAAGCCACAGAGTAAAAAGTGGCGTGAGCTGGGACAGTCTGCCACTTGGCAGCCACCAGTCTGATACACAGGCATGGTGCCTTGCCATGTTGGTCAGACCCACCTCCACCCAACCCCAGAAGCTGTGCTCAAATCTGCTACAGGGTAGGAGGAGGAAGGCCCTGTGGGCTTGGCTTTTATTTCTTCCAACCCTTTGGGAAAAGGGCTTGAAAACAGTGTTAGGATGATTTATGAAAAGAAAGCCACCTGAATTTATAGGCTAAGATTTACATCTGCTCTGGAAGTATAAATCTTTTGATCCTGTTTTATACATAAAGAGCAAACTTCTGAAGAAGATGACTTGGGTTCAGAGTTTTCACCAAGTTTCTTAACCCTGCTGAACTCATTGTCTTCCTCTGTGCAGGCAAGACCCAGGATTTTTTCTCTACTGCTTGCAGCAGCCCAGGGAACTGATCTTGGTCACAGAGCAAAGGTTCAGTCATTCTGATGAATTAATCCAAATGTGTACAAGTCTTTATTCTAAATGTTAAAGAGATATCTATTCCTTTTTATAGCTAGCCATCTTAATCTGTTTCCTGTTGCTGCAGCAAAATATCACAGACTGGATACTTAATGGAGAAGAGAGATTGATTTGACAGAGGGCTCTGAATACTGGTAGTTCTAGAGATGAGAGTGCTCACATCTGGTGAATACACGCTTACTACATCCTAACTCAGCAGAGAACATCACGGGACCAGCAAACCCAGTGTGCCAGCCCAGATCTCTCTTCTTCTTACAGAACCCTACCCTGTAATCTCATTCCATCCTTATTACTCACCCCCAAAATCCCATTAGCATATGAATTTTTCAGCATTGAACTTTTCCACTATGGCAATAAACCCAGCTAATATTGATCTTCTTTCATAGTAGCCTTAAGAAAGCAACAAATAAACACTTCCTTGGGTCTCAAGACAAGATAACTACTATGTTGCTTGGGAAACAAAACACCTTGAGGGCTGTGGGTTTTAGAGAAAGGAATTTTTCCTGGATGTTAAAAGGCTAACTGTTGAGACCTCAGCAGGGAGCATAAGCCCTTCCAGGATTGAGTGCTAGGGTTGTGGGAGGAAGCCATTGGCTTCTTGATCCCCTGAAGAGAGAAGAAGGAGGGCTCCAATGCTGAAAGCCTCAAAGGAATCAGATTCAAAGGAATCAAAATACATTACAGGTAACAAGAAGGAAGACAGAGGGTTACTTCTTTTTTTATTGTTTAAACTTTGTGTGTGTGTGTGTGCATGTGTTTGTGTATGTGTGCATTGTTTGTGTGTGCGTACTCATATGCATGTGCTTGCTTTCCTGTGAACATCTGTACATACATACACCGCAGGAGACCAGAGGTCATTAATCAGATGTCTTCCTCCATCACTCTGCATCTTACTCTTTGAGACAGGATATTTCACTGACCCTAGGCTCACCCAATAGCTTACTGACTCACAAAGGAGCCACTGGGATTCATTGTGCCCAAGCTCCACCACTGAAGTTAGAGGCATGCACACACCACACCACACTCTCACACCGCAAGCACCTTATCTTCTGAGCCATAGTTTCTCCAGCCTGAGTCTCATTTCTTATAGACAAGAAACCTTGGAGTGCTCTGGTGCAATGCAGGTAATTCTGTGAAAATATATTGCTTAACTTTTTGAGTAGATGTTTCTAAACTTTAGACCCCAAATGATGCTGATGACTGTTTATAGGGTGCAAGTATCCTTGCATTGCTGACAGTTGGTAATGACACTATAGTATAATAGGAAGTTCTTTCTGAAGAGGGTCCCGCACCCCAAGGACACATGTGTCTTTTACATAGTAGTTCTCCTTCACAGAGGGACACTGTGAAAGCAACAGATAGTAGCAGCTGCCATTCCACACATCTTTCCTTCCCTGCCCTGTGCAGCAGAGTCGATCTCCCTGCTGTGTGCTGTGCACTTGATGTCACTTTGTACTTTTGTGCTTCACAGCTGTGACTAAGTAAAACAGAGTTGCTTGGTAGCACAGTGGAGGGTCTGAAAGGCAAAAAGGCCACTAAGTGAATCCCAGGGCAGGTGGCAAATACAGTGGCTGCACAAAGTATGACCAGGTTCACACTCAGGTTGGGCAGGCAGTTGGCATGAACTTCTACAATATCACTCAGGACAGTGTACAGTTTAAAATGTACAATTTACTCCTGGAATTTTTAGGCTAGTTTCCAGACCATGGTTGAACACAGGTAACTAAAAACATAGAAATGGAAAGTTTACATAGATGCATAGAAATACTACTGGGTTTCTAATGAGCTCTCTTGATGACCCTGTGATTAGGTTAGTGATGCGACATAGATGGGGTCTTCAAACTGATGCCAGTTATCGGGAAGATCAGGTTACCCAGTGCTATAGTCTGAAACTTCCAGTCATGCCTGCTGCTCTGGGAAGGGTCCTGGGGGGCTGGAGACCAAACTTTGTAGGGAATGTTGAACAGCAGACAAATGAGGTGCCTGTGGAAGAAGATGGGAAAGTATCGTCATCGGAAGAGGAGGCAGGGTGCTTGCTCATATATGTCCCTTTGACTATATTTTATTTTTTGTTTGTTTTTGTTTATGTTTTGTTGGGTGTATACAGGTATATATATATGTGTACACATAGAGTTCAGAAGCTAACTTCTGATTGTCTTCTTTTTTTCAATTTATTTATTTTATTAGATATTTTCTTCATTTACATTTCAAATGCTATCCCAAAAGTCCCCTATACCCTCCCCCAGCCCTGCTCCCCTACCCACTCACTCCTACTTCTTGGCCCTGGCTTTCCCCTGTACTGGGGCATATAAAGTTTGCTAGACCAAGGGGCCTCTCTTCCCAGTGATGGCCAACTAGGCCATCTTCTGCTACATATGCAGCTAGAGACACGGGTTCTGGGGGTACTGATTAGTTCATATTGTTGTTCCACCTATAGGGTTGCAGACCCCTTCAGCTCTTGGGTACTTTCTCTAACTCCTACATTGGGGGCCCTATGTCCCATTCTAAAAATGACTGTGAGCATCCACTTCTGTATTTGCCAGGCACTGGCAAAGCCTCACAGGAGACAGCTATATCAGGGTCCTTTTAGCAAAATCTTGCTGGCATATGCAATAGTGTCTGCGTTTGGTGGCTGATTAAGGAAGGGATGGACCCCCAGGTAGGGCAGTCTCTGGATGGTCCATCCTTTCATCTTAGCTCCAAACTTTGTCTCTGCAACTCCTTCCATAGATATTTTATTCCCTATTCTAGGGAGGAATGAAGTATCCACAAGTTGCTCTTCCTTCTTGATTTTCTTGTGTTTTGGAAGTTGTATCTTGGGTATTCTAGGTTTCTGGGCTAATAGCCACTTATCAGTGAGTGCATATCAAGTGACTTCTTTTGTGATTGGGTTACCTCACTCAGGATGATATCCTCCAGATACATCCATTTGCCCAAGAATTTCATAAATTCATTGTTTTTAATAGCTTAGTAGTACTCCATTGTGTAAATGTACCACATTTTTTGTATCCATTTCTCTGTTGAGGGACATAGCTTCTGGCTATTATAAATAGGGTTGCTATGAACATAGTGGAACATGTGTCCTTATTACCAGTTGGAACATCTTCTGTGTATATTCCCAGAAGAGGTATTGCTGGATCTACCAGTAGTACTATGTCCAGTTTTCTGAGGAACTGCCAGACTGATTTCCAGAGTGGTTGTACAAGCTTGCAATCCCACCAGCAATGGAGGAGTGTTCCTCTTTCTCCACATCCTTGCCAGCATCTGCTGTCACCTGAATTTTTGATCCTAGCCGTTCTGACTAGTATGAGATTGAATCTCGGGGTTGTTTTGATTTGCATTTCCCTGATGATTAAGGATTGAACATTTTTTCAAGTGCTTCTCAACCCCTAGGTATTCCTCGGTTGAAAATTCTTTGTTTAGCTCTGTACCCCATTTTTAATAGGGTTATTTGAATTTCTGGAGTTCAGCTTCTTGAGCTCTTTGTATATATTGGATATTAGTCCCCTATCAGATTTAGGGTTGGTAAAAATTCTTTCCCAATCTGTTGGTGGCCTTTTTGTCTTATTGACAGCATCTTTTGCCCTACAGAAGCTTTGCAATTTTATGAGGTCCCATTTGTTGATTCTTGATCTTACAGCACAAGCCATTGCTGTTCTGTTTAGGAAATTTTCCCCTGTGCTTATATCTTCGGGGGTTTTCCCCACTTTCTCCTCTATAAATTTCAGTGTCTCTGGTTTTATGTGGAGTTCTTTGATCCACTTAGACTTGAGCTTTGTACAAGGAGATAAGAATGGATCAATTCTCATTCTTCTATATGATAGCCTCCAGTTGTGCCAGCACCATTTGTTGAAAATACTGTCTTTTTTCCACTGGATGATTTTAGCTCCCCTGTCAAAGATCAGGTGATCATAGGTGTGTGGATTCATTTCTGGGTCTTCAATTCTATTCCATTGATCTACCTATCTGTCGCTGTACCAGTACCATGTAGTTTTTAATCACAATTGCTCTGTACTACAGCTTGAGGTCAGGCATAGTGATTCCCCCAGAGGTTCTTTTATTGTTGAGAATAGGTTTTGCTATGGAAAGGAAGAAGTCAAAATATCACTATTTGCAGATGATATGATAGTGTATATAAGTGACCCTAAAAATTCCACCAGAGAACTCCTAAACCTGATAAACAGCTTCAGCGCAGTAGCTGGATATAAAATTAATTCAAACAAATCAGTGGCCTGTCTCTACACAAAGGATAAACAGGATGAGAAAGAAATTAGGGAAACAACACCCTTCACAATAGTCACAAATAATATGAAATACCTTGGTGTGACTCTAACTAAAGAAGTGAAAGATAGGAAGTGAAAGATCTGTTGGATTGGCAGGATTAATATAGTAAAACTGGCTATCCTACCGAAAGCAATCAACAGATTCACTGCAATCCCCATCAAAATTCCAACTCAATTCTTCACTGAGTTAGAAAGGGCAATTTGCAAATTCATCTGGAATAACAAAAAACCTAGGATAGCAAAACCTATTCTCAACAATAAAAGAACCTCTGGTGGAATCACCATGCCTGACTTCAAGCTGTACTACAGAGCAATTGTGATAAAAGCTGTTGTCTTCTAAAACTGCGCTCTACCTTGTTTAAAAGATAGGTCTCTCACCCAGACTTGGGGGCTCATCAATTTTATTAGATTAGCTGGCCTCCAGGCCCCAGGCACCTCCCCCCCTACCTCTTAATGGTGAGATTACATGAATATACCACTCATGTTGCTTTTTGCATGGAGCTTGAACTTGGGTCCTTAAGCTTATACGGCATGCACATTGTTGATTGAACATATGCCTAGTCCCTTAGCTGTTTTTGATAGGATAGTCTCTGCAGCCCCTTGGTATTTCACTGATTGAGCCTTCTTCCCAACACTGCAGTCATGCAAGCTGTGAGTTTTCCAATGCCACCTGCAGCTGTCAGAAGCATCTGCAACATGACCTCACCTTGCTCCATTCTTTTAGCTTCTGCCTGTCTCAGGATGTCAGCTCATCCATCCCCACCTCCTGGAGCTTAAGTATCAGTTTGTACCCACAGAACACAGTCCCTCTGGATCTAAGTAGGAGCTTAAGAACAGCCTGCCTGCCGTGGGTAACATTTATATTTGGCCCAAGGAAATGCTTTCAAAGGATGTCAACATCCCATGGTGAAAGGCAGGATCCAACTGCCCAGAGAAACAAGGGTCAAAGGGTTCTTCCCTCTGGGGTGTGTTCCACTCCAGGAATGTGTTCACAGAACACAGAATTTATCTGAAAACAATACAGGGCTGAAGTTGGCATGATAAGGCTATTGGCCCAACTACCAAGGTTCTTACTGCACCTCCAGACTTTTGCCCAACTGTGATCAACTACTAGGGCACCTATGGATTTCTATGACCAATAGTCTACCCAAAACGTGGGTGCTAAAACCAGCAGAAATTTGTTCCCACAACTTTAAAGGCCAAAAGTCTCATTCATCTAGGCCTCTGAACCTACAGGACAGAATCCACAGTGTGTCTTTCCCCAACACCTAAAAGTTGTAGGCATCTCTTACCTTATGGGTACATCAAATCATGATCTCTCTCTCTCTCTCTCTCTCTCTCTCTCTCTCTCTCTCTCTCTCTCTCTCTCCCCATGTATGTGTGTGTGTGTGTCTCCCTCTCCTTCTCTTTCTTTCTCTGTCTCTGTTTCTGTCTCTCTCTCATTCTCTCTCTCACACACACAAGAAAACATGATTGCATATAAAACTCATGAAAATTGAGACATGGTAGTGTTCATTAAAATCCTAGTGCTGAGAAGATGGAGACAGATGGATTCCTGGGGCTCACTGGCCAGCAAGCCTAGTTTACTTGGTGGCCTCCAGGGCAGGAAGAAAAGGTAGATGATACCTAATAAATGATACCTGAAGTTGTACTCTGGCCAAGATATGCAAGAGCACACACACAAATGTTACAAACAGGCAATGCCGTCACTCTACAAAGATAATCCATGACAATGTTTCCTGCTTGACACCTTTAACTTTATGATCTGTCAAGACCTTTCACTTGTTTAAATAAACAAATGTTCATAACTTCGCTTACTCGGAAGAGTTGTCTTTCCTCAAAATTCTGACCTTAAGCCCAAAGCTAATGCTGGTCAGACCCCTGTTGGCCACCAGACTTGGCATAGCTATCTTTCGAAAACCAAGCTGTTGTTTTTCCAGTTCTTAACAACATGGATTAAAAAGTACTGAAGGGGTTGGGGTGTGGTTCAGTAGCAGAGCAGTTCCTTAGCACATGTAAAGCCTGTTTATCCTGGCCCAGGTCACTAGTTGGAGGCTCTGGCTCAGAAGAAAAAAGGAAACAAAGAGGGGTGGGAAGAAGGAAGGAAAGAAGGAAAGAAGGAGGGAAGGAAGGAAGGAAGGAAGGAAGGAAGGAAGGAAGGAAGGAAGGAAGGAAGGAAGATAAAACAAAGACAAGCAGGCAGCAAAAGGGAGGGAACAGGAGAAAAGTGAGAGACTGCCTGAGACCTTTTCAACAATCAGTCCTGATTGTGCACGAGAGAGCAGTGAAGTCTCTTGAAGGAGAAATCCACTCTAAACCCCAGTGCCTTCAGACATCAAACACAAAGAGCCATGATTGTCTGATACTGATTTCAGCCCCCACCCATCATTCCCACTTAGTCCTTTATTCCTTGTTTTCTGTATGTTAATGTATTCCATCTTACCGTTGTAATAAGGAGCCCAAGCTGTGTGTCTCTGGGTCATTATCGCTCTCCTTAGGAAGTTAAAGCCCCCCTCCTTTGACCTTATGCTTTCTTATACCACCCAAGGTGTGCCGTAATTGCCCACAAATGCGTGCTTCATCATGTCTTATTGCTCAAATGAAACTCTTTCCCCAAAGGGTGTGAGAAGCAGGAGAGCTGGGTAGGCAGCTCTGCTATTTGCATCAGCGCTTGTCCTTGGGAAATGCTGAATCTTGGCACAGAAAGAAGTGTAAAAATGATAAATTTGTCACCTAATCTAGACCACTGCACTCCCAAGACAGCAGCACTTTACATTAGTGGAGATTAGGATGTAACTTTTTTAATTTGGAGCCTCATTACGCAGTATAAATAAAAATAGAGCCCTGGCTATATCATCTTTAATTGCTTCTAGGCAGAATGCTGATTAGCTACCAAAGCCTTGGCCATGCGCTTCTGGGCAGCCAGCAGAGAGCTGTCCCTTGCTTTGCCAGCAAAGTCAGAAAAGATATGTGGGTGTCATTACCATAGAGTGGGAATCAGGGGCCTGTAGCTCTTCTTCACATCGTTACTGGTCACAATGTCCAGATAGAAAGAACAATGGCACTAGAGAGATCACTCTGCCACCAGGTTTAGGGTACAACTGCCTGCAATCCCAACTCCATGGGATCAACTCCCTCTTCTGCAAGCCAGGGCACCCACATATACACATGGGGCATATACTCACACAGACACATAAATAAAAACAACGTAAAAAAATATGATGGTATCGTCACTGTGATGCATTTGAGTGTGAAGCAAGCAAAGTGATGTTGTACTTTCACCCTGTGGATGGCAGGGATTCCCCAGCTCTGCCTCATACTCTTGTAAGGAAGGTTTGGAAGTGGTGGCAAAGGGCTAAGGAGGGGTCAGCCAGCCAAGGGCTTGTCTTGCAAGCTTAGAAACCCAGCACCCACAAAAACAGCTGGGTGTGGCCAAGCATACCTGTAATCCCTGGAACTGGCTGGCCAGCTGGTCTAGTTTAATCAGTGGGCTCCAGGTCCCATGAAAGATGCTGTCCTAGTAAACAAAGCAGGTAGCATCTAAGGAGTGCCATCTGTGGTTGTCCTCTGGTCTTCATATACAAGAGCATACACCTGTGCTCACACATACAAAAATGTACACATGAGCACATGCATAAAGAGAAAAGAGAGAATAACTGCAGACTCTGCCCCTAGCCTGGCAGAGACCCAATAAGAGACACCCGACAGGGGTCTGCTGGTATCACCCAGTCCTTAGTGTCCTGTTTAAAGTGATTGATCGATACCAAATGAGGGGAAACCTAGTTTGGGCATGTTACAGACGATGTCCCATGAATAAATAACTCAGATAATGGCACTCCTCTTACTATTCATCTCATCTATAATTTAGCAGGAATAATGCCCATTAAAAGAATACCTATGATGCATGCTGCCAAAATAAAGAGTTAATTGGTTTCTATCTTCTGGGAAGTCTCCTGAATAAGACACGGAAGGAAAGAAGCCACACACAGCAACCCTGAGTACATCTGAGCACCTGAGCTGCCCCCACCAGCAGTGGGGCTCTCCTTCAATGGTTGTCCAAAATGGTTCCTGGCTCCAACTCATATACCTCAGTGGAAGCTTTTAGAGAGTGCTTTTCCATTTCCACAGAGATCAAATCAGTATCATGGAACAATAGTATTCACTGCTTTAAATATATTAATTAGGTGAGTGTTAAGCACTGGGGAGTATAAAATACATTCCTACTGGGATTGAAAATTCTCTGTGATCTATATATGAAGGCGTCTGTCCTCAATGTCCCCATCTCCTGACTTCAGGTTAGTTCAGGCTTCAGTTACAAAGGGATGATGGTGTGTCAGTCATACAAGACTGGGAGTGGCTAAATGAACAAGAGAAAGGAGAACAAAGTCCAGGAAGAGAGCTACAGCAAGGTTGTTCTAGAAGAGGCAGCTAACTAAAAGGCACATGGGCTCTGGTGGGAGCACAAAGTAGGGTTCTATCCATAGCAGAGAGGGAGAGGAAGGAAGAAAGAAGAAAACAGAGGAAGAAAGGAAGGAAGAGAGGAAAGTTGGGAGGGAGGGAGAGTGGGAAGGAGGGAGGGAGGGAGAGAGGGAGGAGGGAAGGGAGAAATGGAGGAGGAGAGGGAGGGAGGGAGGAGGGGAGGCGAGGAAAAGGAAAGAAGGGGGAGGGAAGGAAAGAAAGCAGAAAGGAAGGAAGGAAGAAGGAAGTAAAGGAAGGATGGAGGGAGGGAGGGAATACGGTCTAAAGTGCCATGAAGAAGGTGTCCTTGCTTTAAAGCTGATGTCATCAGGCACAAGGAAATTAAAGCTCACTCCATAGTCCCTGCCTATATATCCCCAGTACAACTCAGCTGTTTCCAAACTCTGAAGAGGCAACGCCACTCACAGGGTACACATTTGAGTAAGAAGCGTATGGCAGGGGATGTTTTGAAAAGATGGCATCTCTGTCAGAGCAGCAGCTGCCTCCTCTTTAGATTTGTTTGTACGCTTTGCGTCACAGGTGAGGCTGTGGGGTACGGAAATTACTCTTGAGCTTTTCAACTACACGAACTTATTTGGGGGGAAATAATGCCTTTCAAGCAATGTCTGTGCTTGCACTGAATTCATAATTGCCATATAAAATAAACTTGAGTGTGTCCCTAATGTCCTCAAGAGATGCCTAAGGACCATTTGTCGGTATTTATGGCCTGCAATCAAACGCAAGTTGAGGCCATAAATCATTACCCTGAATATAATATTTTTGTTTCATGAGAGTCTGAGCTTTCAACCCCAAAGCAACAAATCAGTCCTCTCCTTATTGAGCCTGTCACAGCCCCGTCCTGAGGACGGCCGCATTTATTACCGTTGTCACCCGCCTTGTGTGGAGGGTGTGAATATAGATTGAAAAGCAGTGCTTTGCAGGACTGGCCCAGCCAGCAGAGGTAACAAAACATGGGGACTTTCACCCCAGGGTCATGGGTTTGATGGTCTGTAGACTGATGTGGAGATCAAGTTTCTAAGGCCCCAAGAATCTGGCTGTTAACTGTCACCATTGCTGCTAGGCCGGACACAGGGCAAAGCACTCAGGGGGCGGCAGGCTGAACTCTGAGCCTTGTTCCTGACCCCAAAAGCACTCTGGGCTTCTCTGAGGACAGGACTCTTTCCCTAGGACCTGCACTGTGTTATCTTCTGAGGGACATTCAGGATGCCAGAGACCAGGAGACATCCACTGGCTTCTGGTAGAGGGAAGTTTTCCACCTCCTCTGGGGCCTTACTTTTGACAGATTTGACAAAACCCTAAAGTTGACTCTTCTAAACGAAGAAACTTCTTTCTCAGCTCTCACAGAGAGTGCCAGTGGGTCACAGCCTTCAAGGAACAGCACCAATGAAAGGCAGGCAAAGCCAGACCTGCAAAGGGTCATCTGTCCCATAGGAAGCAGCCCCTCAGGAAGGAGCTGGGTACAGTAGGATTTCTTTCAAGTCATAGTCATCTGAGTGTGTCTATCCTCTGGTCATTTGCAAGACCCAGACAAAGTCCCAGGACACTGCCATCTTAGATGTAGATGAAGGGCAAGGACCTCCACCTATATTAGCCTGAGGCTGGACAATTAACCCCATAGTGGACTTTATTCTCCAACATGTACAACATTGGAAGAGGGGCACAGAGAGCATAGAAATTGCATCCAGAAATACCACCCTTTCCCTGACTCTCTCTCTCCCCCCCCTGCCGTCTCTCCCTCTCTTTCTCTCCCTCCCTCCTCTCCCCCCTCCCCTCTGTGTGTGTGTTATGTTACATATGTGCCAATGCATGTGGAGACCAGAAGACAACCTCAGATGTCAATTCCACAGGCACCATCCACCTTGGGTTTTGCTTTGCTGCTCATCAGAGATGCAGACCCTCACTATCCTAGAATTTAACCAATTTGGCTAGGCCAGCCATGGCAATGAGCCCTACAGATCCTCCTGTCTCTGCCTCCCCAGTGCTGGGTGGGACTGCAAGCATGTGCCCCCATGCCCAGCTTTACCACATTGAATGCTAGGGATTGAACTCAAGTCCTCATGTTTGCATAGCAGGAACTCTACCTGCTTTGCATTTCTGTGGAGACAGCCCCACATTTTATCCTTCCTTACTAATCTGAATATTCCTTAGTCTAAATGGCTAAGGAAGTCACTCCCTTTTCTTGGGTTTGAATTTGTTTTGATAACACTGGTTTTAAAGTCCCAAATGAACCAGAAAGCAGTCCACACCAAACACTTGAGCTAAAAATTTTCTTCCAAAACACCATTTGTGCTTTATTGTTCCTAGAATGTTGTCCCAATCATTTGTTATGCAGGTAGCTCCCTGCCCAAGGCTACAAAACCCTAGCTACTTAAAAAGGTAAAATACCACCTGATGGTAGTGGCACTTGCACTTAGGAGGCAGAGGCAGATAGATCTCTGAGTTCAAGACCAGCCTGGTCTACATAGCAAGTTTCAGGACAAACAGGGCTACATCGTGAGACCCTGTCTAGAAAAACCTGAAAAACAAACAAACAAAAAAACCAAAGCCAAAACAAACAAACAAACAAACAAACAAAAAATCAGGTAACACACACCATTTACATTGCTATAAAACAAAGGGCTGGTCTCTTACTCACCCAGCTCTCCCAAAGTGCAAGAGCTGCTTTTGTTCCTCCAAGAAAGTAAGTGGAGAAAGTAAGAATTGGTATTTAATGAAGACTGGACTGGAGAAGGGAAAGGTGAATTGCTTCTGGTTTTGTGTAAGTCTTAAACAAAGTCTTAAATTTATCCATGCCTCAGTTACCCCATTGTAATTAAGGCAAACTACTTTCCAGGGGAATGTTAGAGATTAAAGCAAGTTAGATGATGTGCATGAGGCGTAGGCTAGTTCCTGTCTTTGATTCAGCTTCAAACAGGCCTCAATTATGAAGCTGTGAGAATCACATTTGGACATGATTCAGAAAGAGGACTGAAGATGATCCAGTGTCTTGGAAATGAACTTGGTGAGAAAAGATGAGAGAAACTGGAAGCATTAGTGTGATAGATGGTGTTTGTGTCGATGGATGAGGCATACCCGGTAGTAAACAGCATTCAAATGTAGTCAGGTCATTTTCAGGTGGCATCTGATCACCACTGAACCAGTAGACTTGAAAGTCAGGAAACATTCCCCACTCACACAGCCAGAGACAGAGCTAAGGTGAAGCCAGAGTGATCTATGTGACACTTCCTATACCATTTTCATTTAATAGGTCAATGGCTACTTGTTGTTTTTTATTAATCACTTTATTCATTTACATTTCAATTTATATCCCCTTCATGGTTACCCCTCCACAACCCTCCCATCCCATCTCCCCTCTCCCCCTTCCCCTTTGCCTCTATGAGGGTGCTTCTCCACCCACTCACCCACTCCTGCCTCACCATTCTAGTATACTCCTACACTGGGGCATCAAGCCTCTACTGGATCAAGGGCCTCCCCTCCCATTGCTGTCAAAGGAGGCCATCTGCTACATATGATCTGGAGCCATGGCTTCCTCCACATATATACTCTTCAGTTGGTAATTTAGTCCCTGAGAACTCTGAGTGGTCCAGTTAGTTGATATTTTTCTTCCTATGGGGTTGCAATCCCCTTCATCTCCTACAGTCCTTCCCCTAGCTCTTCCAATTGGGGTCCTGGGCTCAGTCTGATGGTTGGCTGTGAGTATCTGCATCTGTATTGGTCAGGTGCTAGAAGAACCTCTCAAGAAAAACCCTTGAATATGTGTAAAAAGAGCTTGAAGACAGGTGGTTATGCATGTGGAGGTCAACCTCAGGAGTCATTCCTCAGGTACCATCCTCCTTATTTTGAAACAGTTTCTCTCATTTGTCTGGAACTCTCAGACTAGACTAAGCCAGGTGGCAGCAAGGGATCTTTCTGGCTTGGCCTCCCGAGTACCCAGTGCCAAGACTGCAAATGCAGGTTACAACAATGGATTTTGCATGAGCTCTGGATATGAACTCAGACCCTTGTGCTTGAAGGTCAAAAAGCTCTATCAACAAGCCATTTCCAAAGCTCAGGCCACAGTTACTGCGATTATAAAAAAAATCTACCACTGACTAACTCTAGGTTGAAACATTGTATTAGCTAAGGCTCTGTCTGTTAGGTTGCCCTTTGTAAAGTTAATGGAATCAATTTACTGCCAACACCAAGATATATAACAGATATATAACAGTTTGTTCAGAGAGGTAACTCCAATGAAGGATGGGAAGGCAGCTCTCAGAAGGCTTTTCAGGCCAGTATGTCCCCAATGACTCAGCCATAGCTGCTACTGGTCATCAACTGTCTTCTTCCTCCCTTCCTTCCTTCCTTCCTTTCTTTCTTTCTTTCTTTCTTTCTTTCTTTCTTTCTTTCTTTCTTTCTTTCTTTCTTTCTTTCTTTCTTCCTTCCTTCCTTCCTTCCTTCCTTCCTTCCTTCCTTTCTTTCTTTCTTTCTTTCTTTCTTTCTTTCTTTCTTTCTTTGTTATTATGACAAATGTAATCATTTATTGAATATTATCTTCATGTGAATATTATCAAAATTTCTACATAATTTGTCAGATTGTTGTGTATATACATCTATTTATGCATATAATAGTTACATATATATCTGATATTTGCTAGAATATTCTTCAAGAAATGTGAAGGCAATAAAGACAAAGATACTTAGTATGAATCAGCCAACCAAATAAAACTCTTATATAAACAAACTACAGGGTCTTCAAATCTGGTGTCCTTGCTCCTTCTGCCTTCCCTTTAGGTCCTTAATGGTGTGTGTGGAGCCCTGGGTCAGATTTCCATGAATCAGCAAATGAGAAAGACAATGGGAATGATTGTTCTCAATTTTAAGACTGTTTAGAAAGTGAAGAGAGGGCAGTTTCTTACTTAACCAAATCCTGCAGAGTCTCCCATATTCCCTGTGAGCCTGAAAGTCAGTGGGAAGAGGGGCACCTGAAGAACTCTGGTCTAGAGGAGCTTGTCCACCTAGGGTGGAGCACACTCCCTTAAAAGCAACACTCCAGCAACTCCATTTGAAATCTATGATAGGAGATCAGCCTTGGAGTCCCCAGCACCAAAGGTGAAGAAAAGCAATGAGGATGAGAAGACCTTCTGTACTCTAGATCCCTCCTTCTGCTCCTAGTCTGTTCCATAAACCAGCCCTCACTTCCATGTCTATGCAGTACCAACCCAATAGGTATGCTGTTTAATCCGTTTAGTCAACCTGGAAGTTCAGTTTGAATTTACCAGTAAATTAAGTCAAAATGTTCAGGCATGTGTATATGCTCTGCTGAAGCTGGCATCGCAATAGACTAATATCAAGGCAAGGTTTTCTGTCTGTTCACTTGTAAGCATGTTAGTGCCAATACTTACTGCAGTTGCTGGTTTGAACAGCTTAAATGTTACTTACTGAGTATCATCTTACTTGCTAACTAGCATTCTACACTACATGCTGGCATCGCACAGAGCAAACTCAGGGTTCTTTGGAAGTACCTGTCATCTCTTTGGAGGGCCATGAAAAGTAAGGTGCTGTGTTTCAGAAGACATTCTTAGCAAATTTAAGATGTAAACCACAGGGAAAAAAACCATATGGTGCATATAACATCTCTCAAATGAAAAACTAAAGCTTCTTATGGAAGGAGTCTTGGGGGATTCTGAAGTCAAATTGTAAGGAACAAATGTTCTATTTTAATTTTGGCCTTAAAACTTCCTCTCCTGGAATGGTCTCAATCTCACAATCTCTGCTCAGCAGCATCCTTGAAGCTAGAGACTCCTGTTGTTTTTCTATTTTGCTTTTCTTTAAGGAAAAAAAGTCCTCAGAGCTCTACAGAAGAGTTTCAGCCCTTCCTACCCAAGTCTTAGGAATCCTAGAAGATTCAAGAGCTGACTGTCCACATAGGCCACCAGCAGACAAAATTCCTCAAGAGAAATGTGCTGCTCTGCTCCACAACTCCTTCTTCCTCCTACAATACCCTCAGCTCAGAGGTATTACTCAGATAGGCCCTGCTCCTTCCTATCCCAGGCACCTGCATCACCACACAGAGGATCCTCTTCTGTAGCCTTTTCCCCTGGAAACGTACACCTTTCCTAATTCCTACTTGCCCAAGCCAGAAGGGGCATGTCACAGAAGGCTCCATCCAGCCAAGGCAATGTGTCCATCTTTATTATCACAAGTAGTGTGGTGGCAGCGCTGAATTAATGGTCAGCGTGGCTCCCAATTAAACTCCCCACTGAAGATGGATTTATGCTTGGTCTGTTTCAAAACACAGTGGACTGCAACTTATCATTTAAGCTGTCAACCGGGAAGTACTTTCCATTTTTAGTGTGGAGAGTTTAAACGCCATTAATTAATTTTGTTTAAGAGGTAAAGACGGAAATGAGTGAGTTTCTTTCACCAACCTGCCTGCCCTCCCTCCCTCCATCCCTCCTTCCCTCTTTCCCTCCCTCCCTCCCTCTCTCCCTCCCTCCCTCCCTCCCTTTCTCCCTCTCTTCCTCCTTCCTTCCTTTCTTTCTTCAGGAGAGAGGGGAAAAAATAGCCTGGTTCAGATGACTACAAGATGCATAGCATCATTTAGAGCCAGATTTTCAGGGTTGTCCTATCCAGTGACGGTGCACTTTTAGTGCATTTACTGTGGGAAAATTCTGGTGAAAAGATAGAACAGATATTTTCAGTCAATCTTCAAGATCATATGTGGGAAATTTAGGCAGAGTCCAATCCTTTTAGGGCTGAGTTCTTTTACTAAAAGAAAAAGCACGACTTTCTGTTTTTAAGGATTAGAAGTATTTTTAACCATCTTGGACATGAAATCAGACTCATGCTGAGGATTTGATGATGTGGGCACAAATAAATCAATTACTTTCAGGATAAGATTTCTATTATATACCCATGGTTTAAGATTTGTAAGATGGGGAATGAGGTAGAAAGGGGTTGTATGCTTCACAGGGTCATGCTGGCAAGTCAGATCCAGATAATCTTTGTAGATACTACATGAGAGTTAAGAGGGCAGAAGAGATGAATCCATGGTTCAAGGCACATGTTACTCTTACAGAGGATTCAGATTGAACTCTGAGCACTCTCATAGCAGTTCACAGCCATCTGTAACTCCAGTTTCAGGAGATTCAAAACCCTCTTCTGACTTTCAAGGGTTTCTGCATGTATGTGGTGCCCATAAATTCACTTAGGCGCGCACACACACACACACACACACACACACACACACACACACAAATAAAAAAGGAGAGAATTGAACTGAAAAGAAGAAAGTGGGAGTCAGCCTCTGGCCAACTCCAGTATCCACCATTTTCAGTAAAAATTTGTTGTTTCCCCTTCTTCTAATCTTGTTTTGTTGCTTTGTTAAGGGAGGTCCTAGCTGAAGTCTTGTTTCATCTACAACGAACAGCCTTTAGATGTCTTATCTCAGTCTGATAGCCTTTACTCAGTTCTTTCAAATGATTCTTGCTTCATCATCCTACTCAGAACTTGGACTGAAATCAAAGCTCACCTTTAGCCTAGCCATACCTATTAACATTGAAAGGCAGAGCTGCAGTGCTCACAACCCTCAAAGGGTGACTTTGGGGGTGGGAACAGGAGATGAGATTAATGTGGCTAATGGTGTCTCTAACCCTCACAACTTTATAGCCAGCAGACCCTGAGAAAATAAAAGAGTCCAGGACACAAATGATAGCTGTGCATGTGGGGAGTCCATACTGGCTCCTGCACTCCAACTCAGGGCTAGACATCGTCCTAGCAGACTTGAATATAATAAAGACCCAGGCTGCTAGACTCTAGCTGTGTTGAGAGCAGAAAGATGATTGTTAGGAAAACTGGAATATCTTCCCAACACTCCAGAACCAACTCTCACAGTGAGAACTGAGACATTTCCTTTTAAATGCACTAAGCCCTGGATTTTTCCTCCAAAGTGACATAACCTGGCCCCATGCTCCAAATCCTAGTGCTCAGAATGATCAATTCAAGGCCAACCTCAGCTACATATCAAGCTAAGACCTAAGGAAACCCTGTCTCAAGATATAAATACTTATATACATAAAATGTGATTTAATCCTGAAAATGCCGCTATGTTTTTCAGATCATCTGAAGAGTAAGTGGTTAATAATAATAATAATAATAATAAATATGATGGCAATGATAATTAATAGTCACTGAATCAGATTCATCTCATATAATGCACAGAATGCTAACCATCTGATAGAGTTGATCTCCCTGACTCCCCACAGCAAGCATTATTTTATAATTGATTTTTAAGTGGGGAATCTCAGATTTTTGAGAAATTTATTCCTGTAAATGAGAATGAAGCAGGGCTCTGTGCCATTTCCACTCACTCTCCCACCCATAACTGGTGTCCTGTGAGGAAAAGCAAGGCAGGAATGGCTGGAGGTGATGAGACCACAGGTGGCAAGACCGCGTGATAAGAATAGTCTTCGGAGTCAGGCTTCAGGGAGATAACTTGTCTAATTGGGGGAAACAAAGGCAATTTAAACCCTTTGGGGGGTGAGTAGCGGTGATAGGGTTCGTATGCATCATTGGCCAAGCCAGGTGCTGGAAATGCCTCATTTGCATAAGGGGGAGTTCCAGGTACTGCTGGACATGACCTTGTAAGGAGAAAGGAAGTTTAACCTGGCTATTGGTCTATGTGACTTCTTCTAGTGGGACAAAGATTCAGGCAAAGGTGGGGACAGAGGTCTTTGTGCACCAGGACATGAATGTGGGGATCAATCCTACTCCTGCCAATCTCAGTACAAGATTTCCGGGGTTTGGACACATCTCCACCCCCCCCCTTCTCCAGGCCTGCTCCCCACAGCTCCATGCCCCACACCTCTGCTGGATCCCACAGTTCTGGAATCTCCTTTCTAAGTTTTCAAGCTCACTTCCTTTTACTGCAAAGGCAACAGGCAGAGTGCAGGAGTACTCTAAGGTGTTTAGCAGATTAAATGAAGTCTTTGGTTAGGCTTTTGTGTCTCTAAGGGATGCTGTCCACTGTGACTGAAATGAAAATTACTTGTGTTTGGTTCTTAAAGAGTTCAATATGTCTGAACAATTGGCATGGAGATTTTCAAGAAAAGAAAAAAAATGATACTGAATGTATCACTTGAGGGCAGTTCTAACTTTGTTAAATCCAGTTAGAGAAGCTTTGCTGTTGAAGGAACTTGTATGTGCCCAGGTGACTGCTGAGGCAAGCTGGTGACCAGTGACTGGGCAGGAGGCTACCTGATTGGGCAGCACATCTGCAGAATGAGGCACAGCAGTAGATGGATCTAGCTTCTTTCTATAGAATCCTCCTTAGCCTTTCCATCTCCCTTGACAATGTGCAAACAGGAACAGACAAAGACATAAATTATGTAAAATGAGCTTGGAGGCTGGGAATATGGCTCAGTGGGAAACATTCTTGCTGTACAAACATAAGGACTGAATTTGGATCCACAGCACCCATAGAAAAACTGAAGTTGATGTTGTACAGGGGTGGAAAACAAAGATAGCAGACAGCAGTCTAACAGAAATGGCAAACTCCAGATTCAGTGAGAGACCCTGTCTCAATAAAACAATATGTGAACCATGACAGAAGATAACTAAAGTCAACCTCTGGACTAAACAACACACACACACACCTGAAGTTTGAATATACATTATCACCGAGACTCATACAGAGATGTAGACTTCCAGCTGTTCACTGTCAGTGCACAGCATACAAACCTAGCTATATGAGATCTTGGTCAAAAATATGTGCATGCATGTGTGCTGTGTGCATTTATGCTCAGGAAGGACTTTTTTGTTGGTTGGTTTTGTTTGGTTTTGTTTGGTTTGGTTTGGCTTTGGCTTTGGTGCCCAGTCTGTGGGTATGGGTTACGGTGGTAGGAAAGACCTGGTGTTTGAGGCAGCTGGTCACATGTCAGAATGTAGGTGCTTAGATTTTTTTCCTTTTAATCTAGAACCCTAGTCATGGAGTTGTACCTCCCATAGCTAGGTTATGTCTTACCACTTCAATTAATCTAAATCTACAGACTCTCACAGATATGCTCAGAAGTTTGATTCCATTGTGAATCCCATCATGTTGACAATCAAAATGACTGAAATATTGAACTGCGAATTCCCAGCATGAAGCTTAGACATGAAGTCAAGGTGAGAGAACAGTATTGGGGAATAGGTCTAAGGGTTTTGTCACTATGAGAATATTTTAGTGTGTGAAGTGAGCCTGCTCCATTGGCTTTGAAAGATGAGTGTTTGTCCATGAGTCCTTGCTTGCCCTTTGAGTGGGAGAAATGAGTCGGACTAGCAGAAGGACCAAAGAAGGATGTGCGTTCCAACTCACCCAGCAAAAGAGAGTGCAGAAGGGTGATGGTCTGTCTGCTTCTCGGTATCACCAGGCCAGACTTTCTAACAAAAGCACTGGGAGAAGGAATAGCAGTATCGGTGCTAAGTACAAGGCTGGGACCTCACCCTACCTGGTCCTACTCCACCCCTTCCCTGGCTCTAGCTCTAAAAGCCAGCAAGCTAGTTCTTTGTATCATGAGGTTGCCTTAAGGAGAAAGAAACAGGCTGTATGTAACAGAATGTAAGCTTGGTACACAATATTGTTGCCTCTAATTCAGAACTTGTCTGTGATTAATATCACATGGGAGTGTCCTTCAGAGAAAAACAACTTTGCACAATTGTGTGTGTATGGTGTGTGTGTGTGTGTGTGTGTGTGTGTGTGTGTGTGTGTGTGTGTATGTGTTCATGTGTGTACAGATGCATGTATGTATGCATGTAGAGGCCAGAGAATAACTTCAGGCACTATTCTGCTTGTTTAGGACAGATCTTCTGTCTGGCCACGATTCCTTCAGGAGGCCAGCCACTGAACCCGAGGGGTCTGTCTGTCTGTCTTTGCCTCCCAGGGCTGGGATTACAAGAATGTACTCTCATACCCAGTTGTAGGTTTTGTTGTTGTTGTTTTGTTTTAATACAGGTTCTGGGGATAGAATTCAGGTCCTCATGCTTGAAAGACAAACACTTTAATTGAGCCATCTATCTCTCTAGCCCCCTACTGTGTGATCTTTAACATCCCCAAGCAGGTCATGGGAACTGCCAGGGTTTTCCCCTATAAGACAATAGAAAAACAAGTTCTGTATTTTCATATAAAAGCAATGTTATTTGGACTGGAGTGTAAGCCCTGAATGCTGGAAGCTCAGTCCAAATGGGACACTTCCCCAACATCCAAACTCTGTAGCCAAGTTCTTCCCTGCAGAAATCGTGCTGGAAGCCTACAGAATTCTGTGGGAAGATCTGTTTGAAATAGTTTTAAATCATTCCTTATTTTAATCAAGCTAAAAATATCCAAAGCCAGTCCTTCAGTATTTACCATTGGTCTCCATCTCCTCCTGTCAGTGCGAACACGTCAACAGTAAGGAAGAATTAATATCCCTCTAAGTATCCAGCCTCTTCCATATACATCATGGTTTGGATCTGGGCTGGTTCCAGTTTGGAGTAAGAGCCAGATTAATGATTTACTTACTTTGATCTAAACCAGATTTCTCTAGTTGAGATCTATTTTTTTTTAAATCTTTTTAGATTTACATTTTACTAAAGCAAATGCAGGGGTGTTTTGTTTGTTTGTTTGTTTTGCTTTTGAGTTGAAGGACAAGCTCAGAGAGATCATAGCTCAGAGATCATAACACCATAAAACAAACAAACAAACAAACAAACAAATCAATGATCAGTGTCCTCAAAAATAACAGCCCAGGGTGTGGACATCTGTGAATATTAAGTTCCGGTGTTCCAACCAATTCTGGCATTCAAGCTATTCTTTACATTTTTGGTGGGGGTTTTATTTTTGTTTATGTTTATGTGTGTATGTGCATTTGTGTGCATGTGTGCATGCATGCATGCATGTATGTGTGTGTATGTGTTTAGGTGGTAATGAATGCCAAGTTGTACTTTAAATGAGTGAGATATTACCCCGAAGGTCAGTTTTAGTTTTCAACTGGCTGTTATTTCCAAACTTTGAACTTGCTGTGGTGTTTTGTTTTGTTTTTAATTCAGATACATCATATTCTGACAAAGTCTGATATGAGATGCTAATTTAATGGAATTGAAGAGATTGAGATTTTAGAGCGAGGCTCAGGGGTGACCTGTTCCTTACTAGTAGATGTCCTAGGCAAGGCACACACTTGTCTCAGCATCACTTTCTTCAGTGATGTATAAGCATTTACCTTCTCTGATTGCCAGGGAAATACAGAGGCCAAGAGTGGGAACAGTGTCAGGAGCACCAAGTGCTTGGCAAATATGTGTGAATGAGTCTGAGACCAGAAAGCCCCTGCCATACCCATTAGGTTCAGGGACACAGAGTCCACATGTAGGCATTCTAAAGAGATCTTGTATGCAAAGGTAAGGTTTTGATGGGTTGGAGATGAGCGTCAAACCTCAACAAGCACTCAACAAGAGTGTTTGTTGAGGTTTGGTCTTTTGCTATGCTAAATACTGGTTGCTCTCAGAGACCTCAAGTAGATCCAAGTGATGCTATATAACCTTGCCCCTAAGTTATTCTTAAGTAATGAATAAAAAATGTCCAGAGCCAATAGCTAGGCAGAAGAGATATAGGCAGGATTTAGGGTTTCTGGGCTTGAGGTTAGAGAAGAACCATGAAGTGAGAAAGGAGATGGAGGAGGAGAAGCCACAATGGACCAGGAAAAACAACAAATAACAAGGATTTTTTATAGATGGGGAATAAGTTAGTATACCCCTAGATCTGCCCAATCTAGGTGAATGGCTTATAATTAAAGTATTTGGATTGTTTGTCTTTTATATGGGCTTGTTAAGATTGTAAAATCCAACAGAGTGCTGTCTCCTTTCTGAGTTCTCTTATAACCCTGCAGTTTTCTCCAGTGCTTCAGCCAGGGAGGGTTTCAGAGGTCCTGGGTTCCAACCCAAATACCTCTCACACTCAGTGTGGTGATTACTCCTGTAATTCCAGTACTTGGGAGGTATGGACACATTATGGTTACACAGTGAGTTCAAGATCACAACCATGATTACTTGAGACCCTGCTCCCAAACCAAAATTAAACAAAGAATCTCATTAAGTCTTGTTTAACCTGGTGTGTCTACAGTGTCATCACAAGCTTGGCTACTGGTGACTCTCACCCATAGAGATCACTTCCAGTCCCCAGGGTCAAACAACACACTTTGACTTTCTACTGTAGGCTCTCTAGATAGGTTGAACTTGTTAGCTTTTTAGTTAGCCACATTGGTGTTAGAGTGAGTATTTCCAAACAGAAAACTGATAAAAAAAAAAAAACAACAACAACAAAAACTAAACTAAACAAACAAAACTCACTAGAGCCCAGCTCAGTGTTCTTGTGATTCTTACAGGACAAAACTCAGCATCACAGGCCACTGTCAGTTCAGCACACCTGGCATGTTTGATGAAGTTTGATGATCTATCAAGTTCTCAAACTTAATATGTTCAATAGAGAACTTTCCTTCCTTTCCTGCATAGAACAAGATGGCTGTGTTCCAGGTGATAAACCTTCTAACCTTTCTTTGGAACAAAATCATAGGATTTTTACACACACACACACACACACACACACACACACACACACACACACTTATATACAAGTAAATCTAATATGGATTCTATTTTAAAACCTCTTTCATATAATGGTTTCCATTTATCACTGTCTCTACTACTGACATTCTAGTTAAAGTCACAGTGGCAATAAACATTGTCAACTTAATAGGATCTAGAATCACCTAGAAGACAAACCTCTGGGCATGTCTGAGAGGGCATTTCTAGACTGGGTTAACTGAGGAGAGAATACTTTTGTTACTTCTGTTGCTGTGAAAAAGCACCATGACTAAAACTTATGGAAGAAACAGTTTTGTTAGTTTATGTTATGTTGGGATAACAGTCCATCAAGGCTGACAAGCATGGCAACAAGAAGAAACCATGGGCACGGTAGCCAGAGCAGGGAGCTGATAGCGCCCATCCTCAATTACAAGCACATATTTGGTGATGCTATGTAATTACAGTCTTCCCCCAGTAATGAACTTCCTCTATCAAGGCTATACCACTTAAGCCTCCCTAAACAGTACCACCAATGAGGAACTGTGCACTCAGATACCAGAGCCTATGGGAAGACATTTCTCATTCAAACCATCCCACCCACCCTAAATGTACATAGTAAATACAATGTGACCAGCTCTCTCACACTCCTACCTTGTGCTTTCTCATAGTATAAACATACTCTCAAGTCACAAACCCAAACAACTCCCCCATTTCCTCCAACCTTATTAGCTATTTGATCACAGCAACAGAAAAGGTAGCAAAAAAAGTCACTTCTTTTCCAGTAGGCTTTCACTATGTAAGCCAGGATCACCTGGAACCTTCTATATAACCCAGGGTGGGTAGAACTTGAGATCCTCCTGCCTCAGCCTCCTGAGTGGTAGCATCACTGACAGCTGCCACCACACTTAAATAGTCCCCATCATTTCTGTCTAAGATGAGGATTCTCTTCTAATTGGTTCTATTCCTGCCCTCCTCGCACCTCCTACCCAGCATGTCCAACACCCAGCCTACTCTCTATGAGAGATCCTTCCCTCTGATCTTGTCACAGATGGCTTGGCTCTGAGATGGCTCTCTCTGTAATAAAAATCAATACTTCCAACCAGAGTTACAAGGCTCCATAGGCTACAGTTCCAGCTATCTAACTTGCCTTCTACCTAGTCTTTGTCCAGGTCTGAATATTTCTATGTAGTTGGCTCTAACTTAAAGACATCCCATGTACTGATATGTTTAGGGCTCTTCCTGGGTCCTATTTCTTCCTCATCTTTCCACTCCATAGAAGCCCTCTCTAATGGTACTTGTATACTCACAATCTGTTGTTTTGCATTGTTTGACTGTTCTCATCATACCATCATTGGGAATTTTATTGCATCATATTATGCCCTAAGGATGCTACTGTTATATGTACTCTACCAACTCTCACTGCTATAGGAGGACAGAGGTCTTATCAGTGGTACTTCTTAATAGATTTTCAGGTCTAGAACAGTATTAGCTGCCAATGCTAATAATTACTGTTTAACATAAACTAATACTTTATTAATAATTCATGCTTGTAGTTCAAGTGGTAGAGTGTTACTAGCATGCAGGAAGCCCTGTGATCTATATCTAGCACCATGTAAATACAATGTAGTGGTACACATCTGTAATCTCAGCACTTGGGATATGGAGGTAATAGAATCAGGAGTTTAGGCTCATCTTGGATTATAAAGTGAGTTTGAGAAAAGCTTAAATTACATGAATGAGATCCAGCTTCAAAATATAAATAAATAATAAACAAACAGACAAATTCTTCAAAATGTAAATAAATAAGTAAACAAATGAATGAACGGATGAATGAGTGAATGAATGAGCAAATGAATAAAGGTTTATTGAGAGGATGATCTCTTTAGGACCCTAATAAATGCTGGTTTCTCAGCTCTCTGCCAGAAAGAGTCACTGAACCATTTCTGTTTATCTGAAGCATTTGTGCTTAGGGTCCAAAGCCCAGCCAAAGGTCTATAAAGCTGCTTCAACCTCTCACCCAGGTGTAGCTAGCCTATCTGTCCTTTGTCTTCACCCTATTCCTCTGGTGTCCATAGCTCTACAGCCACACCCCATCAATGGCCTACAGGACTATGGTGCCTTTCCTATAGAGGTGTAACAATTTTGCCACTTGTCTGATACAGTGGGAGCTAAAAGCCAGAAAAAATGATATTTGAATAAAATAATAAAACTAAAAAGGAACTGCAACCCCCTACACATGTTCTTTGTGCATTTGTATGGCTGCCTTGAAGGAAATTGTTCAAAAGTTTCCTGACTGAGTCTTTCAGCACTTCCTTGCTGACAGATATAGAGGCACCATAATTTCCTTGCCCCATCATGTTGGTAACATTGTGTATTAATTACTTTACTCATTGCTATGACCATATACCAAAAAACAACAACAACAACAACAAAACCCCAACTTAATGGAGGGAGGTTTATTCTGGCTTACAGTTTGAGGGGCTACAGTCCAACAAGGCTGTAGAGGAATGGTGGCAGAAGAGGTGAGGTGACTGGTCACATTGTGTCCATAGACTGGAAGCTGACAGCAGACAGTCAGTGGATCAGGGCAATCCACAGGGCAAGCCTACTCCTAGTGGCTAACTCCCTCCAGCAAAACTCCACCTCCTAAAGGTTTCCAGGCTTTCTAAAACAGAGCTACCAGCTGAAAACACATGAGCTCACAGGAGACATTTCATATTCAAACTATAATATATGAAGGGTTCCATACATTGTAAACACATCAGAAGTATCTGAAATAGGTCCATGTATCAACTATTGCTGTTTTGATTTTTCTCTGCCTTTGTGTTGCTACCCGTTTACCATTTTCCTCTTATCTGTTAGCTCCACCTAACCTCTGTTCTCTCTAAGTTCCCCCTTCTAGACAGGCAGGCTATCCTGGTGTTAGGCATTGCTGGGAAAAACTCTGCACCGGAGCAATCATTTCCCAGAACTTGGTATGATAATACAGATAATGCACTTTAAGATTATAGATGTCTTTCATCCAAAGCCTCCAGATGGCCTGAAAAGTTGAAAAGTTGGAAACCATGCAGTAATCTATTCTGGGCATTCGGGGGGAAAACCATAACAGGAAGGGGTCTATATTAGGTAATGGAGATCATGAGAAGTATGCTTATCCTATAAAGCCACATCAACGTTCTCATCCTCATTAACCCATGTTTGGCAGCTCTGGGCTCAAAAATCACTAAGAGCATCTCTATCCCTAGCAGAAACTGCAGGACAGACTCTGGGTTGAAGCTGAATCGCAGGCTTGTTATGAGACTTCATGATAACTTTTTTATTCTCACAGATTTCTGGCTCTCTGTCTTTGACCTTGGGACCTAAGAAGTTGGACTCTAGGGTTTTCTACCAATTATCAGCCTCTCTTAGTACCTATTAATACTGATTTTTCAACATGACAGGATGTAGAACAGATAGGACATATACCTTTGGGCTCATATGAGGGAAGAAGTTTCTAGATCATGTGAATTGAAATGGGAAGACCCATTTTACTTGTGGGTGGTATCCATCCACTGGCTGGGGGCTTAGACCAAAAGAAAATAGAAAAATAGTTCAGCATAGCATTTATCTCTTTCTGCTTCCTGACTGCTCATGCAATGTGACCAGAAGTCTTGTATTCCTGCCACATTGGCTTCTCCACCCTTCAACTGTGAGCTAAAATCAATACTTTCTTCCTCAAGTTCTTTTAATCAGGCATTTTGTTACAGCATTGGGAAAAATAACATAGGACAGTATCACCTTCTTGAAGTGGAATCATGTGATGTTTTTCGGGAAGCTGTCTTATAAGAGGATATTTTGCTGAGATCAGACAAGTGGTGCTTTTCTAGAAGCTGCCTGGTGAAGGGACATGTGATGATTTGCTGGAGCAGATGCTTGAGAGGACACGTGATGTTTGAAAGAGTATAAGTATAACGCAACAGACAGTGGACAGGACTCGGGCATTGATTCACCTTGCTAATCTTCATTGGTCTTGGCTGATGCTGGTCTCCATCGATGACACTCTTGCACTGGTTTGCCTTGCTTTCTTCTCTGATCTTCACTTGTTGTGACTTTGTAGAGAGAACCAAAGAATTTCTGGTGATGCTCCAGCTGCTTCTTAGTGCTTCAGCAGACTTGTGCTTATCACATCAGCAGAGCCTTGCGGCTTCTTCTAGATTGAACTGCTGCTGCTGCTGCTACTACTACTGCTGCTGCTGCTGCTGACTCCTATTTGGTGTTTTGCTAGTGGATTGGATTGCTGACAGTGAAGATCGAGACCACCCCAAAGAACTATTTCTAAACAGGTCCACCTCCCCCTAATCCTGTTAGCTATCTTCCTCCCCTACCTTTGGTTGGTGGGCTATAAAGGAGGTTGAAGCATATAAGAACCCTTAAAAAAGTAGGTTTTGAAAAATATAAGCCTACACCTTCTCTCTTCTGCCTTCTCTGTTTCTAACTCAGAGAATTGTGGTAAGAAAAGAAAGGCCATTCATGGGACACCATTTCAACCTTGTTCGTATTTCTTGGCCTGCTTCCATGAGCATGCCTAGAGAGCCATTTTCTTTATGTATTTTTTTTATTGTATTTACCTCCCATGATCTTCTCTTGTCCCCTTTGTTGATCTGTTTTCTTCTTCTTTCTGCTTTCATATCTGTGTATATGACTCAGTGACCTAGACTTACTAAATGGAGCAATGGTTAATCACTGAACAAAATGCCTCTTCTTCCCTCAGCAGCCATTACTCAAATAGAGAGACTCAGAAAGTGCCACCTTCTTCTACGTTTACCTTCTTTATAACTCCTCTTTCCTAGTGTTACCTGAGCCTTGGAGAGAGTGATAGAGGTGGCCCACTGAGCACTCAGCAGTTATCTCATTTCCAGCATGGTGACCAGAAAGCAGCTAAGTCTCATTCAAACATTCAGATTAAGCAATAGTAAGTAGGCCTCTGTTAGTAACTTCATTAGCAAGAGAATTCACTAGGCAAGGTATTTAGTTTCAGTCCAAAATGGACTGTCTTAAAGGCAGAAGCTCACTCCAGTCTGGGAAACAAGGGCCATGGGCTATTCTTCAGACACATCCAGAGAACTGGGAGTATTTTGTTATTTTAACTAGAATGCAGCCTCTGGAGGTCCTTCTGGTAGACATCAATCTTTTATAGTTTACAGCCCATAATGATATCTGGGGGGATGTGAGAATACAGTGTGTCAGGGAGTCCCTTGTACCAAATAGGAAGACAGAACGAACTTTAGTCTTTAGAGCAAGAAAAATGCATCCTTTTGCTGTGGAATTAAAAGAGGATGAGCAAATTGTAAGTGACTTTTAAAGCATACAATAAGACTTCCAGCCCAATTCATGGGGGGGAGAGGGATAATTGGCACTTCACATCAGTATTTTTCATGAACTATTTGAAAAACAGAGAAAAATGTGTTATTTCTCTGGAGCCACATCCCACTGTTCTTCAAAGCATATTGCTAAGGAATAAATAATAATTCCTCACTGGTGATTGGCACATTGAGTAACTTTGTGTTGGGCAAAATGTATCAGAAAGCCAACGGTTGATTTTAGACCTAATATATCCAGAGTCCTTGGAGTGAAGAAAAATTTTAAAAGATGCCACACTCTCTAGAGGAGGATCACACTCAAAGGTGTCTGTTGACTCTGGGGGACAGGAGTAGGGTCCTGTGCAGATAAAAACCCTGACTGTGCCCACAGGGACATTGTATTTCTTGACTGCATTTGGAACTTCACTTCCTTAGTTCCAATACAGTGAAACACATCTGTGACATTTACCCTTAAATTAGATGAAAAATGATCTCAGGACAAGCTCATTTGTTGGAAAATGCTGTGTGTTCCTGGTGTTTCTCATCTTCGTGGGAAAAGTTGGAAACCTAAATAAAACAATTCCCATCCCCTGTGGGGGAGAAGGGGGACAGAGCAGAGCTTGCCAAGGTAATGTGTTGTAGATTGCGTATGGAAGGGAGGTTAACTATCTCAGAGACAAATATTTTGTTATTTCTTGGCAGAAGGTTGAGGAGTGGGCGTTTGAAGTTAATGCCCTGAGTCCTGCTTCTAAATGTTTCCATGTCCTTCTGGCAGCCATGTGATATTAAAATCTTCAGTAAATTAAGTAAATGAGTAAAACATGTTCCACAATGAGATGGGGACAGGCTTCATGAATTATTCCTTCCACCCGTGAAAATATCACCAGGTAACCTGCAGAACACATCTTGGTCTCTTGTGTTCCTTCTTTAGAACTAAAATAATCCAGAGACTATATCAGGGCATAAGGATAGCCAGTGACTTATTCATCATGTTCATGTTCATGTTCTTTCAGAAAATACCCTATTTCAGTATCTATCTCTATGGGGGCGCAGACTTATAGTTCTGGAACACCAGAGCTTTCTCTTCCTGTGAATCAACTCTCCTGTAGCTGCAACCTCCTCATCTGTGAACTCTCCTGAGCTGGCAGGTGGTGGAGGTACCCATGTTACTAGTTCATGGGATTTACTGCCTCCACATTCCTGTTTCTCCTCCCTGCCAACCTACAGATCAGATCTCTGAAGATCTGATGTAGATCTATAGATAAAGATCTCAGTGAAGCTAAGAAGCAGGCATGTTTGGCTGCTGTGCACTTTGAAGCTATTTTTATGCTTTCTAGCTTTCTTAGGAAGTTGCCCAGGGGCTCAGACTCAACTTAAGTGCAGTTAGGATCTGGGAACCTGCTTACAAAGCTCTCAGTTGCTGAGTGCCCACATTCTTGTCTTGCTTCAGATTTGCATTGTCATGCTTACCCAGAAGTTTGAAAAGCATCCCAAATTGTGAGCCTTCTAGATGGCAAAACCAACATCTTCATTGCACCAGTTCCTGTGGTCATCGCTGTCAATACAGAGACGGGCCTGCCTAGCTGTTCTTCCCGCGGCTCAGTTAGCATCCAACTTCCTGACCCAAGCCAAAGCGTGAGCACAAGCATGGCCACTTATAGCAGAACTATATCAGTAGTTCCTAAACTGCTGAGCCACTTGAGCCTTTCTTTTTCTTCTAGAAATGATACTCAACCTAACTAACAGCCAACTATATGCCAGTTATATGACCCATGATCTTGCTCTCTTCTCCCTATACTATCTTCCTATTTCATCATAGTTGAGGGGCCTTGTCTAGACTGATCCAGTAAAAATCATCCTCATGGTATTGAGGAAGATGCATGTGTATACTCAAAGGAAGAGAGAGATTGGGGGCAAGGATGTGGCTTCAGTTCCTGAAGTCTTGAGGTCCAGCACTGCATAAACCTGGTGTGCTGAATTTCAGAGTCAGCCTTGGCTACATAGCAAATTCAAAGCCAGCTTGGGCTGCATGAGATCCTGTCTGATAGACAATACATAGTGATCATGTGGTACCCTACTCTAAGTCACTCTACATTGTATAAAACAGTGTTCTACTTTTAATGATGGTTCTTCAGTTGTGTTGGGATAGCAGCAGGTGGCACAACCTAGCAGGAACAGCCAGGTAGGAGGGATTTGGACTAGCAGGGACATCAGGAGCAGTTCTCAGCTGTGCCTCTTGATGAAGTGAAGTGTTGCACAGATAGCTCTATAAAGCAAGCCTAGCCAAGCCTGGCCTCAATCACTGTCCGAGGAGTACTATTTATACTCCCTTCAAACTACATATGTCCTGCACAGGTCTTGCCTTATCATGTGCCTTGTGTCAGCACCTTAGTCTCACTCAGCAATACTCCACCTGAGTCTGTATCAGCTGACATCACTCTGCCAACCAGCCTGAGTCCACCAAAGTGGCAAGAGTCCTCCAAGCACACCACCAGAAGATTTTTGGTACATATCTCTATGAAGTTCTGACAAATGGAGCTCAACTATGCAATGTAAGGTGGACCAATACATGTGTGTTGTTGGTGAAGAATCTTTCATCATGTGTCCTTTCACATGCTTGCTACAGCAGAACATCCTTTCTCCTGTGTCTGCTTCAGCAAAATGTTTCTTCATGAAGTCGGTCTTAGCCTTTCACCTGTGTCTACTTCAGTGAAATGTTCCTTCACTTGTTTGCCCCAGCAAAACACCATCCAACACAACTGACTTTACAAAGAACCTTTAAGTTTCCACTTTATTTTCAGGTTGTGATTTGCTCTACAAAACTCCATTTAACAAATAAAAGCTTTTGACTCTATTTTGAGAGAGAAAAACAAAGCAGCCCCTGGGTAGACTCATAAGCTGTTCTATCATCAGGCACTATCAAAGACAGACCAATTAGTGGCTTATTTCTAGGGGCAGAAATGGAGTTGCCCCATATGTTTATTGGAGTGAGTTGAAACTGTAAGTCACATGTGTGTATTAAAATCATATCATGAAAACCAGGCCCAAGAACTTATCAGGCATGCTGGACCAAGGAAAGAATGTAAATTCTTCACCCGGGTGACATAAAGCAAAAGACATCCAACTCTGTGATGGCATGGCCCCACACCAACATATCAATGCGTATTTGGTAAGTGTATGTGGACCCACTAACAGAGGACTACTAAAATATCCCCGGACCTTCAGTCAGTTCCTTGCTGTTGATATGGCTTATTAAATGTCTTGCCTGTTCACCCCTGTGGACTTGGACCTACTTAGGGCTCCTCACACATTTTCTGTCCAGGACTCAGTTTGACCTTCCATTTTGCAGTTGAATGCTATAGCTTGGCTTTCAAACCCAACTCCAGCAGCCCCAGCAGCAGCTTCCTCCTGGCACTGGTCTGGGTCCTTTTCTCACCAGCACAGACTTTCAATCCACTTCTGAAATGTTTTGAGTTCTGCTATATCCCTTTTAACTTGTATCCATTCTATAAACCATATAAACATGAAGCATGCATGTAGATAAATGCACTGTATACTGTGTGACATGAGAGTTAATACCACTACTTAAGACTGGATAAAGGAACCTGCATTCATGTCTGACAGATGACCAAGGGAGGCAGGATTATACATGACAAACTGTTGACACTGAGACCACTAAATCTTGTGAATTTAATGTTAATCAAATAAGTCTGACATTCTAAAAAGGATCAAACATGTTTGTGTATGTTTCTGCAGTACTGTTCATGTACAAGAAGATAGAGAAGGAGAGAACTGCTCTCTCAGCTCAGTCTATTCCTCCACCTCAGCTGCCCCCTCCTTCTCAGAGTCTGAGGTGCTAACATCATCTTCATGATTTCATCGTTTTCTCACTCAGATTAGTTCCTGGTTTTGCAGCCAGCAGAGTCCTCTCATGCAGCTTCCCAGACACCCAAGTGTTTGCTAACTCCCCATGGAGACATTGGTGGATGTGGGCAGTAGGGACTGGTGGATGAGGCCTCCTCTTCTTCCCTTAGCCTTCAACTCATGTGTCTCCATTACTCACACCATATCTGTTAGAATTCCATGGGATATTTAACTCAATGTAGATTCCATATATTTTCTGTTGATAACATTAAAAACTCATCCCCAGGGGCTCCACAAATTCCCTTTGCCAGATCCTTTCCACCTCTGACTGGAATACCAGTTTTCTCTGCTCCAGCCTCACCACATTTCTGAATTAGGAGAAACTGTCTGGTCCTTTCAAATGTTGAGGGCTATGATAGGGTAGGGAGAGAACCCAGTTTTTAAAGTGCTTATCATGCAAGCACAAGGGTCTGATACAAGGGTTCAAGCTCTAGAACCCAGGTAAAATATTTGGGTTTGGTGGCACACATATTAGTCCCAGTGTGAGAGATGGACAGGGGCAGATTTCTGAGCTCACCAGTCAAATAGCTCAGCTAAATGGGATCCAGGCTCAGTGAGAGACTCTGTCTCAAAAATAAGATGAATTACTTCAGGAAGACATCTGACATCAACCTCTGGCCTCCCCATACCTACATACACATGTGTCTGCACAGTACAAAGACCTATATGAAACTCATTCACACACACACACACACACACAAACACACACACATACACACAAAACGCTAGACATGCTGTGATTGACAATACCCAAATCCAAATGTTCTGTTTATTTGTGGATTTGGGGGTTTTTGTTTGTTTGCTTGCTTTTTGTTGTTCTTCTTCTTGTTGTTTCTGCCTCAGTCCCGTAATAGAACTCTGAGGTTTCAAGAGTCTGCATCCAACTGCTGAATGGGAAATTCAGCATTTTCCCCAACTGCTCAGACTTCTTCTAGCAAATAGTACATGAATGCTATTACCATTTATCTAATAATTCTGCAGTCTGACAGGTAATGTGATAAAAGACAACACATGATAAATTTTCTTATAATAATCTATAAAAGTCTTGTTAGAATTATTTCCCTAATGATATTGTTTTATCACATGAGATTTTAAAAAAGGAACAATCTACTGCCTGCTTCATAAAGTAATTTTTTTTCATATGATGATTTTCTTTTTATGCAAAGATTTAGTGGAAGTTGTTGCTAAGAGAAATCAATGGCAACCCCAGCTATTCTTGAGAATGAGAAAAGACCCTGATATTGTTTACTCAATGTGGTTCTTCCAAAAGTCTGGGACTAACTTGATACTTACCACATGTATAGTCGTTTCATTTACAGTATTTGGAGCTGAATGACCAGGCTTGGAATTGGAGAAAGTTTGTTGTAACTGGGGTTCTGGGTTAGTACATGGCTTTGCTAACTCCTGTGCCAGAACTCTCTTTGTGTTAATAATGTCTCCACCCAAGTCATTACATTTTTCTCTGAAAATTATTGGGCAATAAATGTTGGAACATAACTCAGGAGATACAGTAATGGAATTAATGTACGTGGCACGGTAGTGCCTAACTGATGAATGGATTATTGGACAACAGAGCTGACTGAGAACATAGTGCCTTCTAACTGGGAGCAAGAATAATTGTCTCCTTCAAACATTGATGTTGCTGGGGACCTCGCCATAGACCAGAATGTAAATAATTACAGATGATAAGCTTATCCTAGATGTCAATCCATCCCTTTTATCTATAGCCAAATTGACTTGGTTTTTCTTTTCCTGTTTAAAAAAACTCCTCAGCTTCATTCTACCCATCCCCAAATTCTTGGCTCTCCATACCAACTAAAGACAGCATCACATCTTCCACATTTCCTGCTTTGCAGCAGAGTCCTGCTATGTGGCTTAGGCTAGCCTTGAACTGGAGATCAGCCTCAGTCCGGTACTGGGATCATAAAGGAATATATACCTGGCTTACCATATCCTACTTTTATTGCTACCTAAACTGTCCTTTTTAATTCTGTTTTCATTGCTTACTGGTCATTAGAACTGTAGATTTTATTCTGATTCATTTTTACAGAAATTCTCCATAGAGTTTGGTGAAATCCAAGTCCATCAATTTCCTTTCCACGGCTTTAAAATAGATATTGATAAACACTCTTTGCCTTTTATCTCTTAATTTCCAGACTCTTTTGTTGGAGGAAATTGGCATTTGATGTCAGTTTTGTAGATCAGGGATCAGAGGAACTCAGAAGTAACTATCTCCACCCAGCACAGAATTAATTAAAGCCATACTGCCTTCTCTTTACTCATTCAGCCCTGAGTGTGTTTAATGACCTGTGTCTGTTGTTGGCCTCAGTCCTGGAAATGTGTTATGGGAACAGGGACATTCTCACTGTGTCAAACTGTAGTACAGACTATGTGTAGAATCAAGGGTGCCATGTGGACAGCAAGATACTGTGGCTGGTACTGTGAAATGCTAACTTCCCTGTGTGAGATGTATTTACTATATAAGACATAGTCACAAAATTCACTTGGCATAATTGGTGTACTTAAAGAAGAGCCATGGGCTATATAGTTCAGTTGGTTGAGTGCTTGCCTAGCATTCAGAGACCTAGGTTCTATCCCCCAGTACTGCACAAATCAGAAGCAGTACATACCTGTAACCTCAGCAGGTACAGGCAAAAGGATCAGGAATGCAAGGTCACTCTTGGATGTATGACACATTCATTCTGAGCCACATTAGAGTGCATGAGACCCCGTCTCAGAACTGTGAAAATAAAAACTCAAACAAACTCAAACTAATTTAGCTGAAGACAAAACCAAACCAAAAAACCCTAGCCCATAAACTCAGCACCCAAGGTACACAAACATGTCTGTGGACCTTGGGGTTCACATAATCCTCTATCTCATGATCCTTACTACAAATTCTAATGTCTGCCAAAGGACAGGGGTCTGGCAGCAGGCCATCCTGCTGGCCTCAAGAGTATCCAATATACTTCTCCAAGGACATTCTAGTCTAATGTTATTTGTGGATGATCTTGTGCCTCCACTGCTTACCCTGAAGTATAGATTCTGTGGTTCTCAGTGACACCAGCAGGGAAGGAAGCTGAAGAGCTCTTGTAACCTTGACCTTTGAAGAGGTTGTTTCTAACCTTGGTGAAGCTTCTCAAGGAAGATGCCCTAAGGTCAACACAGGAGATTCCTCAGTGTCCGCCCTTTCCAACACCAGTGGTGTTGTATTTCATCTTTTGGACAATCAGGAAAATCCAGAATTTGGATTAAAGCCAACTGAAAATATGAAAGCCATTTCCATGCTAGCTAAGGTGTCTTGAGCAATGTGTGAAAAACTGAGGAAAGGGGTAGAGATGTGGTTTAGTTGGGTAATGGTTTGCCCAGCAGTACAAAGCTGTCAGTTTGACCCTCAGCACTGCATAAGCTGGGCATGGTGGTGTACATCTATAATATCAGGTGGAGGTAGGAGGATCAGAAGTTCAAGGTCATCCTTAGCCACAGAATGAGTTCTAGAACAGCCTATGAGACCATGCGTGTCTCAAAAGTAGATAAATAGATGAATGAATGAATGAATGAATGAGGAAAGTGGCCATAGGAAGATAGATCAAACAGATGCACAGGGCTATAAGAGCTAAGTAACATCAGCTCTTTGTCATTTTCACTGAACCAGGTCACCTCCTCTAATTATGACTGAAAACTGTTCAAGTATTAAATAATTGTAGTATTTGAAGACTGCTGTGCTTAGGGGCTGCCACTGTCCTACAAAATCTGCATGTAGAATTGATCTCCAAGCCAAGGATATTTGACCTCTGCTGTATCAAGGGCTCCATTTGCAATTTCCCAGAAGCCCAGTGGTTCTGCCTGATTTGCATTGGTATTTGCATAAATCTGCATATGTATAGTTTGCAGCTTTGGACCATGAGTTGAGTATGTCTTCTTATTTGTCTGAAAGTTTAAAATTGGAAGTAAAAATGGAGATTATAGCTATCCAAGAGAGAATAGTTGTGGTCCAGGAAATATCTTTTAGTTCTTCCTGAATGTGTCATTTCAGGTAAGGATGTAACCAAAACTCAAGTTTTTTTGGAACTTAAAGTCCTTTGAAGTAACTGCACTCAATCCTCTGCCTTCCATTTCTATAGGGTCGAAGATTCAGAACCTATCAGCTAAAAATCTCTGTTTTACTTTTTTTCCTCTTGTTCTTCTTCACCCACAAATGCTGAGATTACAAGTTCATATCACCATGTCCTGTATAAATATTCCTTTGTGTGTGTGTATGCTTATGTGCATGCATGGGTACATGCATGCATTTTTTTCTATAATACACAGGTGTACAGATATCTATGCATTTGAATGCAAGTGCCTGTAGAGGTCAGAGAACAATCTCAGCTGCAGTTTTCCAGGTGCTGCCTGTCTTGTTTTTTGAGTTATAGTCTCTCACTGTGCTGGGGATTGCCAAGTAGACTAGCCTGGTTGGCTAACAAAACAAAGAATCCTCCTGTCTCTGCCTCCCTCCCCAATGCTGGAATTCCAACTTACTTGGATTTTTTTACCTGTTTTTTGAAGAAGACCCAATTCAGGTTCCCATGTTTACATACCAAGCAGTTTACTGACTGAGCCATCTCCCAGGTCCCCTAAACTTAAATGTCCTTAGATTGATATTGATGCCATAAATTGGATATTGTTCCTAAACTGAGAACTTGCAAATCAGCCACATGCCAAACATCAAACAGAGAGAAGTAAGAGAAGCTTTTAGTTTCAAGCCATGTCCATGACTGAGAAACCCAAGGCTAAGCTCTATCAAGACTTGAGTCCTCCAAATTGCTCCAGATCTCTCTTGACCTGTCTCTCTGTCTCTGTCTGTCTGTCTGTCTGTCTGTCTGTCTGTCTGTCTCTCTCTCTCTCTCTCTCTCTCTCTCTCTCTCACACACACACACACACACACACACACACACACACACACACACACAGAGCTTTATGTCTTGGGACAACTTGGTGACAATGAGTAGAAGGTGAGTGGGCTGACTGGAAAACAAAGAAGAAATGTTCCAAAGCCCAGCTTAGTCCCTTGGCAGCCAGAAACCTTCTAGTATTGAACTATTATTTTATTCTCTATAGTTCTCAGTAATAATTAACCAGGAATTACAATAACAGAGTTTAAATCCATTCCTTTTATGTCTACTTAGAAGTGGATCTGCTACGGCCAGCTTCGAAGAAGACACTCAGTCACATGCCACAGTGGCAATTAGTCGACAACCCTGTGAATCACGATCAAATTATCTTTCCATTTCTGTTCTCCAGAATTATTCTTTTAAGTCTCTTTACATTTTTCCCCCCAGGTTCTATTTTTTGTCATAATTTACTTGACTCTCCACAGAACGATGAGAGCAGATCTTCAGGTGGCTTGAAGTAATGTGTTAAAAAAATATCCTCCTTCTGTAGTATGAAGGGTTTCCATGTGTGTGTTTGTGTGAGGCTGGGGGTGAGAGGAGGAGAGAGAAACAGAGACAGAGAGACAGAGACAGAGAGATGGGGAGAGAGAAACAGAGACAGTCAGAGAGGAGAGAGAGGAGGAAGGAAGAGAGGGAGAGAGAGGAGAGAGAGGGAGGGAGGGAGAGAGAGAGGGAGAGAGGAGGGAGAGAGGGAGAGAGGGAAGGAGGGAGAGGGGGCAGAGGGAGAGAGAGAGAGAGAGAGAGAGAGAGAGAGAGAGAGAGAGAGAGAGAGAGGAGAGACTTCAACATGGTTTCTTTTTTTCCAAGATAAACATTAATTCCACTTTCCCTGCCAGGAAACTTATTCTTGTACTAAGTGCAGCAACATGGGGGAAGAGGGGACTCTGATGCAGTCAGACATGTGTTACATGTCTAGTTCTAAAAGGTGGGTGTGGAAAAAGGCCTCCAACCCCAGCCTCGGACTTCTGACTGCATAACGCGGATATTCACTTCTTGTTCTTGTTTCCCTGTTTGAAGATGAAACAAGGGTTTCTTCCATCTCCCCGAGCCTGCATCTGTATCTGGTGACATGAGATGCCAGAAACATGTCCATTGTTGAGGAGAAGCACAAAATAGCTCAAGTATCTGCTGGGAAGCCTTCATTTTCTTGATTGGCTCCAAATTAAACAATATTGTTCTTTTCTCCACAGAAAGCTAAGAACATTTTCTGGAAATTCCAACATCTTGACACTCGCACTACATTTCCCACCCTGCCAAAAACACACATAAATGCCACAAAAATCCCCTTTCTGGCTGTGCTGTCTAGATTTTAGTGTCAAATTTTGATAAATCAGAATAAAATTCAAAGAAACATTTGGTGTGTCTGTGTGTGTGGTACACGTATGTGCGTTTTGTGCGGTATGAGTATGTGTGTGTTGTGTATGCATTATGTGGTGTATGTGTGTGTGTGTGTGTATGTGTGTGTTGTGTTTCTCAAACCTGTACCCTACTGGGAACACTTGAGGGTTTGCATGACTTCACTCAGTCTCACAGTTCCCTCTCCTCTTAGACATGACTGTCTAACAGAATGCCACCTCCCATACTATTCCACACCCCTTATCAAGTGCCTTTCTTCTCACATTTTCTTCTTTATCTCTTTTCTCCCTTTTTTTCTCCCCTCCCCCTCCCCTAACCCTTTCCCCTCCTCTCCTTCCCCCTCCTCTCCTTTCCAGTCCTCTCCCCTTCCATCCCCCTTCTCTCCTTTCCCCTCCCCTCTTTCTCTCCCTCCCCTCCCCCTCCCCCTCTCTTCCCCTCCCCTCCTGTTCCCGTTCCCTCCTTTCCTTCCCTCTACCTTCTTCCCTTTTCCATTTTAGGAGCTTTTCCCTAAACATCTGATGTTCTGACACTGAAGAGATGACTAGCTGTCATCTGACACTGACAAGGCAACTAGCTGACAAGCATGTGTTACTCTTGCAGAGAACCTGGGTTCAGTTCTCAGCCCTCACATCCATCACAACGATTCTCAACTCCAGCTGCAGGATCCAAAGCCCTCTTCTGACCTCATCAAACACCAGGCATGAACATGGTGCACAGATATACATGCAGGCAGAGTGCTTACACATAAATAAAGTATATCTTTTTAAAATAAAATAAATCTTTAAAGAAAAATCTGATAGTCTAATTAGGTCTAACACAGAAAGAAAACAAGAAAGGAAAATGTACCCCAGAAATGTACCCCAACTTTCTGAGTGCTTCTGACGGGATTCTTCTGAGAAGACATGTGGCCCTGAGATAATGAATTGATGAGAGTCTCCATGAAGAGGCTGTTAATAGCATGCTCACCTGTATCTGCCTGTTTTCACCATCCTTTTTTTTTGGCTTGCCTGAACTTGAAGATACTTCTGTGTTAGCTCCTGGCTTCCTCTTCACTGTCATGAAATAAGCAGGATGATCTTTCTGAATGCAAATCAGATTACATCACCGCTACCCAGGTCTTCAATGCCTTGTCATTTGTGCACTTAACTTGTCTGTCACCTCCATGTTCTCAGACACCGCCAGGCTGCTGAGCTTGCTGTGGGCTCAGATCACTAAAGGCCATTAGTCCTTGTGCCAGCCTCTCCACTCAGATCTCCACTCAGAGTTACTGTCTCAGATGAGCTCACCTTTTGCTACACCTGGCTTTTCTCCTCATGGTGTCACTAGACCATTATTACTATTTTATTATTCTTTTTAAAAATACATTATCTTTACCAACAGGGAATTTAAGATCTCATTCACCACTGTATCTCCAAAGCTAAAACTACTTGTCATGTCTGCAGGGCTTACTAAACATTTGTCAACACATGAATCATTCTCATATAATCACTTGATAGGTTTGCTGTAATTTGGTATTATTCCTCAGAGGGGTACATAGTTTCTCAAAAGAAAATATGGACTCCTTTTATAGGAGACATGATTTTGATTCATTGGTCTAGGGAGACAGCTCAATCAGCATGTGTTTAACATGCACACATAAGGACCTGAGTTTAAGTTCTAGTGCCTATATAAAAATACCAGGTATGGTGGTATACACTTGTAATACACTCCAGCTTTGCAGAGGCAGAGACAGGCAGATCCCTGGCCAGCCAAACTAGCTCAGTCAGTGACACATCAACTTCTGGCACACGTGAACACACATACCATTACTACCAGCACCACCACCACCACCACCACCACCATCAAATTTTAGCAGGCTTATTTGTATGGAAATGGTTCAATGCCTTACCTGAGTGTTTCTGTTTTCTCAATATGCCCCATACCCTGAAGTCCTTTGGTGATGTGTTTCCACCCCCTCAACAACTCATCTCTAACATTTGACAAGATAAAGAGAAAGTGAGATAGAGAAAAGTTGAAATCTTGGGAATGCAGGAACCAGACAGCTATAGCACAAAGGTAGTGGGATCATACAAATAGTTCACCTTTGTCCCTCTTCCATCTGACCCTCCCAGAAACGTCGAGTTGCTGTTAGAGATGCTCAAAATTGAAGCCAGAATTGCCAGGGCTGTGGTCGAGTATTGATGAGTGGGAAAGTGAGGAGGCAGATTTCCTTGGTGGCATGTTTATTTCTTGCAAAGTGGACTTGATTGCAGTACTGGCATTTATTAAGAAGAGCTTATTGGGTGGTGCTGGGAGAGAAATCTGAACTTAAATATCCTCAGAAAAGACCGGGGAGATGAGATACACTGTAGACCTGTAATAAATAATCCAAGGAACTAAAGGGAAAACCTGCTGTCTTCATTTTCAGTGAACCTAACAGAACATTTTTCTCTAGATGTCTCACTGGTCTTTGATGGGAATTTATAATACTGGGGATTTCGTAAAACTTCAGGTCTGGTAAGACCAGGCTAAATTGATAGAGAAAGTGTGCAGAGGGCTATTTTCAAGCTCACCATGGAATTTACAGTTACTAAGTCAGGCATGCTGGGAGCCAGGCTCTGAATGAAACAAACTATCTCAGGCTTAACCAGCACAACACCAGAGGTCCAGACAAATCACAAGGGCACAGGAAGCACCACGCATTCACAAGTCCACTGCTGGGCACCCCTCTAGTTCTCTCATTCTTTCATTAATTCATTACTTCAGTAACCTTCAGAGAGTGTCTAGTGTCTTCCAGCTCCAGGAACTTCTCTATTGTGGGGATTTAAGGCATTTTTTCCCCTTGTAGTTTAGACTCTATTTTATCAGGACATTTCTTCCCCCTGTGGAAGAAAGTTGGCTGCCTTGGGAAAAACAATAAGAATTTTTCTCAAGAAGAGAAAACAATTGATTTCAAACCAACCTGGAAAGGTCAAGTAGAGATTGGGAAGTTGATGGTCAACTAAGACACAGACTCAATTTTTATCTCAGAGTGCAGTGTGGATTTAATGAGGCCAGCCCTCAGTTAATCAGCCAGCTCTGCTTTCATTCCAAGACTTCTTACTTCATCCCTGAATTCTTGCCAACATTACCCCAGCAGTTTCCACACTCAGGATGCAGGAGATGTGCAAGCAGGAAGGTCCTTAGTAAATAACTCACAGAAAAAAAAATCACAGGAAAGCCTTCTTAATTCTTAATTCCATAATCTTGTAAGTGCTTAGATACACTTACTGATTTTTTTTGAGCCCCAGTTCTTCCCTAAGGTGGGAAATTACCTTCGCCTTTTTTTCTGTTGCAGTGAGAGGACCCAGAACCTTCAGTCAGAAGTTGACACGGTGTGACCTGCTGCAGCAAATACAGCAGTGTGGGCATTTCATAATAATCCAGAAGCTGCTGTTTCTAACTTGCAAACTTCAAGCTCTCTCTCAGTGGGTGACTGTTATGTGTAGTTTGCTGTTGCTTTCTACACAAAAGCTTAAAAGCAAAAGAACGGTTGCAATGGGCATTGCTTAGGATTTAATTTATTTATTTCCTAATATATGATATAGAATCTCACTCTTACCATACCCCCCTCTGGTCTAGAATTTGCTCTGTAGCCCAGTTTATGTCAAACTTGCATATAGCCCAGGCTGGCCCGGAACTCACTATGTTGCCCAGATTTGCCTAGAATTCTATGCTGCTCTAGATGGCCTTACCTTAAGGAAATTCTGCTGCTGAAACCTCCTAAGTACTGTGATTACAGGCATGAAATAACATACCTGGCTATGGGTTGCCACGTGAATGTATTTCCTGTGTAATCACTGAGTATCTAAAGACAGGTTGCCCCCATCATGAGATGTTGTGCTCTCTGCAGACTTGTGTGCATTGTTCATGGCTGGCTTTGCCACAATGGAACTCTTCTAGCTTCATGTTAGAGTCTTTGAACTGGAAACACCTTTGTTTTTTGTTTGGGGGGATTGTTGTTTGCTGGTTGGTTCGCTATTCCTGGAATAGGGTCTCACATAGCCCAGTTACTTCTGACTTGCTGTGTAGCCAAGGGTAACTTTGAACTCCTCATCCTCCTGCATCTATTCACTTAATTTTCCAAAGTACACTGTAGCTTTAATAAGGTTAAGCCTCAGACTCAGCCTTTAAGCTGATCTACTAATTTTTCTTTCATTCTAAAGTTTTATTCTGGGATGCCAGGCTCTTATCACCACACCTAGTTTAGAAGAATTTTTAAAATATGCTATTTACACCAATTTCTCTAAATGCCTGCAGCCATATAGGGAAAAAAAACCTCATATCTGAGGCCAAATCTACAACTTTCTGGTTCAAACCATAGCCATTTAGCAGAGGTCTAGGAAGAATGTCCCTTACCTTTTCATAATGGCTCATGGAAGAGTCAAATGCCATGACCCTAGGAAATTCACATCTAGTCTTTCTAGCTCAGTTGAATCCCTGGAGAAAGGTTTTCATTACCTTGAGTTGTCATGGAATCTAATCCTTTAATTTGTTTAAGTCTCATGAAGTTCAAAGGTTGCAGGTGGACAAGGTAATGAAGAAAAGGGACAGTTTGTTCCCCAGTCCTTCACTCAGGAAGGGATACCATGATTCCAGCAGGAGCCTGGCAGCTCTGATGCTTTCTGAAGGAATACTTATGACCAGGACAAGTATAAAGAATATTTGAAGGTCAAAGCAAGTACTTCCTTTTAAAATGAGGTGATTCTGCAAGTTTGTGGGAAACTGAGATTTAAAAAAAAAAGAAAGTTCTTGCTTTGGATCACAATGCAAATTGATGTTCTTCAGGAAACCCAGGGCCTGTTCCTTTGTTCTTTGACAAAAAACATAGGGCCTGCTTAACTCTCATAGCTCCCCACAGAGCCAAGGAATTCTCAGTTAGAGACACAGTCTCAAGTAGAAGGAGGAGGAGGAGGAGGAAGAGGAGGAGGAGGGGGAGGAGGAGGAGGAGGAGGAGGGGGAGGAAGAGGGAATCCATAAGAAATGGAAGGAAGAGGGTTCTCTGACTTGTTTCTTCATTCTAGGAGAGTATAGGAAGATTCCCCATAGCCTGTTCTTCATTAGGCACACATTTTTGTATGTGACCCTACCTTGCTTACTTAAGCAAACACTGACCTAAATGTAATCAACAAATTATTAATTTCTACCTATCTAAGGCTACCTAATACATCAATATTCATGCTTTCTTCTCAGGAAGTCACAGACTCTTGTCATTGTCATTTGTTATTTTTAAAGCAAACTATATTTATATGCTTTGTTTTGTTTCGTTTTGTTTTAGCAAACAGAATTCTAAGCAAGCTGTATATCAAGGTCTACACCTGAAATTCTAGAGTTCTTTTCATGACATGGGAATGATGGATGATGGGGGGTTAGCAGGCTGTCAGAATGGACACTTCACACTGGCAGTCACTGCTGCTTTTGGTTTTGTATAATATAACACATAATGTTTTATCATCAGTTACACTGTAGTGTGTAGCTTTTGCTACTATGTCTTAAGCTTTGGGAACAGGCTGCACTACCAACCCCCACTCAGATTCCCTTGTATCCACTGATGAAGCAACAACAACAACAACAACAACACACACACACACAAACACACACACACACACACACACACACACACACACACACACACACACACACCAGTTAATCTTAAAATGCCTTTGCTAACCTAATGACTGTGCACTGCTAAACTTCCCCTGCCACCCTAGACATAATCGAATAGAGTGGCCATTGGCCACTCAAACCAAAAATTTAGATGGCTTTATCTCCTGCAGCTACTTCCTCCTTCTTCTTCCCCAGCTCCCTCAATTCTCCAAACTCTAAGGGTCCTGCCCTGTTCTTAGTCACTGGTCTCTTCTTCCTTTACTGGTGGATCAAGAACCAATTGGTGAACAGGACCTTAGCATCAGCATCAACTCCTACATCACCCATTTTATGTCTCAACTGTAACTTAAATGAGTGGCTTTCTTTAATTCTTCAGCATGTGTGCCACCATGTGTGAGATGACAATTGTCAGTGCTTGAAGAGTAAATGTGGTTAGTGATCTGTGACAGTTAATGAAGCATGAGAAAGTCTAGACTAGAGTTCTGGTCATCTGTCCCTTTTGTGCCCTTGGGATTTGTTTATTAATTTAGAAAGACTTGTCCCTAAGTGGCACATGAGTTGTAGGTAGGTTTAACTTATGGTCCTTTAAATGTTCATGGCATTTGTGACTTTCAATGTTTGTGGAAGCTAAAAATCTGGGTATCTTAAGACATGAGGAAGCACAACTGGATTTGTGAAGATATAGGATTCTAATATTTGTTTAAGGGGAAATGAAGGCTAGAGAAGTAGTTGAGTAGATTCTTGTCTAGCATGCATAAAAGCCTCTACTAAAGCTTAGTGATGAATGTCTGTGTCAGAAGGCAGAGGTCGGAGGATCTGGAGTTCAAGATCATCCTCAGCCATACAGTGAGTTTGAGGCTAGTTGGGGTGAAGGAGAAAGGGGAGGAAAGGACACCAGGCTTAGCTCTTCACTGTCTTGTCTGAAGCACACAAAACAACTCGCTATGGGGACTGGGGCACTTACTATCCTTGCAGCCAGCATTCGCCAAAACTGTGGCTATTTTGATTTAGTCAAATAAAGCAACCAGAGGGCAACCCTGTATCTAAATCAACTGGGACCATTTGACATCAGCAGAGGTGAAGCCCCCCAATGCACAGCCTTCCCAGGAGTCTTCCATAGGGCAGTGAGTATAGAGACGTCCAGATTCCTCTGACTGAGGAGCACACACCCTCAGGATTCCCATCAGGAGTGATCTAATTCCAGTCTCTTTATTTTATAGATGCAGACATCAAGTCCCAGGAAATTAAACTCATTTGCCAAGGACTGTTTAGTTGCAAAGATGTCTTTATCTTTATCTGAAATTAATCTTTCTGTTTATATTTGCTTTCATAGAGAGACAATAAAATTCACATAATAATGATATCATTTTGTCTGTTTTCCAAGCAAGCTTATGTAAAGAAAAAAATCACAACTAACTTTTGGGAATTAAAAACATTAATAATAATGAAACTATTTTCCTATAAAACTGGGAGTATAGTTATTTCCAAAGTCCTATTAGGAAAATTATTAGTGCTTCTTTCTCTCACTAGAATTCCCCAAACAAATTTCTTTGATATTTTACTCATTATTTTTATAATTAGGCATAAAGTGATTCAGACTTTATCCATAATTTAGCAGATCCTTGTGGTTATTTCCAAATAAGATTAGTATTTCTGCACATTACAGATAAGCAGTCAGCCACATGTGATATAAAATCCTTTTTCAAATAATTAGGTTTACAATGTGACATGAGCAATTCCTCACTATTAGAAGATGATAAAATTAATAAGAAACAGAAAATTCTGCTGTCAGTGACTTGAAGCTAAAGGAGGGTACACATAACATCGTGGTGTCCCCATCAGGAGGCAGACATCCCTCTAACACATAATTTTAACCTGTTAGTTGAGAGTGGCCAGTGTCTAATACTTTCTTTTGAAAAAAAAAAAAAGCCCACATTGTCAGACTCTGAGTCTAAGATGCTATCTTTTTATGAGTGTTCTATGAGCATGTGTCACCTTTTCAGTGAGGCACACAGAGGCAAAGGACTACCTTCTCACCCTGTCAGGAACTTCAGACAGTGACTGGAGGTTCTAACGATTCCCTGGGAAGTTGTATTGTTACAATGGCTACATACTAAGATAAAGGAGAATTCTTTAAGTTCCAAACACTTGACCTTAACGTTGTGCTGATTAAGAAACACTATTGGGTGTCCAAGAGCACTCAAGTGGGTATTTGTTCAGAGAAATTTAAAAGCAAAAGTGCCAGGAAATAGAAATCTAAAAACAGAATTGGAACTCTGAGATGCCAGAAGAGAGTAAACCTTGTAATTCAGTATGGTAGGCCAGTGCTTCCAGACTTACTGCATCCAGAGTCAAGGTCATCTTTCTGAAGAGCATCAGAGGGGAGGTGTGGGTTAAAATGGTGCATTTGCCCTATTTGGGCTGTTACCAAATTTCCAATGCATGGAAACCCAACCTAGGACTTCTACTTCCTGACTTACAGAGACGCTGGACTATTGGACATATTGAACATTTGTGGTAAATGCTTGTTAATGGAATAGTCCTTACCCCGGAGTCTCTATGTCTAAGCTTCCCTCTTCCTTCTTTGGACTTTCTAATCTGTATTCTTCAGACTTAGCATTCATCTGATGTACTTCCAGACCATTCTGCTATTTCAGATACTACCTTAGCAAAAATTCTAAGTGCTAAAGACTCTTAAAAAATACACTTAGAAGGGAGATTAGGTAAGAATCCTAAGTATGCTGCCAGCCCTGGGACACTTGCCTAGTGACCTAATTTCATGGGAATTTGCCAGGCCTACTCTGTGGAAGAATTCCAGGCCTATCCCTTCAGCCCCATGGCTTATTCAGCTGACAGTGCACACATCCAGGCTGTTCACATTGTTCTGACCTTCAGAGATTGTCTTTAATAGTGCTCTAGTTACTACATAAATCCTAGGAAATGAAGGGACAGTCATGTTCATGGCTTATAAAATTCATACAACTCCAAGCTCTTATGTCAAATGGTAAATGTGTGTGTGTGTGTGCATGAATGTGTGCATGTACGTTTGCATGTATGTTTGTTTGCGTACATGTGGTAGCCAGAGACCATCCTTGGGTATGATTCCTTTAGTGCTGCCAATCTCGGTCTGGAACACTCCAATCTAGGCTTCCTGGCAATCAGGCCACCAGGATCTACCTGTCTCTTCTTCTTGGCACCAGGATTTCAAGCATATGTGACCAACATTTCAACATGGGTTCTGAAGATCATATTCAAGTCCTATGCTTGTAAGACAAGCTCTTTACTGACAGCCATCTTCCCAGCGCTCAGAATGATATGTCTTAGGCTGAATCGACCCTTTTCTCATTATTCTAGACTTCTGTCACAAGCATGCTGAATACTTTCAGAAGCTTCTGTGAATGAATTATCTGTTATCAAGATTGTTCTATGAAAGACAAATTTCTTGTTGCCCACATGCTTCTTTGTGTAATTCTTTTTTCTCTCCTAACTCTTTCTGAAGCCAGATCTGAAGTTATTTTAGACATCACTGCCAATTGGACATGGTTTTATATTGATCCAACATTCTCTTCAGAAAACTACCACAAAAGCATTGTGTGTTGGTCATTCAGAACTGCACTTTTAATTCTCTTCTATACACAGGCTTATGACCTTTCCAGAACAGTCGTACCTGGTTCTCTTCTCCCATCTGGAAATGTTACAATGGCCTCTGGTCAAAACCAATGAACTTAAGACTTTATAACCCTATACAGCCTGCTCAGGGCACTAATGGAAAGAAAGAAAACCTATGTTATTATCCCACTTTTCTTTCTTTTTTTTTTTTTTTTTGATGTTGTTGGTTTTGGGTTTTGGTTTTTGGTTTTTGGTTTTTGCCAGGGCTGGGAGAACTGGAAGGATGCTCAGTTGGTAAAGTGCATGGTATGCCAGCATAATTACCTAATTTGAATCCCTAGCACCCACTGGAAGCTGGGCATAGTGGTGTGTACCTATAACACCTATAACCATACTGGTGGGGTGGGGCAGAGATAGGTTGATTCCCTAGAACTTGCTGATGAGCCAGACTAGGCAATTGGTAGCTCAAAAACTGAAAGTAATAGAAGCAAACAGTTAATACAAACCTCTGACACCATCCCATGTACATGCACACACATATATCTGTATATGCATGTACACACACAAATATGTACTCATGCATATATTACATGCAAATACATATACAGAAATGTTAAGATAAAAAGGCTTTTTGAACTCTCATGCATTTATATATGTGGGATAAGGATGCAGTAAGACCAGAGGTAAACGTTGGATGTCTTACACAATTGATGTCCACCATATGTTTTTAGATAAGGTATCTCACTGAGCTTACCCCAGGGATCTCCAGGCTTCCAACTTCCCAGCACAGGGATCATAGAGACTTATTGTCAGGCTTAGGCTTTTTATGTGGGTTCTGGGGAATCAAAGTCCAAGCCCCATGCTTTACAGACTGAGTTTCCCCCAGACCATGAACATTTACATATCACTTATTATATAATATGGCACAATAGTTCTAAAAATACCCCATACTTACTTGAAACAAGCTAGTTTTTACCTCATTTTATTCATAAAATAAAATAGAAACATTTTGTTACTGTACCAAAAGTTGATGTAGCAAATTTTGTGACAAAGCCCTTTAGGTAATGATTAAAGAAAGTTTATTCCAGGTTAAAGATAGATAGATAGATGATAGATAGATAGATAGATAGATAGATAGATAGATAGATAGATAGATAGATAGATAGATAGATAGATGATAGATAGATGTAGATATACATGTAGGTATATCAGTGTGCTTTGAACCTTCTCTGTCCCTTCCTCTATCCCTCCTATTTTCAAGCAACACATATCTGATGGCCTTTTAAATAATTAGATTTTAATCAGAATGTCTGGTTGATGCACTCAGAGTCCTACAAGCACCACAAGTTTCAAGGGGAGGGGAATGGTGACTTTGGAGAATTAGGTTCTGTGCTCATCAAAGGTAACCTTCAATTCACTCAGACCCTGTGAACATCCAGGGTGTGCTATGATTGAGATGGGCTCTCTGGCAACAGTGTCTGAGCCTGGGAGTCAGACATTGAATGGAGGTTAAAACAGGAGTGGGTCCAAATTTGAAGGAGACAGCGTTGTTTTACAAAATTAAGTTTTTGGCATTTTGACTTTCCCAAGCTGGCTCCAAGTCCACTGAGTCATCTCTAATTTTTATACTGAAAGTCAAGATAAAGGGACCTTCAGAGTGAGAGAGGAGCAAGAAGAAGAGGAGGAGACAGCTTAGAAATGAAAACATATAAAAACCTTTACAGTACAAAGCCTTATAACATGTAGCTTTTTAAAAATATTTTTTATTAGGTATTTTCCTCATTTACGTTTCCAATGCTATCCCAAAAGTCCCCCATACCCTCCCCCCGACTCTCCTACCCACCCACTCCCACTTTTTGGCCCTGGCGTTCCTCTGTATTGGGGCATATAAAGTTTGCATCACCAATGAGCCTCTCTTTCCACTGATGGCCGACTAGGCCATCTTTTGATACATATGCAGCTAGAGACAAGAGCTCCGGGGTACTGGTTAATTCATATTGTTGTTCCACCTATGGGGTTGCAGATCCCTTTAGCTCCTTGGGTACTTTCTCTAGCTCCTCCATTGGGGGCCCTGTGATCCATCCAATAGCTGACTGTGTTTGCTAGGCCCCAGCATAGTCTCACAAGAGACAGCTATATCAGGGTCCTTTCAGCAAAATCTTGCTAGTGTATGCAATGGTGTCATCATTTGGAGGCTGATTATGGGATGGATCCCTGGATATGGCAGTCTCTAGATGGTCCATCCTTTTGACTCAGCTGCAAACTTTGTCTCTGTAACTCCTTCCACGGGTGTTTTGTTCCCAATTCTTAGAAGGGGTCAAGTGTCCACACTTTGGTCTTCGTTCTACTTGAGTTTCATGTGTTTTGAAAATTGTATCTTATATCTTGGATATTCTAAATTTCTGGGCTAATATCCACCTATCAGTGAGTACATATCATGTGAGTTCTTTTGTGATTGTGTTACCTCACTCAGGATGATGCCCTCCAGGTCCAACCATTTGCCTAGGAATTTCATAAATTCATTCTTTTTAATAGCGGAGTAGTACTCCATTGTGTAAATGTACCACATTTTCTGTATCCATTCCTCTGTTGAGGGGCATCTGGGTTCTTTCCAGCTTCTGTCTATTATAAATAAGGCTGCTTTGAACATAGTGGAGCACGTGTCTTTCTTACCAATTGGAACATCTTCTGGATATATGCCCAGGAGAGGTATTGCGGGATTCTCTGGTAGTACAATGTCCAGTTTTCTGAGGAACCGCCAGACTGATTTCCAGAATGGTTGTACAAGCTTGCAATCCTACCAACAATGGAGGAGTGTTTCTCTTTCTCCACATCCTTGCCAGCATCTGCTGTCACCTGAATTTTTGATCCTAGCCATTCTGACTGGTGTGAGATGGAATCTCAAGGTTGTTTTGATTTGCATTTCCCTGATGATTAAGGATGCTGAACATTTTTTTCAGGTGCTTCTCAGCCATTCGGTATTCCTCACGTGAGAATTATCTGTTTAGCTCTGAGTCCCATTTTTTAATGGCGTTATTTGATTTTCTGGAGTCCACCTTCTTGAGTTCTTTATATATATTGGATATTAGTCTCCTATCTGATTTAGGATAGGTAAAGATCCTTTCCCAATCTGTTGGTGGCCTTTTTGTCTTATTGACAGTGTCTTTTGCTTTACAGAAGCTTTGCAGTTTCATGAGGTCCCATTTGTCAATTCTTGATCTTACAGCACAAGCCATTGCTGTTCTATTCAGGAATTTCTCCCCTGTGCCCATATCTTCGAGGCTTTTCCCCACTTTCTCCTCTATAAGTTTCAGTGTCTCTGGCTTTATGTGGAGTTCCTTGATCCACTTAGATTTGACCTTAGTACAAGGAGATAGGGATGGATCAATTCACATTCATTTACATGATAACCACCAGTTGTGCCAGCACCATTTGTTGAAAATGCTGTCTTTTTTCCACTGGATGGTTTTAGCTCCCTTGTCGAAGATCAAGTGACCATAGGTGTGTGGGTTCATTTCTGGGTCTTCAATTATATCCCATTGGTCTACTTGTCTGTTACTATACCAGTACCATGCAGTTTTTATCACAATTGCTCTGTAGTACAGCTTTAGGTCAGGCATGGTGATTCCACCAGAGGTTCTTTTATCCTTGAGAAGAGATTTTGCTATCCTAGGTTTTTGTTATTCCAGATGAATTTGCAAATTGCCTTTTCTAATTCATTGAAGAATTGATTTGGAATTTTGATGGGGATTGCATTGAATCTGTAGATTGCTTTTGGCAAGATAGCCATTTTTACAATGTTGATCCTGCCAATCCATGAGCATGGGAGATCTTTCCATCTTCTGAGATCTTCAATTTCTTTCTTCAGAGACTTGAAGTTCTTAACATACAGATCTTTCACTTCTTTAGTGAGAGTCACGCCAAGGTATTTTATATTATTTGTGACTATTGAGAAGGGTGTTGTTTCCCTAATTTCTTTCTCAGAATGTTTATTCTTTGTGTAGAGAAAGGCCATTGATTTGTTTGAGTTAATTTTATATCCACCTTCTTCACCAAAGCTGTTTATCAGGTTAGGAGTTCTCTGGTGGAATTTTAGGGTCACTTATATATACTATCATATCATCTGCAAAAAGTGATATTTTGACTTCTTCCATTCCAATTTGTATCCCCTTGATTTCCTTTTGTTGTCAAATTGCTCTGGCTAGGACTTCAAGTACAATGTTGAATAGGTAGGGAGAAAGTGGGCAGCCTTGTCTAGTCCCTGATTTTAGTGGGATTGCTTCCAGCTTCTCACCATTTACTTTGATGTTGGCTACTGGTTTGCTGTATATTGCTTTTATCATGGTTAGTTATGGGCCTTGAATTCCTGATATTTCCAAGACTTTTATAATGAATGGGTGTTGGATTTTGTCAAATGCTTTCTCCATGTGTAAGGAGATGATCATGTGGTTTTTGTCTTTGAGTTTGTTTATAAAATGGATTACATTGATGGATTTTCGTATAGTAAACCATCCCTGCATCCATGGAATAAAAACTACTTGGTCAGGATGGATGATTGTTTTAATGTGTTCTTGGATACGGTTAGCGAGAATTTTATTGAGTATATTTGCATCAATATTCATAAGGGTAATTGGTCTGAAATTCTCTCTCTTTGTTGGATCTTTCTGTGGTTTAGGTATCAGATTAATTGTTGCTTCATAGAATGAGTTGGGTAGAGTACCTTCTACTTCTATTTTGTGGAATAGTTTGTGCAGAACTGGAATTAGATCTTCTTTGAAGGTCTGATAGAACTCTGCACTAAACCCATCTGGTCCTGGGCTTTTTTTGGTTGGGAGAATATTAATGACTACTTCTGTTTCTTTAGGGGATATGGGACTGTTTAGATCATTAACTTGATCCTGATTTAACTTTGGTGCCTGGTATATGTCTAGAAATTTGTCCATTTCGTCCAGGTTTTCCAGTCTGTTGAGTACAGACTTTTGTAGAAGGATCTGATGGTGTTTTGGATTTCTTCAGGATCTGTTGTTGTCTCCCTTTTCATTTCTGATTTTGTTAATTAGGATGCTGTCCTTGTGCCCTCTAGAGAGTCTGGTAAGGGTTTATCTATCTTATTGATTTTCTCAAAGAACTAGCTCCTCCTTTGGTTGATTCTTTGAATAGTTCTTTTTGTTTCCAGGTGATTGATTTCGCCCTTGAGTCTCATTATTTCCTGCCATCTACTCCTCTTGGGTGAATTTGCTTCCTTTTTTTCTAGAGCTTTTAGGTGTGTTTTCAAGCTGCTAGTGTGTGCTTTCTCTAGTTTCTTTTTGGAGGCACTCAGAGCTATGAGTTTCCCTCTTAGATATGCTTTCATTGTGTCCCATAAGTTTGGGTATGTTGTGGCTTCATTTTCATTAAACTCTAAAAAGTCTTTAATTTCTTTTTTTATTCCTTCCTTGACCAAGGTATCATTGAGAAGAGTGTTGTTCAGTTTCCATGTGAATGTTGGCTTTCTATTATTTATTTTGTTATTGAAGATCAGCCTTAGTCCATGGTGATCTGATAGGATGCATGGGACAATTTCCATATTTTTGTATCTGTTGAGGCCTGTTTTGTGACAAATTATATGGTCAATTTTGGAGAAGGTACCATGAGGTGCTGAGAAGAAGGTATATCCTTTTGTTTTAGGATAAAATTCTCTGTAGATATCTGTCAGATCCATTTGTTTCATAACTTCTGTTGGTTTCACTGTGTCCCTGTTTAGTTTCTGTTTCCAGGATCTGTCCATTGATGAAAGTGGTGTGTTGAAGTCTCCCACTATTATTGTGTGAGGTACAATGTGTGCTTTGAGCTTTACTAAAGTTTCTTAGTGGCTGCCCTTGCATTTGGAGCATAGATATTCAGGATTGATAGTTCCTCTTGGAGGATTTTACCTTTGATGAGTATGAAGTGTCCCTCCTTGTCTTTTTTGATAACTTTGGGTTGGAAGTCAATTTTATTCAATATTAGAATGGCTACTCCATCTTGTTTCTTCAGACCATTTGCTTAGAAAGTTGTTTTCCAGCCTTTCACTCTGAGGTATTGTCTGTCTTTTTCCCTGAGATGGGTTTCCTGTAAGCAGCAGAATGTTGGGTCCAGTTTGTGTAGCCAGTCTGTTAGTCTATGTCTTTTTATTGGGGAGTTGAGTCCATTGATATTAAGAGATATTAAGGGAAAGTAATTGTTGCTTCCTATTATTTTTGTTGTTAGAGGTGGCATTCTGTTCTTGTGGCTGTCTTCTTTTTGGTTTGTTGAAGGATTACTTTCTTGCTTTTTCTAGGGCGTGGTTTCCGTCCTTGTATTGTTTTTTTTCTGTTATTATCCTTTGAACGGCTGGATTCGTGGAAAGATAATGTGTGAATTTGGTTTTGTCGTGGAATACTTTGGTTTCTCTGTCTATGGTAATTGAGAGTTTGGCTGGGTATAGTAGCCTGGGCTGGCATTTGTGTTCTCTTAGTGTCTGTATAACATCTGTCCAGGCTCTTCTGGCTTCCTAGTCTCTGGTGAAAAGTCTGGTGTAATTCTGATAGGCCTGCCTTTATATTTTACTTGACCTTTTTCCCTTACTGATTTTAATATTCTATCTTTATTTAGTGCATTTGTTGTTCTTATTATTATATGTCGGGAGAAATTTCTTTTATGGTCCAGTCTATTTGGAATTCTGTAGGCTTCTTGTATGTTCATGGGCATCTCTTTCTTTAGGCTTGGGAAGTTTTCTTCTATAATTTTGTTAAAGATATTTGGTGGCCCTTTAAGTTGAAAATCTTCATTCTCATCTACTCTTATTATCTGTAGGTTTGGTCTTCTCTTTGTGTTCTGGATTTCCTGGATGTTTTGAGTTAGGATCTTTTTGCATTTTGTATTTTCTTTGATTGTTGTGCCGATGTTCTCTATGGAATCTTCTGCAGCTGAGATTCTCTCTTCCATCTCTTGTATTCTGTGCTGATGCTTGCATCTATGATTCCAGATTTCTTTCCTAGGGTTTCTATCTCCAGTGTTGCCTCACTTTGGATTTTCTTTATTGTGTCTACTTCCCTTTTTAGGTCTTGGATGGTTTTATTCAATTCCATCACCTGTTTGGTTGTGTTTTCATGCAATTCTTTAAGGAATTTTTGTGCTTCCTCTTTAATGTCTTCTACCTGTTTAGCAGTGTTCTCCTGTATTTCTTTAAGTGAGTTATTAAAGTCCTTCTTGAAGTCCTCTACCATCATCATGAGATATGCTTTTAATTCCAGGTCTATCTTTTCGGGTGTGTTGGGGTGCCCAGGACTGGGTGGGGTGAGAGTGCTGCATTCTGATGATGGTGAGTGGTCTTGGTTTCTGTTAGTAAGATTCTTATGTTTGCCTTTCTCCATCTGGTAATCTCTGGAGTTAATTTTTATAGTTGTCTCCTTTTAGAGCTTGTTCCTCAGGTGATTATGTTAGCCTCTATCAGCAGACATGGGAGACTAGCTCTCTCCTGAGTTTCAGTAGTCAGAGTACTCTCTGCAGGCAAGCTCTTCTCTTGCAGGGAAGGTGCCCAGATATCTGGTGTTCGAACCTGCCTCCTGGCAGAAGTTGTGTTCCACTCATCAGAGGTCCTAAGCTCTTGTGGAGAGTCCTGTGGGGACCTTAGAGGTGTCCACAGACTCTGTGCCCAAGGTGACCCAGTGCTGATGCCAACCGGAAGAGACTTGTGACCCTGGTCAGGCTGGGTTTCCATAATTAGTGCAGTCTCAGGTCCTGAATGATGGGATTGGAGCAGAATTTGTGTTCCACTCACCAGAGGTCCTAAGATCCCATGAAGAGTCCTGTGGGGACCTTGGGGGTGTCCACAGACCCCGCGCCCAAGGTGCCCCGATGCTGGTGCTGACCGGAAGGGCAACATGTAGCTTTTCTGACCACAAACAAACACAATCAACAATGTAAGCACATATCTAATAGCAAAGACAATCACCAAAGTGTGCTGCATAATAACACAATTTGAAAACATACATTCAACAGCAGAGAAACCTCAAAGCAATGGAGTGCACAGGAGGTCCCAAAATACTCTATGTAAAAGGGCCATACTTATTTGAAATAAGCTTTTAAGAGGGGAGGAAGGATACAGAATAGCTTCTGTAATAATATTCTGTGTTCACCTTTCTCTTTCTTTACTTCTTTCTTCCTTACTTCCTTCCTTTCTTTCTTTGTTGATGAATTAGTGCCACATATTAGTGAGGGGTCAGTGTGGTATTTCCATGAGATCAGCTTGTGTAACTATTCAGCTGTTCCTCATCCTTACATCCTCATCTTTTCCAAACTTCCTATTGTCACTATTCTGCATTCAGGTTCATGTTTTCAGCGTCCACCCCATATTCAGCTGAGTGTATAGTGCCCATCTATCTCTCAGGCTTATTTCATTTGACATAATAATCTTCACTTCCATCCATTTTCTGTAAATGCAGGATTCTGTCCTTTTCTATAGTTGGGTAATAGCCCACTGTGTCTGTATGCCATATTTTATGTATCCATTCATCTCTTTCCAGGCACTTCGACTGATTCTGTATCTAGGCTACTATGCACAGAAACACCTAGATATGCAGTGTCCTCTTTGGGGTGCTGGTTTCATTTCCTTTGGGAATATATTCAGGAGTGAAGTGGCTGGAGGGTAAGATGGATATGATTTTGGCCGTTTTTAGGACTTCCATACAATTGTAATGTTCTACCCTCTTACATCCTCACTGACTATTTATAGTGGTTGTGCAATTGTTTTGCAATTTTAACCATGGTAACATGGTATCTCATTGTGGTTTGTTTTATGCTTCCTTGATGGTTAAAGCAGTACCTTCTCAGGGTGACATATGAATAGAAGTACTTTAATGTTTATAACTGAATTGTCCAGTTGTTACATGGGGAATTTGTTACACAAAAGGAAAAGAAAGTACAAAATTTTATATTTAAATATTTTCTCCTGTTTTCTTAAAAGACTATTTTAAAGGGAGAAGACTGAAGTTGTTACAGATTAAGAATGTCCTGACTAGCCCCAGCATGGGAGAAGAGAGGAAGAAGACTCACTTTGAGGAGAGCTAGGCAAGTGGGAAAACATGTCATGGCTTTCTCCTGGACAGCTGAAGTTCCTCAGAATCTGTTCAGGCTCCACTTACCAATGGAAGGAATGGCCACAGGGTGGGGGATGAGTAGGGGAATGGCAAGGAGCCAAGGAGCTCTTAGCACCATCCACAGACACCTTAAATATGCCAGCTGCCAAAACATTCTCATAGGAACAGTAGGGGCCCACCATTTTACTGAAATATCTACACTCATACATGTGCACATATGCCCACACATATGCACATGTGGGCACACAGAAACAAGCACACACATTGAGATGTGCACCTGTTCTCATACACACTCACACATGCACTCAAAGTCACAGCACAGAGAGAGGATGACACCATCTCAATATGCAGAGAGGAAACAGAGAGGAATTTTTCTAACATGCATCTCAAGATGTCTGTCTCTCTGTTCTTTTCTCATGGACAAAGGAAAAGGAGTCTACCACTAGCCCTTTCAGCATCTGCTGACTCAGTGCCTTCCTACCACCTCAGAATCATCCCAGCCATTAAGCTGAGGATCAGATTGCCTGGGACTTACAAACTATTTAAGTAATGACAATCCAATCATTTATTTTTTCATCCAGAAAAAAAATTCATTGGACTCAAAACAGAGATAATGAAACTCAAATGTAGTAAATACTAAAATGTATGTAAAATGTAATATCATCTCAGCATTGTAAACTTAGCATTCATAAACATTTTGGTGCATTTGCAAACAATTTGTGAGTGGATGTTCTCAATTTTACCAAATTCCTGAGCATGGATGCTGATTGCTGATAAATCATATTGAATTATAAATTAAGTGACTTATCCTTTGCCAACTATTTCTGAAAGCAAAAATATTGTTTTAAAAGGTCCTTTTCATTGTAAAAAGAGATGTAGCCAGTGTGGGCTGGAGCACATTTTCTGTGTCAAATCTGCAGTGGGTGGGAACTCAAGGGCAGAGCAAGGTGCTGGTGCTGAGTCCTGCCCTCTCCTCTCGCTCCTTGCTCCTCACTCCTAGCAACTGTGTTCTTCTCCCATGTCTTTCTCCTCACTCCCTATCAGCTCCTCTCCTAAGCCCTGAACATGGTCAAATCTTCCTTGCTTCAACATTGACATCTCCCCTAGTTTTGTTTCTACTGTTGTGATAAACACCATGATCAAAGGCAACTTGGGGAGGAAAGGGTTTGTTCACCTTACAGTTTATAGTCTAACATGAAGAAAAGTCAGAACAGGAAGTCAAGACAGGAAACTAGAGTCAGGAACTGATGCAGAGACCATGAAGGAATGTTGTTTACTGGCTTGCTTTCCATGGCTTGCTCAGTCTGCTTCCTGATACAATCCAGGACAACCTCTCCAGGGCAGCAGTGCTTACAGAGGGTTGGATTCTCCCACATTAGTATTAATCAAGAAATTATTCCACAGAATTGCCTCCAGATCAGTCTGATGGAGGTACTTTCTCAGCTGAAGTTCCTTCTTCCCAGATGAACCTAGCTTTGGTCACGCTATATCCATCTGCTGTGGTTTGAATGTGATATGTCCTCCAGAGGTTCAAGTGTTTGAATAAATAGGCCCAAGCTGGTTGTACTACTTTGGAAGGCTATAGAAGCTTTAGAAGGCAGAGCCTTGCTAGGGGGAATGGGCAGGCCTTGAAGTTTTATAGCCTGGCCCTACTTCCTCTTCATTCTCTGCTTCCTGCCTACAGATGCACTGTGACCAGCAGCCTACTGCTCCTGCCCACTGTGCCTTTCTCTCTGAGATGGACTATATCCCTTCATGCTGGGTGCCTGAGAAACGCCCCCTGAAGTGGAAACTTCCAGTTCTTCGGAAAGTTAGTTAATATCAAATGATGTTTTGCTGGGGCACACAGGTGAAAGGATTCTTGCTGCAGCAAACACATAAAAGACTGTTTTCCTGAACCAGACCCAGGTGAAAGGATGGTTTGATATAGCAAGCATGTGAAAGGACCCAGGATGAAGGAGTACGAATAATGACCCCACAGACAGTGGGAGACGAGCACTGAGCTTTAGTTTGGTTTGCTCAGCCTCGCTATTCCTCACTAAAGACAAGAATGTATTGGTTCATCTTACCCAGATTTGTTGAGTTCAATTTGTGATAACTCCAACATTGACAGAAACTGGCCCAAGAACCTCTCATGAGGTTCTTGCTGCAGTTGCCATGTTTGCAGCCTTGCCTTAGGCCAGTTGGCAAGCCTGGCAGTTTCTTCAGGATTGAATTACAGCTGCCTAGTGTCTGCTTGCTGAAAGGACTGGACTGTAGATACTGGTTAATACCTGGGGTCTGCCTGCTTGGAGGACTGGTCTGCTGCTGCTGCTGGTTTGCTACAGGACTGAATTGCTGCCCAAGAAGATAGAGCTTGCCCCCAAAGAACTATTGTGAACAGGTCCACTTCCCCCATATCCTAATAACTTTTCTCTTCTACTCTTTCTGCTGGGAGGTGAGCTAGAGGAGAGGTTGAGCCCTTATTAAAAGTAGGTTGGAAATAATTTATGCCTACACCCTTCTTTCCTTAGATTGCTTTCATCAGGTACTTTGTCATGGCAACAAGGAAAGTAGTAAATATCCATCTATCTTCACCTCTCAGCCATTGCTCTGTTCCTCTTGCAGATCCTCAGAAGTGGTCCATATACTGTCTCCATTTTGTCCTTCTTTATCTCAATGATGCATAGTTCCTTTTATAGCCACTTGAGTGAAAGATTCTCACCAAAGAAGCTAGCAACTTGCTCCTAAATACAATTGGTACACAGATTTGTATACTAGTTTTGGGAAGCATAGCTGTCTCTGCTCCTGGGATAATTTTCTCCCAGAGATTCCCTCACTTCTCTGGCCCCTCCTTAGTCTTTCTTGCAGCCTCTCTTTTGTCCCCATAGGGTTTTCTTTGGTGTTTTAGCCAAGGTTCACTTTCATCCCTCTCTACACTGCTGTTGGGTACTTCTTCAGTTTATCTACTGTCTATTTGGTTGTGAGTCTGAAATTGGTCTATATTCTTACCCCAGAGTTCAACTTTGCACACTCAGCTGTGATAGGCACTTCCATCAGGCAAGTCAAATAGACAAAATAGATTTCCATTTACTGGTTGCTCCCAATATCCTATCCAGAGTTCTTAGAATCAATACATGGAAATGGAATCAACTGAGTTGCTAGCTAGAAGTGCTTTTGTCTCTTTAGCCTCCTTCATCTGCCATGTTCCAGGGTGTCAATGACCTGACTCTTGCATCTTCTCCATTACCATCACTTTTCTCTCTGATATGTCACCACTATGACACACATAGCCTCTGGTTTAAACTCCATGTCTGAACTGTCCTTTAAAAGTAATTAGTAATTTGTGTGTGTGTGTGTGTGTGTGTGTGTGTGTATGTATGTATGCACATGCATGTGTATGCATGTGCTATGTGTTTGGAGGATACGCATGGATGAACATGTACATGTAGAAGCAATAGGTCAATCTCTGGTGTCATTCCTTGAATGCCATCATAGTCTCTTATTGACCTGGTCTACAGAAGACTGTCTCAAAACAAACAACAAAAAGCTCAATATCTATTCATTGAAGATGTAAATGAAAAAACACTGGAAATACACCTGATTGGCTGAAATAAATTCACCCTCTGCAGATATCAGTTCTCCCAAATAACAATTTTGCTCATAACACTCATTTTGGTGTGTTCTAATGCCATTGAGAAAGATTCCTAGTATTCACCGAGCATTTTGAAATGGCATAGGCAAAGGGCCCCAGAGAAGATATCTATCTATATGTTGTTGAACAATTTCCTCCAAAATTGAAACATTTCATTCTGTAGAGAAGCATTTCAAGCAGGGGAGGTAGACAACTCAAAACAGCTGGAAGAAGTCCCTGAAACTGATCAGATTCATTAGGCCCCTCTCTGCCCGAGTAAAATAAAAGCTAAGTATTCCTCTGAGACTAGCTGTGCTACAAAGAAAGCTACTTGGAAGAAGCAGACACTAGGCCAACTGCCTGGAAGAAGTTAAGACTGATTGAGTTTGCTTGGAAGGGACACTCTCTAACTTGTTGAGCTGCCTCTGCCTGTAGGCTCAGCAGTGTGCACAGATTTCCCAGCTTTTGTACACTGTAACACTTACTGTGTGTATTTTGGTAATGTTGCTGTCTTTAAGATAAGTAACCCCTCATCCATATTTCTGCAAGCAACTCCAATAAAACTCATTGTTAATTAAATTGAATTTTTGTAGCACCCATACTTTGGCCTGTCATAGGCTCCCTAACTAGGGTGAATAGATGTGTGTGTAATATTTTCCCAGGAAATGTTTTGTTATATAACTTCTGTGTGTCTTAGACCTGGCTGCACAGCACAAAATAGACTACCCTTACCATAAAGGCACCATTAAAGGTCATTTAATACAACTACAGAAATTCAGTTAGTATGGAAGGAAGCCACTGTGTATGAGCAAGGTCAGATTCAGATAAATGCTATTGCATTTGAACATGAATCAGATGACATTTCAATTCCATCACCTTGGTGCAGTTGTTGCCATAGCTATAAAAGTAGGCAAATGAATACAATAGGTTACCAGATTCCTTGCCATGTTAGCACATGAGCTCGGGAATGAAGAGTTATCACACAGTTGCTGCTGCTAATTAAGGTCTTTATTTGTGGATTTTCGCACAAGGGTAGGCAGTTAACAGCTTTTCACTTGTTATCTCTAGGTTAGTTTATAAAACAGATGGCAAAAGTAAAAGAGGTTCCTAATTGGGGGACAGGGGTGTAATTTGGAAGCAGGGAAATGTTAGATCCTGGCTTGAAGAATGAAGGGGCCTCTGGTGGAACTTGGCATTCCAATAGCATTCCTTTCTCATGGTACACATGATGAAGTCCAAAGAGTTAAGCAATTTCTACAGCATTGCAACTGTGGGCACCATTATCCTTAAACTTATACTCTGATACAACTGTGGCTTATGCATTTGTATTCTTGTTTTAGAGTAAGCGTCTCTAAATATGACGTTAATGCCATTCAAGTATGACTTAAGATCTTTGAGTAATTCTTCAGCCAGAAGAGGATAGCTGGTGCAAACCTTCAATAACTTATAAGAAGAACTTGTATCACGTTAAAGTAACCACATTTGTACTGCTTGTTCATTCCTTGCAAAAGAAGATGGGTGTATGTGATGGTGGTTCTTCTGTGGTGGATTGAATGAAAATGACCCTCTGAGACTCACAGGGAGTAGCATCGTTGGATGTATGGCCTTGTTGGAGGAAGTATGTCACAGCGGTGGACTTTGGGGTTTCAGAAGATAAAGTCAGGCCCAGATCTCTCTCTCTCTCTCTGTCTCTCTCTGTCTCTCTCTCTGTCTCTCTCTCTGTCTCTCTCTCTCTGTCTCTCTCTCTCTGTCTCTCTCTCTCTGTCTCTCTCTCTCTCTCTCTCTCTCTCTCTCTTTCTCTCTCCCTGCTGCCTGTTGATCCAAGTGGAGAACTCTCTGCTGCCTCTCTAGCACTGTGGCTGCCTGTGTGCTTCCATGCTTCCTGTGATTATGATAATGACTAAACCTCTGCACTGTAAGCCAGTCCCAATTAAATGTTTTCCTTTATAAGAAAGAGTTGACTGTGTGAGAGTCATGGTGTCTATTCACAATAGAAACCCTAACTAAGCCACTTTCATTGTCAACATGATGAGATTTAGAATCGCTAGGGAAACAAGCATTTATAAATGTGTGTGAGAGAGCATTTCTAGATTGGGTTAATTGAGGTGAGAATACTCACCCTAAATGTAAGAGCACCATTCCATGGACTGGAGCTCTAGACTACATAAAAAGGAGAAAGTCAGCTGAACACTAGCACTCATTTCTCTCTGCATTGGGACTGCTGATTCCAGGTGACCAGCTTTATGTACTTATCCATGACATCCCTGTCATAAGGAAGGTACCCTCAAACTGTGAATCCAAACCTCTCCTTCCTTAAATTTCTTTGGTCAAGTATTTTGTCACAGTAGAAAGAAATAATGTCATCTACAACTCTATGGAATTTTGCTAGTCATGCCTTTATTATGGTTATAGGTTCTAGGTTTGATTCCCAGTCCCTTGCTTTTATACAGTAAGTGTCCACAGATTTGTTCATTTGTTTGCCCCCTTCCATCTTCAGATAGAATGGTGACCTTTGCCAAACATCTTCCAGAGGATGGTGTGAGGGCTAGTTCATGTTAATCATGTAGTTTGAAGAATCTCCATATTGTCTGAAAATTATGCCCATTGTTATAACAAATCTCAGATTAATTCAGAAATTTAGAAGTAATAACTCAGAAGTCAGTGCTCAGAGTCCCAGTGACAGTTCTTCTTGCAATGGTCTGGAGTTTAAGGGTTAATGGGGTTCAGAATATGCCCAGTCCTGCCTAACAATGGAAATTAGGCTACACCACACCCTTACTAATCTCTGCTGTCCCCATCAAAGAGTCAGGCACCATTGTCTACAGCCATCTTGTTAATTTTCTGAACATTTCTTGAAAGAAGATACTAGCTTTGAATTTTTCATGAGCATTCCCTCCCAGCCTAGAAAATTCATTCCCCTTTGTGCCTATAAAGGTGAGGAGGGGGTGAGGGGTTACACATGTATACATGCTTGTGGAGGTCAGAGGACCACCTTGGCTGTTGTTCTCCAGGAACCATCCACCTTGTGTTTTGACTGGTTGGTGAGCATGAGCCCCATGGCTCTCCCTGGTTCTACCTCCCCAAAGCTTAGATTATAAATTTATAACACCAGGCCTGTCTTTTTAGAATGTGGATTCTGGGGATTAAACTCAAATCTTCAAGTTTGCAAGACTAACAGTTTAAGGACTGGTCTATCTTGCCAACCCTGTTTTTTTGTTTGTTTGTTTTTGTCAAAGGTGTATATTAGATTTTAGTCAAGGGTTTTTCTGTGTCTCCTAAAAATGACCTTATGTCCTTATCTTTGTAGTTATTAATAAGATGAATCACGATGACTTCTTTATGAATGTTAAATCCAGGTAACATTCTTTCAAGCAGACATGTGCCATGATTTCACTTCTGTGTGTTACTGTGTTCAGTTCTCTGAGGTACAGTTCAGGGTCTTACATGTATGTTCCCAAGAGATTGTCTTGGTGCTCACTCCTCATACATGTGAAAGAATGCAAGTGAAGCAGTCTGTTCTAGAGCTTTCTTTGCCTGAGTAGCTCTAACCATGCTTTTTTTGGCAGATACATTTGCTCTAACCATGCTTTTTTCTGGCAGATATATTTTATTTCTCATCAACTTTACAAATACCTTCTGTGATTAATTTCTGATTTTATTATATAATCTTGCAATGTGAGTCCTGTTTCTTGTATCACTGATTGAGACATTCTGTGGCAGAATATAGTTCATCTTGGTGAATATGAATAGTTTATGCTGCATGACTGACTGGAGTGCTATGTATGTGTCAGTCGAATTGGTTTTAATTTTGTATAAACTCAGCTGTTCTCAATCTTTCTAAAGCTGAGACCCTTGGATATAGTTCCTCATGTTGTGGCAACCCCCCCCCCCATAATTTGCTGGTATTTCAATACTGTTATGAATTGTAATGTAAATGTTTGATATGCAACCCATCGCTGCTCTTCTGTATCAGAAGTGACACAAGGCTCTGTGCACAATTGCCCACTTCTCTGCTTCTGCTTTACACCCTTCCACTTTTTCCTCTAATGTGTTTTTAAATCTTTCATTCCATTCTTAAAATTTGAGGGTTGTTATTAACTGTCCCCTGTATTATTACAGAGTAACCCTGTTTAAAAAAAAAAAAAAACTCCATTAATGCCATTTGCCTTGAAATCAAGTTTTTTTCTAATGCTAATATAATCACCCCAGTGTTTCAATAATTAGTTTCAATATGGTATTTTACAATATCAGTTTTTTAAAGCACGTGTGCCTTTGTACTTAGAATGTATTTCCTGTAGGCAGCTTATAGTTGTGCTAGCATTTTATGTCCAATCCAATAGATTCTGTTCTCAGTGAATATTTAAATCACTTACATGTATCAATGTAAATCTTTCATTTTGTTCCTTTCCATTTCTCCTCCATATTCTTTGCTCCATTCCTCTTTCTTTCATGGATTATTTTTGATCTACTGGATTTTTTTTAAGGATACCCTTGCATAGCCTTGATACTTCCTGATATTTGAACTTATCCATACTTGATTTGGTGACTTAGTTGACAGTAGAGAAGATCCTCTGCACAAATCCAGAGTCAGCTGTCTGCTCTACACTGCTCTTCCCTCTGTGGGGTGCCCCATTGTGGACTCTGGTTACTTAGCTTTGATAACTTAGTGAATCTTCCAGGCTCCAGCAGGATTCCTCTTCCTAGAACATGCCTTAAACAGATTAGCATGACAGAAGAGGCAATCATGGAGTTCTCTAATTGTCTGCCTTCTCTGAGATGACAGCAGGGCTGATTGTGGACCCTCACTTATCTGTCTTCTCAGGGCACCAGCAAGGCTAAGCATGGTACCATCTCATTTGTCTACTGTCTTCCAGGCACTGTTGTCCTTTGTCACCTGATATCCAGCTGCAGATCATGTGTTTTGTTCATTTGTTTGGAGTTTTGAATTTACTGTGTCTGGAATGCTTGCATCCCCTGAAATGCATGAAGATGGAAACTTAGCCTCCACTGCAATAATATTAATAGCTGGAGAGTTTTTAAAGGTTATTAGATCATAAGAGAACATCCCTTTGGAACGGGATTCATACTTTTATAACACTGTCTAAGGGTGTTTGCTCGCCTTTTTCCCTGTATGAGAGAACACAGAAGATCTTCAGAGTATGGGAACTCACTCAGCGTATGCCAGGCCTCCTGGTGTCCGACCTTGGATTTCCCAGCTTCCGGAAATGAGGCCAGTACATTTCTGCTGTTTATAAACTGCCAAGCCTACATTATTTTTCTATAACAGCCTGAATGGAGTAGAGACTGTTTTAGGAAAGAGGGAAAGTTTAATTTATTCCATTTTATCTGAGCCAGATGTGATTCTGTGTGTAATTATGAGTTAGTCTGATGAAAACAAGAAATGTTTTAAAATATGAATCTGAAGACTATTCTATGAATAGCCCTAAAATATTTATGGTAAGAACTTATATTTATTAACTCAAATTTTATAGCATCATTAAATGTTGGCCAAAAGTAAACCCAGATCAAATAGTTAACTGTTTTCTTTTAACGTTCCTGCTCTAGTTTAACAATCTCTGCAGACACTGACAAGGCCTCTTATCTCCGGGCTGAGTTGAAAGCCATTCTTGTTGGCTTTATTGTCTTTTTCAGGAGAGAAAGCTCATTACAGGTTAACAATTACTCAACTCTCTTTTGATTTGATTGTAATCTATAAACAAAAGTTTTCCATGCTGTAAACTTTAGATTTAGACTGGAGGCCTGTGTTTATCCCTGTGCCCAGAAGGTACAAGCACAGAGTCACTTTAAACCATAAGTTGGTACCTGCAAACTGCCCATGTCCCGCAGTTTAAAACTACTCTGAAACTAAGGACTCTGGAGGATCCATCAGTGTTTACACATTTCCCATGTCTTTTTTAAGACTTATTTTCTCTTGTTTATCATGTATCAGCTAATTTTTTCTTATCTTTTCTTTTCTTTGTTTTTCAGATCATCTGACATAAACAAGGCCAGGATCTGTTTCCTGTTTTGGAAACTCTTTAGATTCAGTTTTAAAGTAAGTGTGTGTGTGTGTGTGTGTGTGTGTGTGTGTCATGTGTATGTATATGTATATGTGTATGGTATTTGTATAAGAAGAAGAGAAACAATATTCTTTGAGATACAGGACACCATCCTCACTTAATAGAAGCTAGGGAACACATACACATTTATGGGATGTTAAAGTCTTCCTTTCTATCCCTTTGAAGCCAAAAGCAATGTCTTAGAAGTGACAAAGATTAGGTCCTTCATAAATCACCTTCTCCTGGCTGTAAAGGTTTTCTGTTTAAAAACCGGGGTAGAACAGAGCCCCTCAGATTGGTCTTTTTGGCTTCATTTTACAGCCCTCGATGACCTCAGCAACCTCAGGGTCTCTGCTTCTGACAAGTTCCCAGGGCTGACCCTCCTAAGTCTTGACCACACTCCTCGCTCACTTTCCTCACTTTCGGCTCCTGGAACCATCAGTGGCCAGAGGCCCAGGTTTCCACTCTGACCTTCTATGTGGCTGACGCTGAGATGGTAAATCACGGCAGCAATTTGTCCCTCCATTTCCAGAATCCCTTCGCCTAATTTATTTTCAATTGCCTGCTTCCTACAAATGTGGGCTGTGTGGGGAGGGGATGCCGGGGCAAGCGGCTCTGCCAGTTTTACTTCTGCCTATCGCTGCCCTACTTTGAGAGGTAGACAGTTGAAAAGGAACATGGAAGAAAAAGCCAGCGAGGTGGAGGAGAAATGAAAACAGAAAATATCAAAGTGCATTCGGATAGATCTGCCCACTGCTCATGATCAGTGTTTCCTTCACTGTGGTCCTCCAGAATCTGTGGATCGAAGAACAACACGAGAAAAGGAACGAGGTGTGGAAATTGAGTGGGATATTGTGAAAACATTCTCATGAAAAGTACCAGGTAGTTGAGAAGTGGAGTCGATAGAAGGGGTGGTCTGGAACTGGTGAGAAACGGAAGGTGATGTTTTATAAGAAAAACACAAGCAAGTTGCCACCACCAGACATTTTCACAGAAAGAAACCATTTGCCTGGGGCAGGCTTTCCTTGGTGACTGCAACCCTGAGTGCAGCACCCTGCCTACTTTTCTTCTTCTTTTTCTAAAGTGCCTTGTCACTGTCCAGCTCCCGTTCATTGCTTTTACTGTGCAAAATGCTGAACGTTGTAAGGTCCCATATTTCAAAATTCTGCGTGCAGGGAAAACTTAAAGGTTAAGCTTGGGAGAACATGTTTATAATATGTTTTAACTCGGCAGCACAGAGAATGCAGAAGACAAGCTTTAAGTGCAGCAGAGGCATTGCACTCTCTTCTAGAGAAGAAAGAGTCCCAAGGTAGCAGTTTCCACAGAGTGCTGTGTCCCTTCCCAGGGAAGATCTGTGTCCTTATTGCTATAGGAAATCACAGCTACTGGAGTTAATTCTGCATTTCATATTTGTGCAAAAGATCTATGAAAGCAATGAGAATTTTGGTATGTTATACATGGAGATATTTACACAGTTGATACCATTGGCCTCCAGAGCTGCTCATAGAAGGCATTGAGTAATTGTGATTCTCCTGGCATTTCTCTGATTTCCTAGTTTACTCTCCAACCACCTCTCATCAAGCCTGCTTCACCAGATCCTCCAAGAGAAAATGGGTGGGTGACTGTGTCACTAACTGCTCCCCTGTTATTCTCCCATGTCCTTTGTTTAGGAATCAGGCAGTTAAATCACAATGATATGCCATCTATCTTATGTTAATTTCATTTCCTTTGTAAGAACAAAGCTACATTTTTCATTATTCCATGACAATAATGAGCAACTCGCATTTTTTTAAAAATTTCTATCAAAAATAATGAACTAAGGCTCTTCTTCTAGGATGGCAAGGGCAAGCCAAGAAGATAGCCAGCTGCTAGCAAGGATGCCTGTCAGTCACATAAATCCAGAACAAAGTCCCACAGACCTGTGATTGGCCCATCTCTACAGTACAGATATGGCAAAAACAACTGACTTCTGTAATGCCAACTCCTCTACTTTACAACTCAAACATTCTCTTTTCTTGGTCATTCATCACATTTAGCTGCCCTCAGATATGAAAGAGATAAGACTCCAAGAAGAGGACTTGAGGAATGGGAGTCAGTAAGAACAGCTTAGTTTTTCTGCTTTTAAAGGATCAGGATCCTTCTTAGCAGACTAATTGATTGCATCTTTTAAAAGAGCAGCTAGGTAGATAGATGGATACATGATTCATGATAGATAGATAGATAGATAGATAGATAGATAGATAGATAGATAGATAGACAGACTAACCCTCCCTACCACACAGAGAGAGAGAGAGAGAGAGAGTAACAGGAGTCCTTGCCTAACATGGATGAAGCCCTTTGGTTCCATCCCTAACACTGCATAAATAAGATATAGAGGCCCACACCTATATTCTAAGCACTCAAGAAGTGACAGGAAGATCAGAAGTTCAAGGTCACACCCATCTTTCTATGGAGTTTAAATCCAACCTTGATCTTACCTCAAAAGAACACTTTGTAAAAATAAGTCAATGAATTATACATTTGTTTTGTAGTATTTGAAGACTGGCAGCAAGAATTCAAGTGTTTCTTGATCGTGCTGTGTCTTGTGTCCAAATAAAAACTAACTTGCAAACAAATGCAGAGTACCCAAACCACCTTTGTACAGTTACTATGGTTGTTTTGGTGTTAGGACTTGAAACATGCAAAGAATGAGCTCTATTATGGAACCACACCTCCAGCTCCCACTCACCCTTACAAACCACAGGTATAGAACATAAACTGTCCCCTGGAACGGCATTGTTGATATATTGTTTCTCACTCTTCTCCTGTAGGAGCCGGGTCTTCTACAGGGCCCATGTCTATCTCACGCTGGAGCTCCATTGAACTCTGCTTTCTCTTATAGTCTTATTACATCGTTTATAAACATTTTATCTGTGTTACGGGAAAGGAATGAAATTCCAGACCTTCAATGAAACATGCAGCTGAAATGGATGGTCCCCAAATCTATATTTAGCTGACTGGCTCCTGTCTAGGAAAGACGTGATAAATGTGTCCTGTGTATAAACTGAAGGATGATGGATTCAATGATCATACCCTAACTGGGGGATGCTACTTTGGAATAATTAAATGTTCCATCATTTGCAAGTCTAAATAGTCCATTGTGAGCTTCTGGTTTTGTCTGTCAACAGATCCTTCCAGTTTCTAAAGGAAATTTATCATTAAAATAATTGAACTGATAAAACATACGTCCACAGCGTGTCAGAGATGGTGCATTTCATACGATGCTAATTCAAAGCTACAGGTTAGAAAACCTAATCTGTGTATGAACTGACTTCATAAACGGCAAAATGACACATATTGTTTAAAGATATTTGTAGATATTCATCTTTAGGTGCCAAAAGGGTGTTCTGCTTAAAGAGGGGGATAAGCCTTTTGTCAGGTGAAATGTTCTCTGGGCTGAGAAAAGCATTCAAACAGTGCTTGGTAATTAGTCATTTCACAAGTGGTTTTGTTGCTAATCTTCCTACCCTTTAAATGTCCATACACCTTAAGATTCTTTTAAAATCTTGCATGTCAAGATAGTTTTATCTAATTATATTGTATGTGCATCCTTTAGTGTATATTTTAACATAAAATTTTGAGATCTTTTAATCTGCAGAATAGTGGTGGAGAAAATGAGTGGGTCTGATGAGTGTTAGTCACATAGACAACTTGCTAGATGATGGGCAGGTTTATAGATAAATAATAGGTAGAAGATATAGTTGACAGATGAATAGATAGATGGTAAGTGCATGATAAATTATTGATAGATGAGAAGTAGATAAACAGATGGTAGGTATAGATAACAGCTAAAGATAGAGCCATCAATAGAATATGTATATGAATAACATACATTTCTTTTGCATGAAAACTTTTTTCCTCTAGAACATGGCTATAGAAAACTTTCCCTAACTCTACCAGACATCTGCTGCAGTGTTCATGCTCTTTGAGTGCTACCCTGCACTTTATACGGAAGCACACCTGGAAAGGTCATCACAGTTGCACATTAGTGACACACATGTGTAGCACTGCACTTGCTTCTTAAGTGCATGATTCCTCTCTGATAGCCAACAAAGTTCAGCTTCTGTGAGTTACTACCATGCAGCCAAGTTATACGAGCATATTTGAGAGCTTAGCTAAAATTGCACTGTTGCCTACAAACTCAGTTTGCCACCAGGAACCTTTAAATGCACCGCTGATCAAATTTAATCATTAGCCATTGATCCACACATTACCCAATTAATATATTAAGAATGTTGCAAACCACAATGAACCAAGCCATGGCCAGCAGCACTCTATTGCCCTGCATAGGCTATGTGGTCCTATGTGGAGCATGTGCATGTGGGGAGGCCCTGCTGGGCATGATGGGAATCATGCCTGCCTTTCACAGCTCACTGTGAGTCATCACAGCAGCAGTGAATGCACAACAGGCAAGCAGGGAGTAGGTCGCTGCAGACTTAACTCAGGCTGCAGCAGTAATTCATTAGATGCTTATATCTACTGTTAAGAACTCCATATTAAGAAGATTTTCAAACTGTTTGGATGGGGCTTCTTAGCATCCTTGTTGATGACTTCATGTAGCTCAAGTACAGTCAGTATCTTATTGATTCTGAATGGCCTGGAGCACTTCCCTCATTATGACGAAGGCCATCCGATGATGGTAACTGTCTGCATGTAAACTGCAATGAGACCATACAGAGTAAGCCCAACCACTCTAACCTGGTCCATTTAGTATTTCAAGATTCACTAATAATCAAATGTTCCTTAATACTCATAATAATCCTTGGGAATTTTAAGGTCAATTTATTTATGACTTGCTTCATTTAGAACCTTGAAGCAAACTCATCTACAGTTCAGGGTATCTCCTGAAAAAAATATCACTGACTTACTCACCTATCCCTGAAACAAAGTCTTGTATCTGTCAGTGTTGGTGGATTTTTGTGACTCTCCATAAAAAAAAACTTTATGAATATTTAAGTAAATATTTTAAAAACAATTTGGATGAGAGAGAAGCACATAGTCTGCAGGATTCAGAGTAAGGAGCCTCTTAAATTGTATGAAGGCTGGTTCTTCCTTTAACAGTCATGAGCTATCTTTTAGATATGTTTCAAATACATTAAGTATGTTCCACCGTTAATCAGCTTAGAGCTGACCACTAAAACACTGGGAGGGATTTGTCTCAGAGCCACACAATGACTCAAACTTTTATAAAGGAAAAGTCAAGCCAACGTCAGTGCTGGTGACTCACATGAATTTACTGCAGAAATTAAATAAAAGTAAAGTGCCCTAGGAAGTTCTGATTTAGTAAGCAGTGTAGACAGGGCATTATCAGAGATTAATTGTGTTTTAATCATAATCATAGCCATAAATGAACACTAAGCTATCATTCAAAATTATGGAGACCGGCACAGGGAGAGATGGCTTAAAGGGACAAGAAGGAGTGGCCTTCACAGAGTCATGCTTGGTTAGATTTCAGAACAGGTTGTGTGCTCCTCAGACCAGATGGTAGGAGCAATCCATTTCTTTATCCTCTTACAGTGGTCTTGTCGACACCTGCTAATATAAATTAATGATGTTTAGACAACTACCTAACTACTTTAATCATTGCACAGCAAAACAATAGAAAATAACAATTACTGAAAAAGAAAAGAACAATTACTAGAAAATTAAACAACTGCTGGCCTCCAACTTACTAAATAGCTAGAGAAGAGCTTGGAGTCCTGGTCTTCCTGCTTCTACCTCTAAGGTTCTGAGATTCTAGGATTGCAGCACTATGCTGGATTTATGCAATGCTGCAGGTGGGATGGGATTCTACCACCTCCCAAGACCCTAGCCCTAAATAATTATTTTTAATAGAATATAATGTTGTCTTAATTCCTTCTTTGTTGTCAACAAGTCATTTAACTTCTATTCCTATAAATCAGAAGTTTCTTATCTGTTTCTTAAGATATTTCAAATGATAAAAAATGGATATGCAAATACCTTGAATCTAACAAGAAACTAAAGGAAAGAACTGATTCGTTTGTTTGTATTTGTAATTCAAATTACATAAGCAATTGGATAGCCTAGGCTGGTTCTCAGCCTTCCTAACAACGCTGACTCTTAATTAGAGTTCCCCATGCTGTAGTGACTCCAATCATAAAATTCTTTGCATTGCTACTTCATAACTATAATTTTGCTACCAATATGAAGCATATACAAATATCTGTTTTCCAATGGTCCTAGGCACTGGGAGAGCGTCATTTGACCCCCAAAGGAGTTGCAACCCACAGGTTGAGAACCAATAACCTAAGAGGAAGTTACAGAGTGCACACTACACCTAAATGAGATGTTTTGCTTACTTTTTCTGGTATTTAGTGGCATCAGCTGATTTTGTAGACATGAGACATTAACTGTTATGTGCAAACAAAGAAAATATAGGTAAGGCAAAGGAGAGGGAAAACTAAGCAATATACAATCCAGAACCAGCCTGGTTAATGCCATCCTAGACACACAAACTCTAAGAAAGTGAGAGTATACAAGGCAATATGCATGCAAAACCCCTGTGTGTAATATACATATTCCAAAGGTAACTATATATACCACTGTGACAGTTTACATTGCTGACTTGGCAGAATTCACAATCCACCTGAGAGATGGGCTTCTGGGTATGTCTGTGGGTTTATCTTATTAAGTGAAATAGAGACACCCATTATGGGTAAGACCATTCCTTGAGTGAAGAACCCTGGATTATATGGATGGACAAAATAAGATGAGCATTGGCACAAGAGCTTTCATTGTTCTCTTCTTATGACTGCACACATAATATGACCAGCAGGAGTGTGGACTCCTGCTGTCTTGACTTCCCCACCATGATGTACCGAACCTTCAACTGAAATCAAATAAACACCCTTCCTTCCTTAAGTTGCTTTTGTCAAACATCATAACAACAAGAGAAAACTAACAACTACTAAATTAGACTAATACTTACATAGCAAAAATCAATGAAAATAGAACTTAAAGAATCAGTAGACTTCAAGTCATATGTCTCTTACTCAAGATAAATATTAGTGTTTAAGCTATATGTAGTAGCACATATCTGTACTCCAGGAGATAAAGCCAAGAGGATTAAATGTCAAGGCATACTCATATATATAAGAAGTTTCAGGCCAGCCTGTGATACATGAGACCCTGTCTCAAACCAAACCAAAACACAGAGAAAGACAGAAAAAGATATGTATTTATATTTCAAGTAAAGTTACCCTAAAATTAAACAATTTGATTAAAAAGATAAAAGGATGGAGGTCTCTATCTCAGAGACCAGCACACATACCACTCCTCTTCCTAGTCCTCCTTAGCAACTATTATCTGACCTTTGTCTGTCATTCTCATGGTAGCACATGTGAGTCTGTGTGCTTGCCAGGCTGATGCTGATGACTAGAATATTGTGACTTCCATTTGGGTTTGTTTTTGCATCTTTTCTACAGTCTATTCTGTTTCTCTGTCTACAATATCTCTTGACTAGATCCCATCTCTGCTCAAAACAGCTTACCTGAATATGTTCTCTTGTTTATGCTAAAAGGTCCCCTATTCTGATAATAGAGCTATGTCTTGGGTTAGACTTCTTTTCCAACATAATATTTTCATTGATTACTTGGGAATTTCACGCACCCTGATCACAGTCACTTCCCAGTCCTCTCAGGTCCACTCCCTACCCTTGTAATGCACTGGAGCATAGTGAAACTCCCAGTGGCCAACCCCTTAAAGAAATCTGAGTCCTTCCCCACCCACAGCTCTGCCAGAAACCATCAGTTGTGGAGAGCAACATGCTTCAGTATCTTTCTACAATTTTAAAGAGTTCTCTTCAATAGCTGCCTGTCTAGGCTGTTAATTTGGTGGTGGTGGGAGTCTGGGTAAGTGTTGTCACAGAAGCCTTCTATGTCTCTTTCTCAACTATGAGTCTACAGTTATTGATACCACTGCAAAAGTACCTTCCTTACCCTTTACAGTCAGCCAGAACACAGATCTTGGACTTCCACATGGTCTCTTTCATCAGCACATGCCATGGACCTCAGCATGATCTCTGGTGGCAGTACAGACCACAGACATCAACATGGTCCTCTGCTGCATCATGGGCCATGGATACCATCATGGTCCCTGGAAGCAGCACAGGCCACAGACACCAATATGCCCTTAGGAGTTCAGGACAGGTACACCTTTATGGTCCCTGGTGGCAGTCCCACCCATGGACATCAACAAGACTTTAGGTGGTAGCACATAGCATGGACATCCTTAACTTTGCTTCAGATTTCTTGCTTAGTCTTACGCCAGGTTCTTCTTCCATGGAAAGTTGCTGTCCTTGATCAAGTGTCCCAAGTGATTTATCTGCCTATGTTTGACATGTTTCTCTCTTTAATTCTTGACCTCTACCACGCACTGTCTACTCAAAAGCTGAAATCATAGGTTGGGGATGTATATGAGTTTGGAGAGTGTCTGTCTAGCATGTATAAGGCCATAAGTTTGACCCCCTAGTAACTTACAAAACCAGGTGTGATGATACACATCTGTAATCAGCATTTAAGAGGTAAAATGGAGGATATGGAGTTCAAGGTCACCTTGGCTGTGTAATGAGTCATAGGAATGCATGTGTCTCTGCTTCAAACAAGAAATTGAAATGATCTTTTAAGGACATAAATCACCAATTTTGGCTTAAAGTTATAAAACTACTTCTTGTGTTTTGTTTCAAACAGATTCTAAACACTCCCAATTCCTCTCATGACTTCATGGGCTTGTGTGTCCAGTGTTAGTTACCAGGCTGTCAAAGCCCACTGTCATCCCCATGCTACTCAGACCTGCTCTTCCCTTCTACATTAACTCCATGTTAACTATTTTATCCTGTTCCTGTCCTAGGTCTCAGGCATCCACACAACTCATTTTCTCATGGTTACTGGGCGTGGTGTGCTTCCTCCAGTGGCTTGAGTTTCTTAATCTACTATGGTATAATTCACGTGCACTGTGTCCTCAGTGGGATTTACCACATTTCTGCCTTTCTGCCTGCTCACCCCAGCCTCCCTGGAATTCTCTCACCACCCCCACCCCCCACTTTCCCCTGCTTAACTCTCTACCCTCTATTCACCATCCTCCTCCTCCTCTACAAACAGTCAGTTCCCAAACTTTGCTGACACAAGCAGATGCATTAACTGCCTCTATCCCTTCTCCCAGTTACATCATAACCCCTACCCTTGTGGTAGTATGCTGCATAACCACATATTTATCTATGTTTATGTTACCTAATTTTGTACATTTTAGACATAATCCTTGGAGATATACTTTTCCTACATAGTATTCCATCATTTTCAGGTCTCCTGATTATACTCATAAAATTGACCTAATATTGTGATGGTTAATTCTGATTATCAACTTGACAGGGTCTACAAGTATCAAAGACAAGCTTTCAAGACTGCTTTGAGAAATTATCTAGATTATGTTAGCTGTGGTGAAAACATAACCTGAATGTAGTGGTACCACCCCACTGACTAGGAGGAAGTGATCTGAGTACAAGCCTTCATCTCTCTCAGCTTCTTGACTGTGGAGGCCATGTGACCAGCTGCCTCCCTCTCAGTCCTTCACCAAAACTTTCTCCATAATGGACTGCTAAGCTGTGAGGCAAAACAAACCCTTCCTATCTTAGATGGATTTTGGTCAGGTATTTTGCTACATCAAAAAGAAAGTTAACTTATGTAACTATTAACATTATTAATAAAATAATTTTTATTCTATACCTATAATCTTATGTAACATTGTAGTGATACTTTGTGAAACTCTCGGGATTTGGGGGGTATACACTTAGGGATAGAATTTCTACATTTGTAGCAATTCCCTGGCACCTTCAAATTAATGAAACATCTTCAAATTGTTCTCCAAAGTGACAGCACTTTGAATTCTATACCCATAACAGGATCAGAGTCCACCTTTGTCATAGCATTTGAACCTTAGTGGCTTCTCCATCAGCTTTACGTGTGACGTGTTGGTCTCTGCTTCATGGTGAAGTGGACAGTCCCCTCAGCTATTAACTTTTCCACCCACTTTGATTTCATTATTTTTTATTTTGATGAGGAAACTTTCTTGGATATATTTACCCTTTGGCAGTGACATAGATAAGTATCTTCTTCTAATTATCTTTTGTTCATTACTTTGGTTAAATAGAGATTGTTTTCTTTTTTTTTTTTTTTTTTTTCCTTTTTGAAATTTATTTTTTTGTTATCAAAGAGAATGTCCAGAAACATTGAGTACTAAAGAATTTGTTCATGGCATTGTTTTACAAAACTTCCTAATGGAGAGTGAATATTTCATTTTATTTTATTGATGTATCCTTCATTTATTAATGATGAGGTGGATAAACTGAACTGATGAAATTACTTAAAAAAAATCCAGACAACCATATAAAGGAAAAACATCCATTCTCATTTTGAATCTGTTGACTGGAGTGAATTCAGTGGCCACACCACCACCAGCTTCCCCAGAGAAGGGAGCTGTTCACATCTTCTCGGTAAGTCACAGAGGTCTCTCAGATATAGGCACCATGTTTTAAGTCTCACACAAAATGTCTGTGTCACTTAAATTACACAATGTGGCAGAGATTGTTTTCATATTTACTTATGGTTTTTCATGTTAGCAACATTATTCTTCAAATAGTGTCACAAAAATAGCTATATATTGCTGTCTAGTAGACTCATATGTTTGATATTTTGTGTTTAAACTTTTAATCATGTGGAATTTACTTAGTCATGTGGCATGTCATCCATAGGGTATGAGGCAGGGAACAAATCTGATGTTTGTACAAATGGTGAAATAATTTTCCTAGTGCAACTATTTTCTGATTTGACATTTCCCACTGGTTTAACATCAATCTACTGGCAAATAACAGGCTTCTAGATATATGGCTTTTTCTGATCCATTGTTCAAATTGTCTGATCATTTCCCAGCACTAAGTCACGTTAACATGACAAATTTGACATGTGTCTTAATATTTTAGAGACTGCTCTGTGAGAATCTTCCTTTTAAAAATACTGTTCACTCTTTATGGGATTTTTAAAACTTTTTCTTCATACATGTTTTCTATTCATTCATTTAGGACATGGTCTCAAGTAGCCCAAGCTGGCCTTGAACTCACCATGCAACGAAGGGTGAACTTTAACTTCTCCCAAATGCTGGAATAACTAGCATGTGTCACCATACATGCTTTTGTGGGTGCTGGGGAATGAACCCAGGGTTTTTGTGGTTTTGTTTTTGTTTTTGTTTTTGTTTTTGTTTTTGTTTTTGTTTTTGTTTTTTCAGACCAGGAGAGCACTCTGTCATGTGAGCTGCAGCCTTAGCCCCAACGTAAATTCTGTTTATTTATTTTAAGTTTTGTTATTTAATTATTACTTTCTGTGTGTATGATGTGTGTGAGCATGAGCACACGTGTCATGGTACTCATGTGCAGGAAGTCAGAAGACAACTTTTGGGAGTTGCTTCTCTCTTTCCACCATGGGTACCGTGGATTAAGTTCAGCTCATGACAAGTCCTTCACCCATTGAGCCATCTTGCCAGTCCATAAATTTTAAATAGTTGATCTAATCTCTCCCCTTATTGTGAGAATAATATTTGTTAATTTGGAACACATTTATTAATTTGGAACAGTTGATATGTTTACGGTGTTAGTGCTCCCTCTTGTAATCTGCAATAGCTCCTGGTTTGCTTATTTACTTCATGTCCTTCAAGAGAGTGTCCTTTTTTTACATAAATGTCTATGTTTCTTTTGTTAGCACTAGACATTGCCAGTCCTCTCAGTTCACTTAGTGCTCAGCAGGATCTACTGTCAATCATCACAGGCTGGTGCCCAGTGGCTCCCCAGCTCATTGCTTTTTTCTTGATTTGCTTCCCTAGTTTGTGAACTCAGCATTCTCCAAGGTTCTTTTAGAACACAAAGGTTTGTGAGATAAACACCCAGGGCTATAGAATTCTTATGTCATCCCCACATTAAAAGAAACCTCAGCTAGACTTAAAAGTCTCAACCCAAACTCTTACCTTCTCCATCCATCTACAGCTCCATCTTCCTCTAGGACAGAGGCTGCTGGAAGCCTGGATGGGGATCACTAATTCCTGCTTCTCTGTAGATAATGCTCCATTCATTTTGGAAACTCAGATGTTCTCTTTGGCTTGAATTCCATTAGTGTACATTATATTTAATGTAGAGATTTCCTCCCATTCCCCTTTCCACACACTTACTTATCCTATAATGTACTCAGTTTTTTTTTATACTTTACCTGTGAGAAAGTTTAACCATCATTTCTTGGACATTTGAAGACTGAGGAAAACCTCCCCCTGGTTCTGCAGTTTGTCCAGTGCTAGTAAGACAGCTGTAAAGCCCAGTTCCATCATGACCTCATTCAACAGCTAAAGCAGAACCTACCTCCACCCCACATACCTTGCATGGAGCCAGGCAGAAACACAGTGTAATCCTCCAACAAGCGGGCCTCCACTGCAGAGAGATACACATCACAGCAGATGCTCTGTGGGCGATAGCCAGACACAGTGGTTGTTGCCAGACCTAACCTAGAACAAGAAGGGGAAGGAGTTCCTGTAGACAAAGCCAAGTCTTAAGAGTAGGACATTAAAACAACAAAGAACTCAGGTGTCCAGCCCAGCCTATGCCATGAAACTATTAGCTGTCCATAGAAGTCTCCTTGCCCTCCTGTGTGGTGACTGATGTGTAACTCTGAAGCTCTACTGTTGTAGTTTAGACTTATGATTTTAGAAATAAAAATGTTTCCTAACTCTAAATTGTACACATCTTATAAATAAAATCCATCTTAGCAAAAGTACTTATTAGGGTTTGGGGGGGGATGAGTCACCTGGTAATGTGCTTGCTACGCAGCTTGAGGACCCAAGCTCAGTCCCTGGAATCCATGTGAAATGAAATGACAGCTGAGCATGGTGAAATGCATGAGGAACAGAGACAAGCAGATCCCTTGAGCTTGCTGACCAGCCTAGTCATCTAGCTCCAAGTCCCAGTAAGACCCTACCTCAGAAAACAAAGTGGATGGCCTCCCGGTATAACCGCACACCTGCATGTGTACTGATAACCACCCACATACACAAAATAAGTTAATTCATAAAGCGACTAGACTGCTCATTAACTCAGTGTATCACCAGTTTTGCAAAGGACTTGAACTCCAGGAGTATCTTAGAAACATTCTCTGATCACTTCTCTTAATCTTCAGTCTGCTTCAACTTGAGCTTGGATAATGACTAGGACAGACCCTGTTTCTCTCTGCTAGCTAACTATCTTATATTTACTATTAAAATGAAAAGATATTGTCAACCCCCACTCATACTTACTATTCCCAGAGTAGTGTCTAAGGTATACAGCATTCCCAAGAAACACACATTTTATGAATATTTTTAACTGACCCCTGCACCCACTTAGGTTATATATGCTGTAGAAATAAAATCTCAAGGCCCAATAGCTTAAATATGCTCATCACAGACTTCTGAGGCTTATTAGCTCCCCAACAGTGTAACTTGTGAAAGCAGGTTAAAAGGTAGCCATAGTCACACATGTCGACTGCAAAGAAGCTGACCTGGGTATAAGATGAGTTCAGAAAGTGGGTAAGGCTGGATGACTTTCAAACACAAGATATAATTTGGATTTTACTTTCTACGTGAAGGAATCTCGTGGAGAATTCTAGAACACTGGTGAAATGCTGGTTTAGCATTTTCTATGAAGGCAATGAATTGCAGGAAACAGAAGCAAAACCAAGGAGACCACTAAGGCCTGAGCTTGTAATCCCAGGTGGGGAGATGGAAACAGGTAGTTCCCTGAGAATGGCTGGCCACTAGCCTTACCCACTTGATGAGTTCTAGGCTAGCAAGAGAGACTTGTCTCTAAAAGTAACCAAGGTAGATGTCATCTAGGGAACAATATCTGGGTCCTTTGGCAAACAATCTCTCCTTCCCCGCCCTTCTCTCTCTCTTCTCTCTCTCTCTCTCTCTCTCTCTCTCTCTCTCTCTCTCTCTCTCTCTCTCTCTCTCTCTCCTCTTTCTCTCTCTTACCCATTCCCTCTCCCTCTTCCTACACACACACACACACACACACGCACACACACACCTTGAATACCAGATAGAGGGCCTATGAGTGATGTAAATGTGGAAGTCAAATAGTCAGTGGAGGTCAGGAGAGAAGTAATGGATTTGGGATTCATTACCATATAGATGATATCAGCAGCAAAGGGATTTGGTACAATTACCTAGGGAAGGAGCACAGGTGTGGAAGAGGAGGAGACTGGGATGATGAGCTGGATATTGAACAGAAGAGAGGAGAAGAGAATCAACTAACAGAGAGGAGGGACGATCATGAGGTGGGAACAGGAGCAGATGGTGTTGTGCAAAGCACGGGATGTTCAAGTGCTTTAGAAATGACTGTCAGGTAAGAGAAGATAAAGTGATGATCTGAAGAGCAATTTCAAAGGATGGAAGAAAGAAAGGCTGATTGGAGAGGGCCAGGGGGGAAATGAGGTGAGAGCAGAGACCCGCTACAAAGAAGCCTGTACAGAGGTCTTGCTGTGGAGGAGAGAGCTGAGAAATCACACAAAATACCAAATCACTTATTTTCTCCCTTTGCCATGGAGAAAATCAAGATTTGCTTCCAGAAAAAGTATAGAAAAAAAAGTGAAAATTTCACAAAATCAGATGACAGTAATAAAATATGTGATTTGCTTAAATGGAAAGCTTAGGTATAAATTACTGGTTTATTCAGTGTAATAATCCCTATTTATAGAGTCTTTTAGAAGGATGCTCCTGACCTAGAAGTGCTTATAATTAGTGGTTTACTTGAGAACAAAGTTTTGTCTTTGTTTTCTGTAAGAACTGGAAAAAGCAGAACAAACTATCAGATGTGAGAGTTTGTTATCACAGCATTGCTGAAGTGCTGTGGGCGATTTTCTGTTATGTAGATAACAAAGTGGTAGGACAGCTACGTTTAGAATTATCACATGCCCATAAACTATTAAATTACAATTTTAGGCCATGAAAATGAATAATTAAAAGGCTACACAGCAGCTTTTGCTTTAATAGGTTCACGAGGTATCCAACTTTGTCATTTATTACAGAGTCTTTGCCTAATTTGCTGTAATTAATTTGAATGAAAAATATTTCGTTGCCTAAATATCCTGTTTATGTATTCCTTTCTAATGATGAAACAAAAGAATTAATTTGTTAAAGATGTTTCTTAATTGGTTCTGAAGGGAATACTTAGATTATAATTTGCTGACCGGCTTGATACAATCTCTGATTCCTACCACTCAACAAGCTATAGTTGTATAATGACATAGCAGTACACTCTGGTAACAACATGATTCCCAAGCATGTGTGTTTCCAGTTAATTCTAATCAGCTGTGAGGTTTAATAGAAGGCACACATCTTCTAAGCTTTCTTCACCTAGTAGCCAATCACATAATGTTGATTGTTTAGCTGATGAATATGTATACTTATATGTATGCATTTATTTTTATATAGATTACTTGTTTTCTTCTTGTGAATTTTTTTTTGAAAACGTGAAATTATGTAGCCCAACCGAGCTTCAAACTTGCTACATAGTGAGGAATGACCTTGAATTCTTGCTCCTCTTTCTTCCACCTCCCAGGTACTGGGATTATAGACTTATGCCACCACCAGTTCCTTTTTAATTATTTTCATTAAAGCTTGCAGTAAAAACAGGTACTTCTTCTTCTTCAACAAAGAGCCAACAAAGGAAATCCATGCACTGAAAGGACCATTGTCATACACTTCCAAGGTAACAAGATTGAAAGCAATGGAAGGAGGAAGGCAAGCTGAGTCTGCATACAGATCTCTCTGCTCAAGATGAACAACGTCAGTTACAAAGAGGAGAGAATCTCGCCTAGAATGCTATATAGTACCTCACATCACAGTCTTTGTGAAGCAGAGGCAGGAAGATGGTAGTTCTGAGTCTATGAGAACCTCAGTCACATGAACAGAAAGAAAAAGGAGAGGATGGAAGGGAAGGAGAAGGAAGGAAGGAAAGGGAGAAAAAGAACACTGGGCTTCTTGGCCTGGGGACCTGAAAGAGACTGGTTGGGTGTGTGTGAATGGAAAAAGACAGTGCTTCCTAGTGGCAAGAAGCTGAGCAAGCAAGCATTCCATCCAGTCACCTCCTGTCTGGCGGTGGACACTCCCACAGAACAAGAAAACCCATCTCCACCAAACTTTCTAGTCACATCCTCATAATTCAAATATAGCAGTTTTTACATTTCTTCTTTTGTTATTTCAGTAACCTGGAGGCAAAACATTTGTTTGAGAGATAAGTCCCATCCGTATTTGCTTACATTCAGATTAGATTTGCCGAGTTTATCATATACAATTTACTTGGTAAATAAATCCCCATGTCCAAACCTTCCATTTGCCTAGTAGAAAAAGAACAACAGAGTGAGAGCCAGTGTGCCCATGCCAGCCAGATTTTTCTGAGGCCATCCAAGACAATGTGCAGGCACTTCATGCTGCTCCATCAAAAGAAGCCAGCAGCAAGCCTGTATTTATTGTGTTGTTCAAATGTGAAAACTCTAACACTTTGGATATTTGTCCCAATACAACCCTATCAAAAGACAATAGCTCCTAAATTCCAGGACCTAGAGAGAAGTTTAGTGAGCAATCCAAGCAAGACTTTTCTCCCTCTGGACGTCACAACAGCAAGACAGATGTGGTCCTAGGATGTGGTACCAACATTAAGTGGCAAACATCCCACCTCCTCATGTGCTTGGAGTATGAAACATAAAAGCTAAGTCTTTAACCTACCCATCATGTCTTAGAGTCCACGTGAATGCATTCTGTCGAAATTGAGTCTCTGCTTCTAGTGAGACATAGAAAACTCCTGACCAGGTCCAGAAAAGCAAGACAGTAGGATTGGTGACAGAGAGAAAAAACCTATTAAGAGAGTTCAAGCAAACTCAGAGTGTTTTGAGGAAGACTTAAAGATCACCACAATTTAAAAGTGAATAATTAACCTGAAATCACTAACAAACTGAAGGAGAGCGTAGCCAGCTGTTCAAATTGTAAATATCAGCAGGAGCCACAGGGAGACTGTGGTATCTTATCTAGAGGTAATCCAGGTCTGGTTGCTCTTTGCTGGGCTGCTTCTCATCTTCTGTTATCTGAAGTCATGGCTTAAACTCCTGGAGTTCTTGAGGTTGTTTATCAGAGAGGTGGTCAGGCTTATCCAAGAGGAGACATTCATTTTCTGTGTCAGACTTGCTGCGGAGAACAAATGGGAGAAATTGGGATTCGGCTCTTTTATTCTTGCAGTCTAATTATGATACATTTGATATGATTTGTCAAAATAAAACTCTGCTCAGTACAAGCAAAAATCGTTTGAATATTCAATTTTGGTTTCAATTCCATGGAGAGTGCTTCATTGGATTCCCTACAAGTAGGGTGAATATATCAAGAATTCATCCCCCATCTTTTTTATGTCTGAACCTGTCTTATGTTTTTTTTTCTGGAATGCTCTTAATCACTCTTCCCACCTATTAAAAACACTATGTTATTTCCTATTTCCTGAGGCCAACTTGGTTTGCTTTTCCTTCAAGTAAACTTACTTAATTTTCTCCTTCCACTCTGATGGATCTAATGTCTCCTGTGTGTACACACAGAAATAAAGTTTCTGTAGCAATCTGCACCTTTACTTTGTTCCTGTTTTGAAAACAGATACCTCACTCTTTATTCACCTTATCATTAGAGGATAAAATTCCTTCAGGACCCGAGAAACTATGTGTTTTCCTTCTTTGCACACTACAACACATTCACTAAACTTCCAGAAACAGTCTGTCATTTAAGATGATCCTCAGGGCATTCTTTTTCGTTTTCTTTTTTTTTTTTTTTTTTTTCTTTTTTCTTCTTTTAAAGACAGGCTTTTATTTAGCCCAGGCTAGCCTAATACTCAATTGTGTGATAAAGGCCAACTTTGAACCCCTGTTCTTCCTGCCTCTGCTCCTGAGGGCTGGAATTACAGGTGTGTGCAGCCACACTCAGCATATTCTTTTCTTTATAAATAGATTATGCTTATATCCTGGGACAACTAAATCTGTTGGTCTTCAAAGTTTATAAAACTTCTATTCACAATTTAAATGTTATAGTCAAATCTCACAGAGACACTGGTTCTCAGGGTTCTGTAGATACAAAAATATCTGCTAATGAATATGGCTATCTAACAAATCATTCTAAAAGCTAGTGGAGCTATATATACCCAAAGGTGGGTTTTGGTTTCTCAAGAATCTTCAAGGCTTTCCATTTTAAACAATTAGTAGAAGATCATATGCAAACTGATTAAAATGAAAAAAAAACATAATCAATCTTTTTAAATAATTGGTGGCCTAAAGTTCTCACTCTTAGAGTTTCTGGGATGTTGGGTCTTAGTCTTTCACAGGTTGTAAATGAGTTGCAGCCTGGGTCCTCAGGATTACCTGCAAATTGGGGAAGATCCAACAATTGTTGACAACAGGCAGTCATTGGATGGATGCTGACTTTGGGATCCTGACCTTTGCTAGACATAGGTTGGAAACTGTATCTGATGTCTTCTCCATGGACTTTGTAAATACAATTGTGAGAAGTGTTAGGGCCAGAGCCTGGACCTGATGACCCTGACAAGCTACGCTTAGCTGCCCATCCTGAATAGGCCAATATGTTTTTGAGTAATAATAAAAAGCAAAATGAAAATAATTTAATGTGACCACATTGATAAATGAACAAGAAGGCCAGTGCCCATCCCAGTCCATCCTTACAGTCCTAACATGAGGTATGGGTTTCAACAGAGGGTTAATAGATGTAAACAGATAAATAGGTCAAGGGATGGTCCTGCTTGCCACTGATCCATCATTGTCTCTGCTCTGGTCTGTCCTGCGAGGTGGTCTTACAAGTTGCAGTAATTATGTGAAATCTCTTCAGGGGAGATAATTGCCCTTTTCCTTCTCTGGGTATGATATTTCTGGAGGAATTCCAACCTCCTGGGGTCCATTGTCTCAATCATCTGATAATCACAGGTAGAGACACAGGTGTTTCTTTAGAGTATCTTCATTCCTGGGATGCCAGTTGCTTCGTCGAAGCTACTAAGGAAAAGCGTGTACGATCATCCTCAAGCTTCATGGTTCTGTCTGCACTGTATATCCTGGCTCTCAGGCTACCTTAGATTGTACCAGCTACTGCAGGCTGAGAAGAAAAATGGTTCTGTAATTCCTAAGTATGTAATTCTGTACTTTCAGAGCACAAGGCATGTCACAGAAAGGTATAGCTTGCCAGAAGGCACACAAGCATAGGAAGGTCAGCACATCATATGATGCTAAAGAACATTCACAGATGAACAAATCCATGCTTATGTGCCTTCTGGCAAGCTATACTTTTCTGTGGCATGCCTTGTGCTCTGAAAGTACAGAATGAAACCTGAGGATTATCGCACACGCTTTTCCTGTTTATATTTGTTTTTTGGGGTTTCCTAATTTTGTTTGGAAAAAGAATCAACCTTCCTTTGATGGCCCATAAAGCTAACATCTTAGGAACATCTTTAAAACAGAAAGAGCCCAGAACTGTTCAAACGCCATGGACTTGAGAGATGGGTAGGAGAGTAGACAGTTAATCAGACACCTCTCTGCTGACCCCATGAAATATACTTTGTCCATATGTGTTCAATACATGGGTGTGGAGAGACTCTGGGTCCAGATAGAGAGCAGAACCTGGATATGGCTTGTGTTACTTACTTCAAACAGGTGAGTGTATCAAATCCTCTTGTTAACTTGGGGCACCTCTCTTCCCTGTCCGTCTTCTCTTATCCTCTGTCTCCTGTATTTTGGGGCTTAAGCAGGTGGCATGGAAAGGGGAAGAGGCCAGATTATAGCTAAAAGGCTGCCTCTTGAGCCCTTGTGGTATGTGCAGAGCTGAAGACAGATCAGAACTGTGTTCCTGAATTACTCTGGGAGGGTAGGCAGGGGAGAACCCTGCATAGCTTTGTAGCAGAGGATATAGTGGGTTTCAGGCAGCTTTAAAATCTGCTGAGCTGCAACCAAACTGCCCCAAACCACAGTTTTATTCTCTAGTGAGACTTCATCTCTTATTTCTCCAAAGAACGGCCATTAATAAATTGTTCTGCAAAACATCAAAGTCATTTGAAAAGGTCCATTACGGCATATTATTTCTTTATGCAAAATGGCTGTTTAACAAGATTGCCTCCTTGAACTTTTCACATGAATGGGAAAGCCAATCTCATTTGCTAATGGAGGCTTTACGGCAGAGCCTCTCCCTGCCCTTGTCTCTCTTTACCATTATTTTATGGATAATAATTTACAATTTGTGTAAGCTGTGGGAAAAAAATACCCTAGAGCATAGGGTGACATTCTCAGAACTACCATATGGTGTGAATGTCCCAGAGGCCTATTTGGGCAAAGCCACCTCTGGTTATGTTGGCAGTATAAAAAGAAGCAGAGAAAAGCAGAGGACAGCCACAGAGGTGAGACCAAAGCTGAATACATAAGCTCCTGGCTTTTTCCCAAGAGGTTCCTCTGGTGGGAGAGTTTGTGGTTAGGAAGGCTCTGAGTTCACAGGAGGAACTATGTGTTCCTCACCATGTGATCTGAGGACAGCTAAGGCAGAATGGGTTATGAGGTAGCTGTTATTGATCATACAGGTGAATGGGGAACAAGAGAGTAAAGGGAAGCCAGGCAATATGTTCTAAAGCTAGGGACATAATTTAGTTAGTAAAGTACCCCAAGAATGAGAGCCTGAGTTCAATCCCTGTCTCCCATATAAAAAACCAGGTATGGCTATATGTGCTTATAAGCCCAGTGCTGGGGAGTGTGATGGTTTGAATATGTTTGGTCCAGGGATTAGCACTATTAGGAGGTGTGGCCTTGTTGGAGTAGGTGTGTCACTGTGGGCATGGGCTTAAGACCCTGACCCTAGTAGCCTGGAAGTCAGTATAATGCTAGCAGCCTTCAGATAAAGATGTAGAACACTCAGTTCCTCCTACACCATGCCTTCTGGATGCTGCCATGTTCCTGCCTTGATGATACTGGACTAGACCTCTAAACCTGTAAGCTAGCCCCAATTAAATGTTGTCCTGAATAAGACTTGCCTTGGTCATGGTGTCTGATCACAGCAGTAAAACCCTAACTAAGACATGGCAGTAGAGACAGGAGGATCTATAGAGCTCACTAGCCTGGCAGCCTAGTCTATTTGGCAAGCTTCAGACTACTGAGAGATTCTGCCTCAAAGAACAAGTAGATATACCAAACACAACACCTGAGGTTGATTTTTGGCCTCCATACATGTACATGAATGCACATGAACACACACAAACCCAAACACAAGAAAGTTTTAGAAGGGATGTATACATGGCATTCAGATACCCCCTTTAACAGTATGGCTAAGGGACAAAAACTAGCTGTTCTTACTCAAGCTTTTGAGCTTACAACCTTAGTAGTTACACTGTGGACACCACAGGGAGAATCTTTGTTTTCTTCTTGGAGAATTCCTGCATGATTCTAAGGCGAATGGATGATTCCCTGTAGGCAATGGACAAAGACGTTTTCAGTTGCTTTTCAGAAGGGGGAAGGAAGGAGGTGCAGTTATCTCAGGTTCCTTGGGTGGGAGGGGAAATGGAACAATGAGCTAACAGCCCAGAGCATGTGAGACAAGAAGAAGAAAAGAAAGTAGAGGGCTGACAGGATTTAAGTTTACAGAAACATGATAAGGAAAGTAATTGAAGACACAGATTTTTGGAAAGTGTATAATACAAAGGTAATTAATTGATGTTTTTATTTCCATTTTGTTTCTTCTAGATACAGTAACTGAGAACAATATTTTGAGAGGTAGAATGGTTGCAAATTTGTTAATTTGTCAAGATTTTAATTAAAACAAGAAAGAGTAATTACTTCTGCTATAAAACTCACTCTTATTCATGAATGAGCACAAAGCTGGAAAAAAAAACCCCACAAAACTTGACTGAACTTCACCAAAACTGTTTTTCATCCTGGCCATTGTGACAACACAAGGAACTGTGGGTTTCTGAGACCATGAGCCCAAAGAGAGAGAGAATTTTACTTCCCTGCAATTGAATGCAGAGAGTGCTACTTCATCAAAATGAGCAGATAGAATAGCACAAACAACACTCTCAAAATCCAAAGAAGCTCTCCTTTTCCAAGCCAGCCATTATCCTAAAATCAGCTTGCTTGATTTTGGATTTGAGAATTGAAATGAAAAATGGCATCATGAAAGCTTGTGTGTGTGTGTGTGTGTGTGTGTGTGTGTGTGCGCGCGCGCGCGGGCGTATGCGTGTGTGGAGTAAATGCCCTTTCTTTTTTTGTTTATTTCTTTTTTTTCCCTTTTCTTTTATTGGATATTTTCTTTATTTACATTTCAAATGTTACCCCTTTTCCAGTTCTCCCCTCTGGAACCTCCATACCCTCCCCCACCTCTATAGGGTACTCTCCCACCCACCCACTCCTGCCTTCCCAGCCTGGCATTCCCCTACACTGGGGCATTGGACCTCCTCAAGCCCAAGGACCGCTCCTCCCACTTATGTCCAACAAGGCCATCCTCTGCCACATATGTGGTCAGAGCCAGGAGTCCCTCTTTGGTTGTCGGTTCAGTCCTCAGGAGATCTGGGTAGAGGAGGGGGGTCTGGCCGGTTGACACTGTTGCTCCCTCTACGGGGCTGCAAACTCCCTCAACTCCTTCAGTCCCTTCTCTAACTCCTCCATGGGGACCCTGCACTCAGTCCAATGGTGGGCTGGAGAATCCTCCTCCGTATTTGTCAGGCCCTGGCACAGCCTCTTAGGAGACAGCCATATCAGGCTCCTGTCAGCAAGCACTTCTCAGCATCCGCAATAGCCCCAGATTTGGCAACTGTATATAGTATGGATCCCCAGGTAAGGCTCTCTCTGGAAGGCCTTTTCTTCAGTCTCTGCTCCACACTTTGTCTCCATATTTCCTCCTGTGAGTATTTTGTTCCTCCTTCTAAGAAGCACTGAAGCACCCATTCAAGATGATAGGAAAACATGACATTAGAAAACATACCCTTAGAGGAGTAGGAACATAAGAGTCTCACACCTAATGATGTGGCCAAACCAACACTCAAGGAATCCAAGTGATGTGGGTGATCAGGATGACTACATGTTTGCATCTAAAAGCTAATGATGTGCATTGAATCAGGTAGACTCAGGTTTATTGAGCCAAATCTACAAAATAACAAGGCTGTCTTATAAGTTTTTACTTTCTGTTTATCTGTTATTATAATAAAAACAAGCCAAATACCCTAACCCACTAATTAGTACAACCATACAAGGTAGTTTATTTACTGAAGATCTCCTATGTACAAAATCTTGTACTGACCAACCACTGCACCAACTGTGGATTCATCACTGAATAAGAGTTTCAAAGTAGTGTTTTCATGGGAAGACTTCTTTAGATTACATAATAATGGAAGTCCTGGGCTAGAGGTGTGGCTCAGATGGTAGAAAACTTGCCTAGCATGCATCAAGATCTGGGTTCAACCCCTACCACTATATAAACTGTACATGCAATCTGTGATCCCAGTACTCAAGAGGTGGAAAAGGAAGGTTAGATGTTCAAGTCTATCTTCTACCTACATATTGAGGCCAGAAGGAGGGAGGGGAAGGGGGTCTATGGAGGGAGGAAGGGAGGAAGGAAGGAAAAGAGGGAGAAAGGGAAGATCGAGAACTGACAAGTGGGACCTCATGAAACTGCAAAGCTTCTGCAAGGCTAAAGACACCATCAATAAGACAAAAAAACCACCAACAGATTGGGAAAGGATCTTCACCTATCCTAAATCAGATAAGGGACTAATATCCAATATATATAAAGAACTCAAGAAGGTGGACTCCAGAAAGTCAAATAACCCCATTAAAAAATGGGGTTCAGAACTGAACAAAGAATTCTCACCTGAGGAATACCGAATGGCAGAGAAGCACCTGAAAAAATGTTCAACATCCTTAATCATCAGGGAAATGCAAATCAAAACAACCCTGAGATTCCACCTCACACCAGTCAGAATGGCTAAGATCAAAAATTCAGGTGACAGCAGATGCTGGCGAGGATGTGGAGAAAGAGGAACACTCCTCCATTGTTGGTGGGATTGCAAGCTTGTACAACCACTCTGGAAATCAGTCTGGCGGTTCCTCAGAAAATTGGACATAGTACTACCGGAGGATCCAGCAATACCTCTCCTGGGCATATATCCAGAAGATGTCCCAACCAGTAAAAAGGACACATGCTCCACTATGTTCATAGCAGCCCTATTTATAATAGCCAGAAGCTGGAAAGAACCCAGATGTCCCTCAACAGAGGAATGGATACAGAAATTATGGTACATTTACACAATGGAGTACTACTCAGCTATTAAAAAGAATGAATTTATGAAATTCCTCGCCAAATGGATGGACCTGGAGGGCATCATCTTGAGTGAAGTAACACAATCACAAAAGAACTCACACAATATGTATTCACTGATAAGTGGATATTAGCCCAAAACTTAGGATACCCAAGATATAAGATACAATTTACTAAACGCATGAAACTCAAGAAGAATGAAGACCAAAGTGTGGACACTGTGCCCCTTCTTAGAATTGGGAACAAAACACCCAGGGAAGGAGTTACAGAGACAAAGTTCATAACTGTGATAAAAGGATGGACCATTTAGAGACTGCCGTATCCAGGGATCCATCCCATAAGCAGCTTCTAAACGCTGACACCATTGCATACACTAGCAAGATTTTGCTGAAAGGACCCAAATATATCTGTCTCTTGTGAGACAATGCTGGGGCCTAGCAAACACAGGAGTGGATGTTCACAGTCAGCTATTGGATGTATCACAGGGCTCCCAATGGAGAAGCTAGAGAAAGTACCCAAGGAGCTAAAGGGATCTGCAACCCTATTGTTGGAACAACATGATGTACTAACCAGAACTCCGGAGCTCTTGTCTCTAGCTGCATATGTATCGAAAGATGGCCTAGTCGGCCATCATTGGAAAGAGAGGCCCATTGGACTTGCAAACTTTATATGCCCCAATATAGGGGAATGCCAGGGCCAAAAGAATGGGAATGGGTGGGTATGGAAGTGGGGGGCGCTATGGGGGACTTTTGGGATAGCATTGGAAATGTAACTGAGGAAAATATGTAATAAAAATATTAAAAATTAAAAAAAAGATAGTGAAAAGCAAAATAAGAGGGGATAATTTTGGTAGAAAATAAAACATACAATAAGAAAATTAAAAAAAAAAAAAAGATTTGGGCCGAGATATGGGAAAGCACACTCCTCCATGTCTTTTCTCCTCAGTGCAGCTACAGGATGACCCCAGAATGCCTGGAGCACCTATTGTAAAAGTAGATAATGGCAAGGTGGTAAAGAAAGGGTTAAACCCAGAATCTAAAATACCACTGGTCCGTGAAACTTCAAAAAAAAAAAAAAGAGGGAGAATGGGAGCAATGGAGGGAGGGAAGAGGCAGAAAGAGGGGTAGAGGGAGGGAGGGAAGGAGGAAGAGAGAGAGTGTGTGTTAGTTTTATACATTTGTTATAAGTGTCTTCTAAGGGGCAAAGGAAAGACACAGGGGGGGGGGGAAACGTTTGTTCTAAAAGACTATGTGACTTACAACTTTTAATTTTATAGTCCTTTAAATGAAGACACATCTGTTATCATGAAGTAAAATATCATTTAAAAAACAGCATAATATATTCAACCTTTTTTTAAAAAACGTGTAACATAAACATTGCCTTTTCACAAATGGCAAAAAAAAAAAAAAACTCCATTCAGAGTTTACCACAAGGACTTCTCATGGAGAGCAAAGATGACTTGAAGACGGTGTGTGAAGACAATCTTCACTGTTTGTCTCCTATAAAGAAAATGTCCTTCTTCCTTAGCCTGGATGGACTCTGACCCTGTGCTTTTAAGAAGACATGATCCTGAATTTTCATTCTTATCTTAAAAGAAGCTTTTGGTTTAACTTTTCCCTTATAAAGTAAACGTAGAAACTTAAAAAATGTAATTTGAATGACCTTTCCTTGCACAGACCCAATATATTTCTATGACTTAGTATTCATTTATACCAGGAAAGACTTAAAAAAAAATCACATAAAGAAAACAAAAAGCTCTGCTAGCAGGAGTTGATGCAGATGCATGGTATGCAGGGGATGGAGGGCTCATAAGAAGTTCTGATGTGAGAAACCATTAGGACCCTTTCCTTTCATTTATTCTGATGGGCTGTGAAGGTCAAAGAGAGATCAACCCACAGAGGCCAGTAAAGTTGGGAGTAATTTAATTAGGGTTGTCTCGATCTGAAATATCATCTAATCCACTTATTGCTGGTGGGGAAATGTGTGTATCTGTATTTGTCAAAAGCGATTATATACTTTTATAACCCGCAAAAGTTATACACAGATTCCATGAAGAAGACAGGAGAAAAATTAAGTTGGTAATATTTAATGTCATATTCTATATTTTTTCCTTTTTGTGTGTATATTCCTGTGCAGTTGCATGTGTGGTGCATGTGTATGCATTTATGTTGAGGCCAGAAAACAACCTGTCATGCCTCAGGGACTGTTCATGTTTTTGTTTGTGACAGGGTATCTCACTAGTCTGGGACTCTCTGAGTACTCTATCCTGGCTCTCAACATGACGAGAGCTGAGGTCATAAGCATGTGATACCACACTTGGGTTTTTTTTGTTGTTGGTTTTTTTTTTTTTAATGTGAATTCTGGGAATCAAACTCACATCTTTGTTCTTGTAAGGCAAGGAATTTCCCAATAGGAACATTTCCTCAGCCCTGAAAAAAATAAACATATCTTTCATGTGAAAATCATGCACCATGCAATCAAGAAGGGTTTATGAGAATGTGTTTACACACAGCTCCTTGTTGTATCAAGGCCGCCATCTTGTCATATTGCCTACATGACAAAGCATTGCCTTTGGGTCTCTACAACCAGATTACATCTCAATAGCACATCACTTGCTGCTGTCACAGATCCACCATGTTGGAGAGAAGCCAAGGTGTGCAGACATCACTAGTTTTGTTTTGTTTTGTTTTTTTTCAGATGGAATAAAATTGACCTCCTTGGAAGTAGAGCACAGAACTTGAGGATCCCAAGAAGCTGGCTAGTGTGTTAAAGCAATGGGGTGATGCAAAGCCCCCATTTGCTGTTTCCATAGGACTCAATTTGAGTGGCAGCTATGAAGGACTGTGAGATTCACCTGGGTGTCCTCCAACTTAAGTACTATGCAAATACAGTGGAAAAAAACACATCTGCTTCATGACCTCAACTGACACTCAGGGATGCTGCTGCTAATGGGGCTGGGTTACCTGGTGGGCTGTCTACTGTTCAGATATCCTTTAAAAATTTTTCCCCAGTCTTCCCTTGTAGATAGCAAATCCACTGAGAAACTGATAAGAGAAATTATAATTAACTATTAATAAATAAGACTGCTTCACAAGGAAAGGCCTTCATTCCCCAAAGGCTTCTTGATGCAGTGAGTGACTAATTGCACGCACAATTCGATCACCTGTGACCTTGCAGTGAGACCTCTCATTATAAAGAAAGCTTCATAAAGTTAGTCAATTTGTTCCTGGAAAATGGCATTTGTGTAAAATCCTAGTTCTGCCTATAAGAATTATCACACTGCAGGGATATGTTGCCTAGAGTTCAGGTCCAATGAGGTTTAAGCGGTTCATTGAATTTTGCACATTTTCTCCTAAAGATTCTCTAAACTGATACAAGAATATGAAAGCTCTTCCTTTTTCTTTTGTGTATGGGTAGGTAGGTTGTGTTGTGTATATGAATGGGGCACATTTGTGGGGAAGTCTCATAAACTCATTTGCTGTGCCTGTGGGATTTGGAGAAAGGACTACCTTGGTTATCCGTGTTCAGGCATCTTCCAGCCTTTTTGTCTAAACCAGAGTTCCCCCCTTGGCCAGGAACTCTGCCAAGTAGGCTAGACTAGCTGCCAGTTACCCTCCAGGGATCACCTGTCTCTACCTCCAGACTCACCATGACTGGAATCACAAATGCATCCTACCAAGCTGACATAATGGACATCAGATCTGAAACTTGCTAAGCAAGTACTTTACTGACTGAGCCATCCCCAGCCCAGATCTCCTTTTCTTAGCAGTCTTGTGTAGCACAGAAAGAAGAAATGTGGCGAGGGTGAGGGTTGGCAGTCACTGGATAACAGCCTTCTGCAGGGATGTGATCATGGAGGGAGCTTTTGTGAGAAATGGCAGGATGCTCTCCCTTCAGATATCTCTTTTATGGGTCTGAGACCCACATGGGCAACATTTGTAGAAGATTCAAGACTTCTCAAAAGCCCCAAACTTTCTTATCGTTAATTATCCAAGAGGCAACATTTAAATGGCAACCAAGACAGGAAGCTTATAAGCAAGCAGATCCCACGATTGGCTTCAAATGGAGCAACCCAGCCCTGAACAGAACTTGGTGCTTTTGCAATGAGCTCCAGATTGCCATATGGGTTCAGATGAGAGTTAAAGTCAATGAGCTGGCTACTTTTCAAATCAGACACATGACAATTTGGTGGGAACACAGGGGTGGGCTTAAAAAATATACTTTAATTAAAGATCACCGCATGCTGTCCACAGCTTTTCTGTGTTTTGGATTGGCAGTCTTCATGAGTCCACATCAGTGACTATGGACAGAATGAAAAATACTCATTTCTCATGTTTTTATAACACTATTTATAGACTTGTTTTCTGTTGCTTATAATTTTGTGGCAAGTTGATCTTGTGATCTGGTGTTACAGAGATCTGGTTTGGGGTTGTAAGCCTCTACCCACTGCATGACACTGGTTAATGTCAAAGTTAGTGGTCTAGTTTTATGCTTATCGGCAGATAATAAAACACCATAAAACCATTTTATCACACTTATGAATTAGGACAAGGAATTCAAACACAGCTTGTCTTGTTTCTGCTTCTCAACCACTGGAGCTGAGGCATGGGAATCCTCTCACTAGTGTAGCCTCAGTTGGTACAAATTTTCAAGGGAGACAGAGTCAGGAAGAGTTGATGACTGGAGTCCTGACACCACCCCCTCCCAACTCCTCCCTTCACCCTCACCCCTATCTCCTCTACCCCCTACTACCACTCCCCCACCTCCTCTACCCTCCACCCACATCAGTAATGCTGTATTCATTACACTTCTCCTTAGTGAGACCAAACACCTGGTTCAGTTTGGGGATACAGTCTATCATGTCAGGGAAAGGCAAATTATGCCACAGTCAGAAGGCATGCCTAGACTTAGCTCAATTTCCCCTTTTATCTAATCTAGGACACTAGCCCATGGATCTTCCCACATAATTAATCTAGACTATCCCTCACAGACATGCCCAGAGAATTGTGTCCTTGGTGATTCTAATTGCTATCAAGCTGACAAAATTAACCACCACAAGCCTCCAGGTTTCCAGGCTCCTTGGTGGTAGGGTTCTGGTGCTCACAGCTCCTGTGGCAATCGTTCCAGCAGATAAGGTCTAGGTATCCAGCCACCAACACAACCACATAGGAATGCTATGAGATTTAAAGAGGAGAATGTGTGTGAGATAATAGGAAGTGTGGGAGGCATACTTAGCCACACAGTTACTGGTCTATGGTAAGATATGCATCTAAGATGGTAAGTTAGTGTATAACAGGCCTCCAGACCTTAGCACCACTGAGGCCATGATGCAAGTACCAGTCAGGCCTTGAGACCCAACACATAGGCATTGACACCTGCAAAAACAAGAACAAAGACCTAATCCATCAAAGTCTATATTTCTGAGGAAGTCTTTAACTGTACCAACCTTGCTTTTTTGGCTTCTGTAGTTCTGCTTCTGGCTAACTGCTCTTGTTAACTGAAGTTGTCAACTGGGATAAGGTTTTTATGCTTAAAAGCTCATCCCGAGAAAGGCTTGGAACTGTACTTGGTTTCCGAACACCCAGTGTCACCTCCAACCAGTTTCAACCCCTGTCTGAGTGGTCTTCTGGAGTGGATAACGATTAACAAGTGTGCTCTCTGGATTTTTGTAGAGAATAATATCCCTAAAGTAGCTCATTAGGAAACATTATTTATGCCGCAAAAGCACTTTTAAAATGTGTTTTGAAACTACTGACAGATTATAAACTGGACGTGGATATCGATTATCTAGCCACTGTATTCTGTCCTAAAATGTGCCTTTCCTTCTATCACTTAATAATGCTTACTCGAGTGCTAAAACCCAACTTTTCCCTACGTTTTCTTTGTTGTCATTGCCATTAAATCCACATGGGCCTGACATGGAGTAAACCAAAGAAAGGAGGTTACAGAGGAGAACTGTGTGGGCCAAGATGAGTTTGCACAGCTGTGGGCAATAAAACATAGCAGCCATGGCAACCCTCTCCCGTGTCCTGATAGCACGTCTGAAACAAGGTTATTAGAATTATTAATTCACATTAGTGGCTATTAAAATTACTACCTGTCGATCTGCTGCCTGAAAACCCCTTTTGTGTGTGTCAGAGGAAAAGCCGTGCTTCCAGAGGGACTTGGACTCTTAAATAGATTTGTTCTATTGTGCGCACAGCACTGAATGAAAACCAGCCCATAATAAGGCTCACAGCAAGGTCAGGATCACACCTCGTGAGGCAAGACAAGCAGATGCCATGCTTTGTTCTCACGATGGCAAAGCACCAACTGAGCTTGGAAGGCTGGGACCAGGGATCCCAGCCTCCTGAATTCCCTGCAAGGGATTGTCTAAAGTCTGTCCCAGTATCAGCTGCTCTGAGGAACTGAGTGGCATATGAAATTTCCTAACTTGGTGAAGCATAAACAAAACCAAAAGGAATGGACTGAAAATGTGAGCTATTTGTAAGGGAGCTATGGGGATTCTCAAAAAGCTATGGAAATCTGGCCAACCACTCTTCCGTTCCCCATTAACAAAACTCAAAAGCAGGTGTCCACTCTTGTAAGCAAAAGGAGAAATTCTTCCAGAGAGAGGCCATGGTGGAAATGGGTCAGGGAAAGCACCTATGCAGCCAAATGGAACATTAGTGATACAGAAATGAGCAGGACAAACCACACACCCAAGGGCGAGAAATCATACAGATAGGAAATTGTAATTCTGGCTAGAGAACAGGGACTGCCTTTCTCTAGTGTAAGAGTGTCCTGTGATGTGTGGAGCATGCCTCCCTTAGAAGACAGTAATACCCTCTAGGCTTGAGCATGAAGGGTCGCAGCCAGAGAGGTAGAGATGGATAAACAGTCCCTTATGAATTCTGTAAGTGGAAGAGAATATTTCTCATGTCTGCCCCTGAACCACCTCCTGTGACTTACTTCCCATTCCAAAGCAGTGCGAGACAAAGGTCTCTACCTAGGAGTGGACCTACACTCTACCTAACCATTGGAGGGTCCTCTTCTATGGTCCAAGGAGAGCAGTGGGAAACTGGACAGCCAAGAAAGAACAGACACACCAGGAGAATGTAAAGCCACAGTGTTAATTTGAATAGGAATGCTCCCCCCCCCATAGACTCATATGTTTGAATATGGGCCCCAAGGAATAGCACCATCAGAAGGTGTGGTCTTGTTGGAGTAGGTGAGTCCTTCTTGGAGTAGATATAGTTTTATTGGAGTAGGTGTGGCCTTGCTGGAGTAGGTGTAGCCTTGTCAGAGGAAGTGTCTTACTAGTTTTAGGGTTTCAAATGCTCAAGCCCTGCCTAGTATATCTCTCTCTCTCTCTCTCTCTCATTCTCTCTCTCTCTCTCTCTCTCTCTCTCTCTCTCTCTCTCTCTCTCTCTCTCTCTCTCTCTCTCTCTCTCTCTCTCCTGCTGCCTGAAGATTGGGATGTAGAGTTCTCAGCTAATTCCCACATTGTATCTGTGAGTCTGAGGCCACCCTGGACTACAAAGTAAGTTCCAGGTCAGGTAAAAGAAAAGAGAGGGGGAAAAAAAGAAAGAAAAAGAAAGGAAAAGAAAAGAAGAAAAGCTAAATGTAGAATTGGGGAAATGTCTCAGGCAGTAAAGTGCCTACTGAGTTACCTAAGTTTGATTCCCTGGCACACAAAAATTTATATACATAAAAGGCTGGGGCATGGTGATGTGTACTTGAAATCCCAGCATTGGAGGGATGGTGACAGGAGAGTCCCCAGGGCTTGCTAGACAGACAGCCTATCCTACTCCATGTACTCTAATCCAACAAAGTAAAATAAAACAGACCAAACAAGCAAAGAAAAGTGGCTAACTGGTGAAAGACAGCATCTGAGGCTGCCCTGTGACCCCCATATGCACACAAGCATAGGCACACACACAAACAAAGATGAACTTGTTGGAACATTCTGATGGTTCATGGAACACTTAGATAACTCATTTTGAAGTTAAGTAAGCCTCAGAAAATGCAAAAGGTATGTGTGTCCAACAAGGTTCCACAGAGAGGCCTTTCTGAGCAGCATGTTGTCATAGAGATAAGCCCTTTGATCACCAACTGGATTTTCCAGTGTTTTCTGGATTTTCTCACCATACAGGGCCCACCTGTACAATCTAACCCCACTAATGATTTCACTCCAGCCAGCAAGCCCCTACCAAGTACTTCCTTTGTCCTAGACCTGTGCTTAACTATGGTGGAGGGGAGGGGGGTTCAACATCAGACTGCACTGGGTCTTAGTATTTTGAGATTATAACACCTAAAAGTCTTACTTCCTGGTCTGCCCCACCTCTCGTGGAACTGAATTAAAAAGATTTTTTAAGGGATTAACTTCTTAAATATTTGTGCATTAAGAGGGCTTACACTTTCATTTTACTTAATTTTCAAGGTTATCTGGCTCTCTCGAAGATTTAAAAATAAAGGGTTTTTTTTTTTTTCACTATAGAGGAATGGAAATTTTAAGTAATTATAAAAGCTTCAAAGTAGAGTGAAAGCTGTTTGAGAAATTGATACACATAGACAATCTCTTTCAAGTTTTCCTCCATTTCTCTCTCTCTCTCTCTCTCTCTCTCTCTCTCTCTCTCTCTCTCTCTCTCTCTCTCTCTCTTTCTCTCTCTCTCTCTCTCTTTCTCTCTCTCTCTCTCTCTCTCTCTCTCTCTCTCTCTCTCTCTCTCTGTGTGTGTGTGTGTGTGTGTGTGTGTGTGTGTGTGTGTGTGTGTGTGGTGTGCCTGAGATCAACCTCAGATGCTATTCCATAGACAATGTCCACCTTGGTTTTTTGAGACAGGTTTCTTACTGACCCAAAACTCACCAAGTAGGGTAGCTTACTGGACAGTGAGTCACAGCTACCCATTTGTCTCTACCTCCCAACCGCTGATATTACATAAGCATGTGCCACCATGATCATCAGCTTTGTACGTGGGTCTCTTCAGGCTTGTAAGGTGAGCTGCTTTACAAACGGGGCAGTAATTCCCCACCCCACCCCACAAGTTTATTGCTTTGACTCACAAAAGCTTTGCATACACCCTTAGCGCTTGTTTTGTGAACCTCTAAAATACATCTGTCCACTGTATTCGTGGCTGGATTGCCTTTCAGAGCTCAGCCCAGACCTCTTAGCTATAGTGCTGGTTCAGCAGCCCTAGTCAACAGCTTCCCTCTGTGTGGATGCTTCAAGTGGTGTTTCTGGCTTTAGCTGCTTTTGTTTCCCTGGGAAAGTGTGGGTGACCCCTCCTTCTGACCTCACTGCAGACCTTGGCTGTGTGTCCCCAGAAGCTCCCAGTGTCTGGCTGTGGCACCTATTTACTTACTCTCCTCACCTGAGACTGCTGTACACTTGGTACTCCCTCTGTACTTTCAAAGTCACTCTTGTCCACTCTGACAGACAGAATAGCTATTTTCATACAGCTGTGTTTCCTCTAGTGTGAAGATTCTGGCATCTGTTCTTCACGTCTCCACAGCACTTCTCTTCCCTCCTCATCTCCAAAATCACAAAGATTCATTCTTTCAAAAACCAAACTTTAGATGGAGTCTGATGTACCCCGGGTGGCCTAGAACGCAGCATGTAACCAACAGTGGCTCAGCTGGTGATCATCACACCTCCCCCTTCTGAGGGTTGGGACCACAGGTGTTGTTCACCACCATGCTAGGGGATCGGTGGAGTGCTGGGGGTGGAACCCCAGAGCTTCCTGCATACACTCTATCTACTGACCCACACTCCCAGCCCCTCATTCCATGACGTTAGAATCAACAGATGCCCTAAGCTTCATGAATCATCCAAACGCACTGATCAGCCTGGACATATGCAGAAGACTTGATGTGGGGGACACTCTGAAGGCATTTCTTCAGCGCTGATGGAGCAATCGGAGTCAACTGGCAGCTATCCCCTCAGCCTCTTGATTCCTAGAAGCACCATCCCTCAAAGCTTTGCTTTTGATTATTTATTGTCACATAAACAGTCCAAACATATATCAAACAAACAACCTAAATGTGAACCCTGTTTATTTCCTCTGATCCCTTCTCAGCTGTCAGTAACACCTCCCCTCTTCCCAGGCTCAGGAGCAGCAATCATCCATTATTACACTTCCTCCTCAGTCCCTGTTCATTCCCAAGGGGCTCCCCACTCCACTTCCTGAACAGCAATCCCACAAACAGAGCGTTTTCTTTCTCACTTCCCGCAGTGTCTCTAGTTTAGCCTAAAGTAATTTCCTGCTGAAACTGTGGAGAACCTTACCTCCCCACTCCCAGCTCTCCTGCTTATCTCTTCACTCCTGGGAACCTAAGATTTTACTAACAAAAATGTCTTATTTTCTCAGTCTCTCATGTTCCCAGCCCCAGATGTGTTCTATCCATGGGGGATTGTTTTTCTTTTAGATTCCCAGATTGGTTTCTCACTTCTCAATCATCTCACAATATGTATAGGACCTTCCTTTTAAATAAAATTAGTATTTCATAATATGTCTATCTTTTTTTTTTCAGCTCATCATTCTTTTCCTAAATTCCATGCTGCCCCTGATATGAGTGGCTGGCCCCAATACTACAGCTCTATATCAGTTCTTCCTTACAATTCAGAGATTCTCTGCATTGTAGCATATTAGACTTATAGGTTAACACACACACACACACACACACACACTCTCTCATACAAACTGTACCATATCCTCTTCCAGAACTGCTTATTTATATACAACAAAGACTTATTTTGTTGCTAAGTCGTAAATAAATGGTTTCTAAACACTGGTTATTTTGAATCACAACAAGTATGTCACAAGATGTGATCACTGCTATTTCTTTAAGAACACTTCCTGACCTTAGACAGGAAATGGGAAGTGGGCAGCCCTAGAATAGCTTTAAGGAAGTACTGCGTTACAGAAACTACTGTGGGGATAACATGGGCCATTTCCTAACCCAGGTAAAGGCAGCAGCAGAGGAAACCTGTCTCGGCTGCTTCACAGGGAGTATTCATACAAACTGTAAAGCACCATTCTGTTTATTTAATGGCAGGACTTGAGGACCAGGGAGTGATTTGTCTAAAGTTAAGTGAGGGAGCTGGCTTGGTGCCTACTGTAAGTACGTGACATTGGACTCTTTGAGTCCTCTTCCTTGCACCTGAGTCTCTTCAATATGGTGTTTGCAGTAATGTTTCTGGTGGAAGATCCTCCTGGGTTCCACAGAAGTTCCTGTTTCCTCTGGTCAAAAACTCATTGGCCCCTTTGTGGCACTGTAGAAGGGCTTTCTCTTAGTATCTCAGGTGCTTGCCATGCTCATGTATGGCCTGGTTTTGAAGGCTTCTGTGCCTGATCACTTTGTCTTGTTGCTTCAGAGCTGTAGCTTGGAAAGTACCAAGAGCAGATCAGCTCCCTGTGTGGCCAGGAAATGAACAAGATAAAGGGCAGAGGCCCTATATTTTCCTTAAAGGGTGCACCCCTAGCAGCTAGAAGACTTCCTACCACTTTTCTTATTTTCATTTCTGACCACCTCTCAAGGGGTGATCTAACCTTCAATCCATGGGCCCAGAGACATTTCAGATACAGACAAAAGCAGACTTTCTCTTTGGCTCCTCCCAGAGCTGGACAGTACAAAGATGGGTAGAAATGGCCAATGCTGTCCAACTATTACAACTCCATGCTATTCTAGAGACTGCTTCCTGTTCTAATATACCCCTAGCCCTTCCTTCTAGAATGTCCCTTAGAACTCTGTCATAACCGCTTTCACCGCTTAACACCTTGGGTTTGAATGTGCAGTAGCAAAATAGAGATTTTTTTTCACTGAAGCAGTTTCAAGCAGCCCCAGCAGCCCCAGCAGCCCCAGCAGCCCCAGCAGCCCCAGCAGCCCCAGCAGCCCCAGCAGCCCCAGCAGCCCCAGCAGCCCCAGCAGCCCCAGCAGCCCCAGCAGCCCCAGCAGCCCCAGCAGCCCCAGCAGCCCCAGCAGCCCCAGCAGCCCCAGCAGTGTGATAGGAAGATGGAAGTACCCTCTGTTCTTTATGGATCACAAAGGCCTGAGCTAATTAGTGTTATTAGAAAGCCAATTAGACATACATTTTATTTCTCTGTGTGGTGGAAAGGGAGTATGCAGAAGATGGCTATGGAAGAGACACCTTTGCCTGTACTGTTGTGGACATGGTGTCTGGAGAAGACAGAGGGAAACTAGGTGGGGCCTGGGGGCTGTGAGATTCTCTTTCTTGAATATGAACTGGACCCAGTGCTCACACAGTCTTAGACTGTCTTTGGTGTACAATGAGCTCCTTTGCCTCATTCCCTGTTTTCCAGTGAGTTTCCCTTTTAACTCATCTCCATTTTATTTTATTTCTTTCAGTCTTGTACTACTGGATCGTGTTGAATTCATGTTAAACACATTGTGGCTTGAATATGAAAAGTCCCCCAAGTAGTGGCACTCTTTTGGCAGGTTGTTGAACCTTCGGGAGTCGTAGTCTTGCCACTGTGGGTCTGGAGGTACCATGCCTTCCCCTCCACGTGGACTGCAGTCTTCAACTGTGAGCCAATCCTTTCTCCCTAAGGTTTTTTTTTGCAGTGTGCTTGGTCACAACAACAAGAAAACCCATACACCTCCTGTATTTGAGAACCATCCATCATTTTTCACCCATCCCTCTTCCCATGCAGCCACCAAGGGGTTCTCAACCTTGTTGGACGCCCCTCTGCATCTCTCTTAGCTGCTATATCTTGTAGTGAGCTCCAAGATTATTTCTGACCTTCTCCTAAGAATCTTTGACCAGTTATATTAGCTAATGGAAGCAAGAAAATCAGACTTAAAACTCTAATAGCATCTGTTATAAAATATATCACCTCTCTCTCTCTCTCTCTCTCTCTCTCTCTCTCTCTCTCTCTCTCTCTCTCTCTCTCTCTCTCTCTGTCACACACACACACACACACACACACACATCTAACTATGTGCATCCATCAGATTTTTACTTGTATGAACAAGCTTTCATAGCAATCTATGTGCTAACACAGCTCTGAAGGGAGACCCCTTTTTCTGTCAGTTGCTTTCTTTGGATTCATACTCAGTGTACAGGTCTTTCTGGCTCTCCACTGGCAGTACAGAGGTACAAGTATTCATTTTATGCACCCCTTTCTCTCATCAAACTCCATGCTTCTTACCAGCATTGTGTTCATTTTGGAATGGGTACCACAAACCCCTTAATATTTTCGTGGTCTAAAGACATCCCCTGGATTTCAGAAGTACTTACTCAGGACCTCAGCTCTGCTCTGCTGAGCTGGCTCAGCCCCTGCTAGCTGCTTTCTTCTGCTGTACAGTCTGGAGTCTCCCATGTGCCATTCTGGAAGCTTCATTGCTTCTCCCTCAGCTGCTTTGCACAGCTCCAATCTTCATAACCACAGTCTTATTATAAAGCCTTACACTGTCCCCATCATCCTTCACTTGCCTTTGAGCAGAAGCAAGATTGACCTCATTGTATAGGCCACTCTTTATGTTTACTCAAAGTAGATGGAACCGTCAGCACCGAATAGTCTAATAAAGATATTTGCTTACTTTAGAATATGCTGTCATAGCCTTGTGTGTTCCTCTGTGCACATGACTATGCTCCTGCATGTGTATGCCACTGCATATATGTGTATCTTTGTGTGTGATGGTGGGTGTGTGTCTCTGTGTGTGTGCCAGTATGTGTCTATATCTGTGCATTTGTGTGTGCATGTATGTATATCAGTGGTGTGTATGCCTGTGTGTGTGTCAGTATATGTCTGTGTGTGTATATGTGTGTGTTTGTGTTTGTGTTTGTGTACCAGTGGGTGGGTATGCCTGTGTATGTGTCAGTATGAGTCTGTATCTGTGTGTTTGTATATACACGTATGCCTGTGTATGTACATCTCTGTGTGTCTAAACTCATGCACACATGTTTGTGCATATCTGTGTATCTCTGTACGTGGCTGGCTATATGTGTATGACTGAGATTGTGTATATATGTGTCCATGTGTGTGCCAGTGGGGGTGAGTGTGTGTCTGTGTATGTCGATCTGTGTCTAAGTTTGTGTGTGTGTGTGTGTGTGTGTGTGTGTGTGTGTGTGTGTGTGTGTGTGAAGGACATAATGTCAAGGTTTGTGTTTCTAAAGAAAATAACCAAGAAGTCACATTACTCAGAAAGTACAAACCAAGCCTAAGTCCACAGAAAGCCACGTAGCTGATGCCTTGATGTTGTGTACACACTGGCTGCATGGATGACATTTATGCTGGCATTGCCTCCACTTTCTCCATGAGATTTGCTTCATCCATCTTTCATAAGCATTTCCTTGTTTCAATGTATCATCTGTAGAAATTCATTATGTTTTTTTTTTTCTGTTTCAGGAGCCACTCAAGATGCAACCTCATCTGTCACTAAAGTCAGCTCTTGCTTTCCACCCCAGGACATGGTGGTGTGCTCTTTAAGTCTCCCTCTGAGCAGCTGCAGTTTTCAACCACCCTGTGTTCATTTGTGAGCCTTTATTTTGTACAGGAGCAGTTAGTGATAGGGTTTGGAGCCACTGCTGTCAGATCTGAACTTTGCTCTGTAAGCCCTGACCAATGTGAAGAAGATTCCAGGAAAGTCTGGGTTTCTTTGCTACTAACCAAAGGCATCTAGATATGCACCATGCTCTCCCTCCCATTCTTCTGTGTTGCCATCATTCCTTCCTTTGATTCCATTCTTCACCACGGGCTTTGATATTGTGTTGCTCACAGTGATGCTGCTGTACATAGAGGAACATTTCTTCCTCCCCTTCTCAGCCTCGGTGTAGAAGGTGAACTCCTGCCTATGGCCTTGAGTTCTACTGACCAGCTCCATCCTCAGCCTCCATCCAGTAAGCACCCTCTTGCCTTCCTCCTTAAATCCATTTAAATTATGTTTACCCATACACAACCTTTCACGTCTCCCAGTCTTTTAGAACCATGTTCCGTGTGTGATTCTGTACTCCATAGGTGAAGAGCCTCAGGATTTTCTATGAAGTCCCTGAAGATCCTGCCTGAACTGAGAAGATAAAGATAATCCCTGCTGTGGGAGCAGAACTAGCTTCTGAGGCAAGCCTCAGTTTGCACTTTCGCTTGTTACCTAAATCAGAGACACAACCATGTTCAGAAAGAGCGTTATACTATCTGCAGATGGTAGAAATCATTGAGGCTTCCTGGGTGGTAGCTGTATGTGTTTGCATGTTCATATGTATGTACAGGTCAGAGGACAGGCTTGGGTGTTAATTCTTCAAGCTCTGTTTACCTTTTGCAGTTGCTTTTGAGACAGGGGCTCTCAATGCCCTGGAACTTGCCTTTTAGGTTAGATAACCTGGCCAGTAAGCCCCAGGTAATCTAAACTTTAATACCACCCATGCCCTGTCAACACTGCTACTGCCATTACTGGGAGTATAGGCATGTGCTACCATGCCTGTTCTTTTTAGGTGGGTACTAAAGATCAGACTCATTCTTGTGTTCCCTAAGCACAATTTTATTCACTTAGCACACCATAGTGTATCTAACCAGCACACATTTGTGGAATTATTAGAGAATGCATACTCTCTGGAATTTGGAAGTCCATAAAAGGTCCCTTTCAGTGGCTCCCCCTTTCCTGCCCTCTGGGTCACAAAGCTCCATAGGAATCTGAGAAAAGAGCCAAGGGGTTCCCCAAATGCAAAGGATGTGGCACACAGCTCTGTGGCCTGCCTGTGAGTGCACTGCCCTTTTCCCTAACAAAGATTTAGCTTAAAGCTGCAGGCCACTTGCTAGTGCCATTCACATTCCTAATTCCACCCCCACATCCTTTCAGTAATCTGCAGCAGAGCTGCCTCTGTCTCTAGCCAAGTCACCTTCAGTCAGAGGGCTCACACAACTCACTCCCTGCTTGGTCCTTGGCCCACTTACCAGGTCTGCAGCCAACTCTTCTCTCATCTCACTCCCCCTCCCCTGGATGAGGCATAAGCGGCCCCAGGTCCACTGTTTATTTCAGTCTTCTCTCAACTGTGGATTCTGAATCACAACTGAAGTGCTTGTGAGTCATACCAGGATTCCCACTCACAGCATGTTAGTGTGGGCAGCTGCTGTCCCCAGGACTGAGCTTCATCCTGGTGATAGAGCAGTGTTTGGCCACCTCTTGGCAAGCCCTCTTACTTCCTGTTGACCCTTCTCTCAGCAATCTCTTCCCTCAGCCACCCAAATTCTCCTCAGAACAATGAATACTTCACTTCTCCAGGAAATAGATACTTCAACCTCTAAAGCCAATGGGTCCCATCCTTGTTAGATCTCTCTCCTTTCTGTTCCCTCAAACACGAATTACCCCCTGAAGTCTCTGGGTATGGCTGGCTTATCCTTACCAGTAGCATCCCCCATCATGTTGTGTGCAAACCCCATGAAGATTTTTATCTGCACTCTTCCATAACTTTCTTCCCAAGGCCAAAACTACCTCTGTGGCGCCTCTGCAGCCTCCACCCCCACTTCACACATAGCACTGAGGACGCTAACCCTGAACTCCTTATCTTGTTCTTTTCTGTGGAGAATACCCATCAAAGCTTGGCCCATGTTCCTCCTCGATTCACAGGAAAGGAACACACAGAGAAGTAGAAGATCCCAGAGTTATGACCAGAGTTTAGAAGCACAGCATTTCTCTTTTATCTAAACTATCACTCTGGGCTGGACTGATAGACTCACTATTTGCTACTTGAAAAATAGCAAACTGGGTAATAGAAATGTATTTAGGACAATTTTTTTTAATTATCTGATTATGACTTTGTGGTAGGAAAACACAGCAGCCATGAACCAAATCCATCAGGAGCTTGAGTTATGTTCCTATGTTTATCCTCACAGATCCCAGAATGTTCTGGAAAGCCATGGGCTGTAGGGACTTGTCCTTTTCTTTCCTGATTCATCTTTGTACTGTTACATCTGTGAGTACATGAGAATCTGTTTCCCTAGAGCACTAGAGGATCACAGGTCAAGAGAAGGCAACAGGGCCCATAGGAAAGATTTCTGGTTACTCATATCAGACTGACAGTGAGTCTCTGTACTACCCCAAACTCACTTAATCAAAACTAGACTCAGCATTGGATAGCATATATCTGTACATGTATTACCTTTGTCATACTGACACATCTAGGGTTATCAAAAAAACACAAAAAAACCCCTGACTAGATCAGACAGAACTGAGGACACATCTATGGGAATTATCTCAATTGTTTATCGATACAGAAGGACTCAGCTCACTATGGGGGACACCATCCCTGCACAGGGTATCCTGAGCTGTATAAAAAAATCTAGGTAAATGTGAACCCAGCTGACCTACCAAACAGTATTCCTTCCTCCATGTTTTCTGCTTCAAGTTCTTGCTTGAATCCCTGTCTTGACTTCCTTCAATGATGAACTGTAGCCTGGAAGTGCAAGCCAACTAAATCCTTTCCTCCCCTAAACTGCTTTTGGTCATGGTATTTGCTACAACAGCAGAGAAAAGCTAGAACCATTGAGTTCCCATACTGGAGAGTCTGAGGGCTTACAAAAACAAGCAGATAAGCAACAACTCTCTCAGTAAACTGAATACTTGACCTCTGGCCACTGTCTAGCTCTCTTGTATATAGAGCACTTTGTCCAGCACTTTGTATCACCCTTTCCTTATGTATGACACCATGTTATAACATGTCCTGCATCCTCTTGCTTTTAAAGTCACTTTACTTTTTGGTGAGTTAGATCAGGACTGTGTCAGCTATCTGGAAACAGTCACCCAGGTGACCCTGGCTCCCACCTGCACTGCCTAGTAATCATACCCATTACCCCAAACCCTCTGCTCCCTGTTTGGTTGGTGTTGCTCAGGGTGCAACATCATTTTCTCTCTCTGTAACCTAAAATCAACAGCCAATGTATGATCCTCAGGGTGTGTCAGCATCTTCATCCCCTCTGCTGCATACCTTTCTGGGTTCTTCTCTAGGGTTACTGGAGTGTGAGGACATCTCTCCTCACACCTCACTGTGTGTGTAAGCATTGTTCCAAGTCATCGTGTTTCTGTCATAAGTTTAATTTATATGACTAACACTGCCAATATAATATTTTGTGTACCTCTTTTGCTTTTCTTCATCTCTATTTTTGACATTACAGTGTTTGACACTGAAGCCAGAGCCTTGCACACACTCTGTGAGTGGTCTACCTCTGAGCTAAATCCTTGACCCCTACCCTTAATTTTCATGGGTTTCTTTATATTGACTCTTTAACATATACCCAGATTTTTTTGATGCTGAGCAATCAAATGGCTTATCCCTCCAGTAAGTACACAGTTCTTCACATTAATCACATTAACCATACATTCAGACTGATCTCTATCTGTATGGCTACCATTCTCTCAAACTTTCTGTATGTGTTGGGTTTTGCTAAGATGGAATGCTCAGACACATTTATTCCTGTGTCTGAGAGCACTCCCTCTTCCTTTACCATTTACTAGGTTGTATATCTGTTTCTTAGTTTGCTTCCTTTTTTGTCTGTTTGCTTACTAGTTTTCTTTTTGCTTTTATTTCTGTAGCTCTGGCTAGCCTGGAATTTGTTCTGCAGCCAAGACTGACTTTGGAATTGTTAGATCTTTCTAACTGTGCCTATGCAATCTGGGATTACAGGCATGTGCCACCACACCAGGTTAGCTGTTAATGTTTTATTTATTTATTTATTTTGTACATCCTACCCTTTAACACTCTGTATACGTCTCTTGAACATGACACCAGGTCTATGGTTCAGCAAGACTATAAGAAAGACTGTAAGAGTGACACCCTCTTTTTACCCAGTGTGTCTTCCTTAGATTCTTATACTTTTCAAGATGATTTCTTGATAAAAATGAAATGGTTTTGTCTCTTAAATTCATTGTTATAATCTATTTAAACCATTTCTTCTGGTAGAACAGTCATTTCCTATTACAGTTCTTAACTTTTAATGTTCTGTGAGTTTATACTTTACTTAGTTTGCTTGTTTGCTAGCTTTTGAGACAGGGTTCCATGTAGTCTATGCTGGTCTCAAATTATCTCTGTTGCCAAGGATGGTTTTAACTCCAGAACCTCCTGCCTCCAAATCCTGAGCCCTGGAATTATAAGTGTGGCTTATGTGCTTCTGGAGATCTAGCTCAGGCTGTGTGTGATACTCTATCAAATGAACTACATCCTAAACCTTTCTGTACTTTGAAATGTTTCCCCTTTTGGATGATAGTTTGCCTGTTTTTAAAATCACAATGACAATTATTGATTATCCTTCAGGTCTGTGTTTAACTGTCATTCATGTATAGACAACCTTTTATGGAATTTTTAATTTACACTCTATCTTTGATATCTGCAAGATTTAGAATCATCTAGAAGACAAACCTCTGGGCATATTTGGCAATGCTGTTCTAGGTGTCATTAGCTGAGATGGAAAATCCTCCTGTTTCTGGGACTGATAAAAAAGAGAAATCCAGATGAGCACCTATCTATCAGCATCTATTACCCTCTGCCTCTTGCCTGTAGATACAATGTAGCTATTGACCACACACTCTTGCTGCCAAGTTTAGGCCTTGCAGATACAGTGTAACTATTGACCTCACACTCCTGCAGCCAAGCTTAGGCCCTTAAACTGTGACCCGGGATAAACCCTTCCTTTCTTAAGTTGCTTTTGTCAGATATTCTGTGACAGCAACAAGAAAAAGTCATAACTAAAATAGTCACTCTGTGTTTAGTTCTATACTACATATGTTTACACTTTAAGTGAAATCATTATGCTTTTCCATTATATCTTACAAAACTTTTTTTAAAAGAAAGGAATAGCATTTTATAAGGAGTATTTTTAAGCTATTTTCAAGTTTAAGATGTTTAAGAGAATCTAGACACATCAGTCATCACTGTGAAGCACTTATTCATAAGAAGCACTGTCCAGTGCCTGTAGCTTAGCTCTCTGATTTACTTAATGGTTTCATTCATGATTTTAGTTCTCTTTATAGATGAAAACTATCCTGCAGGGTCTAGAAAACAGGGGTCCTGTGTAATCTATCCATGCCACCCAAAGGGGACAGACTGTGGCACTCAAAATTTTTATTTATCTTGCTCTACTGCTCCAAAAATTCTATTTCCTTCAATCTTATCTTGAACATATTGTAGATACTGCTCACCTGCAGTACTCGTTAGGGTTTTTGTTTTTGTTTTTCAACTTGACATAATCCAGGGACATCTTTGAAGAGGGAACATTAACTGAGAAAATGCCTCCATCAAATTGGCCTGTACCGAGTCTGTAGAACATTGTATTGATTAATGGTTGGCGTGGGAGGACCCAGTCCTCTGTAGACCATATTACTCCTGGGCAGGTAGTTCTAGGCTGTATGGAACAGAGGGCTGAACAAGCCATAGAAAGCAAACCATTGAGCAGCATTCCTCCATGGTCTCTGCTTCAGTTTCTTCCTCCAGGCTACTGTCCTGCTTGAGTTCCTGCATTGGCTTCCCTCAGTGATGGACTGAATAGGAATGTTGGAAAACAAGTGTTGTGTGACAACTTCCTATGATTGAAACATTCTAGCCTTCAGGGAAGCTCCTTAAGTAGGAGAGTAAAGTACTCAAAATAGCTGCAGGAAGGTTAAACAACTCAAAATAGCTTCAGGAAGTCCCTGAAACTGACCAGATTTACTAGACCTCTCCCTGCCAAAATAAGCAATAAAAGCTAAGAGTCACCCTGAGAATAGCTGAACCAAGCTGTCAAGAAGATTGTACCAGTCTGATAAGCTAAGCTACAAAGAAGACTTGTAGACAAGCTGAGCTTCAAAGACTGAATCCAGCCCCACTACCTGTAAGAAGCAGAGACTAGCTAAGTCACATAGAAGAGGTTTAAACCAGTTGAGTCACTTGGAAAGGGCACTCTCCAACCTAGTGAGCAGCCTGCAGGCTATGCAATGTGCTCCAGATTCCCAGTTTTGTGAGCTGTCACCCATGCTGGGGTGGGCCTTGGTGATGCAGCTGTCTTTGAGTCATTCCTCCTCCTTTAAGTGATCCCTCGCCCATACTCCTGTAAGTAACCCAAATAAAACTCTTTGACTCATCAGGTTGAACACTGGTAGTATCAATACTTTGAGTCTGCTATGGGCTCCCTATGGGGGTGACTAGACAAGTTTGTGACATCTCCCCAGCAAAAGTTTTATCACACAACACCAAACAAACTTTCCTCCCTGAGTTGTATTTTATCATGGTCTTTATTGCATCAATAGGAAAACAAGCTAGGGCACTTAAGAAGACTGTTCACTTGGTCAATGACCAAAAAGCAGTAGAATCTTAGGACAGAGACCCAGGCACTGTTATGAGCCTCTGTTGTTTGGGTTGTAATATTTGAATATATTCCACAGCCCTTCAGAGACAGCTCTGTCTTTTAATTGTGTTTTACCTGATACCCTGTCCTTCATATGAGTATAGTTGCACACTTAGATCTTCAACACTTTCTTTTTGTGCAAGTGGACTTTCCAGACTCCCAGGTGGTGAATTTAAAAATTGTCTTGGGCCTTCAGCCTGACATGAGACAGGGACTGCCCATCAGGAACACCAGTGATGCCCTGATATCAGGCACAAAGCTCTGAAATGTGCTACTTTTGCCAGTTGGATTAGCAACTGTCCTAATACTTATATCTGGGAAATGCTCAGCCCTCCATCTCCATGCACCCTGCTCCTGGTCCTCTAAATCCCTGCACCTGTCAGTTAGGGAAAACTGTATGACAATGGTGGAGCATGGTCTTTGTATGCCTCCTGTCTTGCTGTTCTTGTAATTCTTGTACTTCAGTGTCTCATCTGCCTCCTGAGACTATTGGTGCCAGGCATATATTTTATTTATCCCATCCTTTGTATGGACAGATAAGTTAGAGTGCTCTTTTGTTCCCCCTCTGGGGCTATTCTTCTTTTATCAGTAATGCACGGGTTGGAGAATAGCTTTAATAGAATCTATCTTGAGTGGCTGAGGGACATGTGTGGACTAGAATTCTCCTTGGGAGTGCGGGGGTGGGGAGTTGTCCTGACTCAGGAGAAAGGTCTCCATCCTAGGAGAAGTACCCTAACCCTTTACATGCAGAGAAAGGCTGGCTGAAGAGTCTCCACAGATGTATACAACTGTATCCTGCCAAAGATAACTACGAATGCAACCCAACACAAAACTGTGAACTTACTTTAAATATTGTTAGGGCCTTTGCCTCATGCTTTGGTAACTGTGTTGCAGAGTTCTAGAGTGTGAGCTTTGCTGATGGCAGTGCTGTAAGAAGGAGAAAAGAGGGAGATTCGGCAGCAGAGGACAAAATGAAATATGGATGAAAGCAAAGGCTGGGGTGATGCTATCTGAAGAAGGGCAGGAAGGGTCACCATCCGAGGGTCAGTGCAGGCATCTACACAGGGAGAAGGCAAAGACTCAGTCTGCTTGTAGAGCCTGGAGGTTTACAAGCTCTGGTAACACCTTGATTCAGCCCAGTGAAAATGTAGGTGGGACTTCCAGAAATAGAAAAGAACAAGTTACCTTGTTTTAAGTCTCTGGGTCTTAAAGTTGGTCTCAGTTGTTACAGCAGCAACTGGAAACAATGTACATGACAGAAATGCACTAAGCTTCTAATATAAAATGACACAGATCCTGTAAGTTGTGAAGTCCAGAATCCTAAGATGTAGCTGGTATCATCACATAGATGAGGACAGGGGATGCATAGACAAAGGGCAAAGAAAGCTGAGCATCACCATTCATCTCTCCCTGCTTCCTGACTGCTGATGGATACCATGTGACCAGCCACTTCCTGATCCTGCCACCATGTTTTCTCCACATAATTGACTGTACCCTCAAACTATGAGCTTTTGTTGGCTACTATTGTCATGGCTACAAGACAAAGAACTGATAGAGTCCTTAAATCTAGAAATGACAGAACCACCCTGTGAGCTCCCTAAAGCAGCCTTCAGCTTACAAGCTAGATTTCAGTCTCTGATTGATGAGGGATACTTGAATTTCTTAACTCTGTTTGCACTTTAATCAATCATTTACAAAAAGGTGAAGCAATATAAATAATCATGTGTTTATTGTTTTGTTTTCATTCAGAAGTAGTCTGTGGATTTATCCATATTTTAGGGCACCCAAATTCTCTCTAATCATTTGACCTTGACTGAAGCTGAATTCTGAATTTTCTATCTATTGCAACCCACTTACTTTGTTCTGTGGAATACTTTTTTTTTTTAACTTCCTTAGGGGGGAAAAAAAATCTGTGCTTATTCTTCCAGATGAATTGCTACTAAGTTTCTGGTATATATTTACATGATTGCTTTTGCTTGAAAACACTAAATAGCAATTATCTAGCAGTTCTTTCAAGGGCTTACCCTGGAGATGGTCTATAGAGAAGGGTTTATCAAGCTAGAGTCAAGAAAGTAGAAACATAGGACCATTTCTAGAAGTCATCAGTAATTACCCCCTCTCTCCCAAACTGTGATTACTAAAGGTTGTGCTTAGCATGCTGAGTTGGCAGTTAGGATTCCTGAAGATGCACACATAGATGTCTGTCTAGAACTCAGTGCATGAATGGTAAACATAGGACATGCTCAACTAGAAGCAGGCCAGGGAGGAGGGTCAAGGGTTGAGAACCTCCCTGTCCTGAATGAGATTTTCCAGTTACAAACCTTCCCTATTCTATGACTTTGTCAGTTCCCAGCACCACATGAAGCACACATGGTGGTACATGATTTGTAATCTCAGCATCTGGGAGGTAAAAAGAAGGGATCATAAGTTTAAAGTCATTTCTTGGCTACATTTTGAGTTTGAGAACAGCTACCTTTACAAGAAGAACTAAAAATATTCTAGACTGTAATAATCTTAAATTTAAAGTGGAGGAAAAAGACACTTTACTGCAGAGGGCTCCCAAGAGGAATGATGTTCTCCCATTGGTCACCATTGAAGATTTGTCACCAACCTCATCTGGAGGACATATCACCAGGGGTAGACCTTGAGGTTTCAGGGCTTCATGCCATTCCTAGTACGTGCATGTGTTCCCTCCTCCTCTGCTTCATGCTCATAGTTTGAGATGTGAACTTTCAGCTTTCAGCTTCCTGTTCTAGCTGTTATGCCTTCATGCTTGCCATATGTTGTCTGCCACCAAGCTGTCCCCACCATTACGGATTCTAGCCCCCTGGAACCAGAAGCCAAAATCAGCTTTTTTCTTCTGTAAGATGTCTTGGTCATGGTGTTTTATCACAGCAACAGAAAAGCAATTAATATAGTGCCTGTCTTAGTTAGTGTTTCTATTGCTTCAGCAAAACACCATTGCCAAAGGCAAGTCAATGGAGGAGAGGCTTTATTCAGCTTACACTTCCATATTATTGCTCATCAGTAAAGGAAGTCAGGCAGAACTCAAACAGAACAGGAACCTGGAGGCAGGTGCTGATGCAGAGGCCATGGAGGAGTGCTGCTTACTGGCTTGCTTCACATGGCTTGCTTAATCTACTTTCTTATAGAACTCAGGAACACCAACCCAGGGATGGCATCATCCACAATAGGCTGGGCCCTCCCCTATTTACCACTAATTAAGAAAATACCCTACAGCAGAATCTTATGGGGCATTTTTCTCTCAATTTAGGGTCCCACCGTTTAGAGGATGCTAGCTTGCGTTAAGTTGACATAAAACTTGCCATGGCACTCTTCAAATCTCCTTAGCCATTTCTACACATCAGTAGTAGTGGCATATATATATATATATATATATATATATATATATATATATATCCCAAACTGACCAAGATTGCCAAGAAACCTTCATCTTCAATGGGAATGTGAAATAGCAGAGTCATTATGGGAAAAATTATGATTTACTATAAAACTAAGCACACACATAAGGTCCAGCAGAATAAGGACTTTATTCTGAACAAATCAAAAGGCAGGCTCACACAAAAACCTGTACACAAGTGTTTTCTGGGGTTTTAATTAATTCTAACCCTGTGAGCAAATGTCTTTCAAAGGGTAGATGTAAAGTGAACTATGGTAGATGGACATAGTAGACAACTGTTCAACAATGAGAACTCCTCTACACTTGTTCCTGCACATACAAGTCTGATGGGTTGCCAGGGGATTGTTCAAAATGGAAAAGCAGATATCACAGTTTACATGTGCCATGACTCCATTCTCAGAAAGAGTCTATAATAATCAAATGATGGAAATGAAAAACACATAAAAAAAGAAGGGACTGGGAGTAAAGCTCACTGGTAGAGCATTTACCTAAAGTACTGAAAACCCTGAGGTCTACCAGTCCTGCAAAAGCAAATAAGTAAACAAGCATGATGCCAAGAGCTAGGAAGCAAGGGAAGGAATGGGAGTGGCCATGGCAACAGACTCCCCAATGGTGCATCCTTGTCATGAGACTGCCATCTTGACTGGGGAGGGGGGGAGGAGCCACACCAACGTGCACAAACTTCAGTGTGCACACAAGCAAGTAAGCACACATAAGATGAAGCTCTGGACAAGGCTTGTGTAAGGCATCAGTGTTCATTTCTCAATCCTGTTGAGCACAGTGGGGTTTGGGAGTAAACAGGATCCACTTCCTTTTTTTCAACAAACTGCTTGGAGATCTCCAGTCAGTTCAAAATGACAAGCTCATTGCAGAACATCAGGTGCAGGCTGTGGCTAGCCAAGATCTGGTCTTAGATTAACAAGCGTGTGCTTCTGAGATGTGCTTGTCCTTGTGCGAGGAAGCTTTAGATAGGGGACTCAAGAAATGGGGAAGGTAGCTGGGCATGGTGGCGCATGCCTTTAATCCCAGCACTCGGGAGGCAGAGGCAGGCGGATTTCTGAGTTCGAGGCCAGCCTGGTCTAAAAACTGAATTCCAGGACAGCCAGGGCTATACAGAGAAAAACAAAACAAAACAAAACAAAAAAGAAATGGGGAAGGGGTTTGCCATCATACTTTGTGTTCCCTCTTTCCCCTCTTCCACACTATCACTAAGTCCCACTTATTGTACAGTCATAAGAGCCATCTCAAACAGGTCAGCAAATTGTCTTGTTAAATGAAACACACATGCATGCATGCACACAAGCACACACATGTGAGTGCACACTATAGACAAGAGTGAAAAGGAGGTAGGAAGGAAAACAAAAAATAGGAAGTGTTCCATCTGAGACTTTAACCCTGATACTTAGTCTTCAGGGACTCTTCTCAAAACCTGTCCCAGGAATTCCTGATTTACATGCTGCCCTTCATTGAGTAAGCCATTTAATTAAGCCACTACAACTGGTCCATGGGAGATTCTAAATCATCATTCCCATGTCATCTTTTCCTAAGATGACAAAAACAAACAAACAAACAAACCTGGGTTCTGGACTCAGTTGGCCTCCATTTTCTACTTAACACCAGGCCTGCAAACTAGCCCTCAGCATCCCAACACTCCAGGTTCCCTCCCTATCAGTTATGTACTGTTGCCCAAGTACACACACCTGCTAGCATTTGGTCCAGCACAGAAGGGTCCCTGCTCTGGCATGGGAGCCCTTCCCACATCCCATCTGTGTCTGTTCCTGATCCTGTTGGCTGTCTTTGTTCCTGTCAGCCTCAGTCCTGACCCTTCCTGGGTTCCCTCTCTGACATTGCACCCCCTCTCCAGCTGCTGAAACCACACCTTACCCTTACTGACCCAGATCACATCACACCCTCTCTTCTACAAGGTTTTGCATTTACCCTCACAAGTTGGGTAGTTTTATGTTTGCAGTTGTCTATTATTCTCATCATTTTAAGGAGATTGTAACATCTTTGAAGGCATTGGCTGGGTCTCAGAGTTCTTTGGATTACCAGTTCAAGCAGTGTTGCAGTGCAAGGGACAATAAGAAGTATATGCCCTGCCAGCATGGAGAAGTTTGAGGGGTAATGTATGCAAGGGTGTGGAGGTTAGTGTGCTAGAAGGGCAAGATGAATAGTGAAGGATAGGGAAGGCACCAATAGGTAACTTCTTGACAGGAGCTAAGGATTCTGGTTAAGTAGCAGCAACAAACAAACAGCTTAACATTTAGGGATAGTTAGATGGCTCAGTTGATAAAATGCTTGAAGCACAAGGTGAGGTCCTGAATTTGGTCCCCATAACCCACATTAAAAACACAGGTGTGGTGGTGAAAACTTGTAATTCCAAAGTTAGGGCTTGCTAGCATGTAAGTTTCAGGCCAATCAGCAACCCTGTCTCAAAACACAAGATGGGCAGCACATGATGAATATCAAGGTCCCCTTTGGCTTCTAAGTGAGTTTGCAACCTGTTCACAGGCACAGGAAATCACAAGCCAGATTAAGCCACCCCTAAATCCTCAGCAGTTTCTTTCGTGTCCCAATCAGAGCCCCAGGTGCTGTTTTTACACACCAACCTTCCTAATCATGTCCTCCTGCTCCTTTGAAATATAATTTGCCAATCCAGCCCAGAACTTCAAAGCCCAGCCAGTGCCCTGTGCCGGTGAGTGGCCCTCGCAGAGGAAAGGCTGTGACTACTGGCCCTTCCCCTACCATGCTGAATCCGGTCCTGAGCTCAGTCCTGTTCTTACTTTACAGTCTCATTTTTTTGGGTAAAACGGTCGTTCCCTCTGGGTAGTTGCAGACAGGGAGGATGTGAGTTCAATGTGGTGAAACGGCAGGAGATCCACTGGTTTCCTTAAAGCTTTTCTTGGCCAGAGCCCAGAGGTAATTTGTGTGTGTGATACGTTGCCCCACAGTATTAGAAAACACCATGCTGGCCTGTGTTTGCTGGTTTATGAAACTGCAAGAATGTGTGGACTGGGATTCTCTCCCAGGTGCTATGAAACTATCTACTGGTTTGAATTTTCTTTGTCTTTTGGGGTCTCTGAGGACTGAGGGAGTCCAGAACCTTCCCTACATTCCCACCCCGATAGACTCACAAGGATAGTCTACTGGCTGTGAGCCCAAAAGCAGAGAGCCTTTGAACACACACCCTTGCTTGCTGATATCCTGGCTTCACAGACTTGCCTTCTCCAGTTTGATTTCAGTGGGAGCTACAGAATACCTTTGTATGAGTGTTTTCATTCACCTTGCTTTACACTGAGATAACAGCTCGTACTTTCAGGCAAAAATATTCCAAACCGCGTGTCATGAAATCCTTAACAGAAGCACATTAAAACTGGACTCTAGGGTGTAGAGTAAGTCATTTGAAACAGATTTACACTGAAAAAAAAATTAATTGAAAGGATTTACTTTTTTTTCAAAAATATGTACAATCAACTGACCTGGAGGTATAACTATATGCAATACTCTTGCTTTAAGGTTACCCTCAGTACAAAGCGACAGGCTACTCGTTTGTTTAGCTCTTGTGATGAATTCCATTTTTGTCCAGGTGTGATATAAACTTCTGGGGACATATCTATCAGCAAGAAAGGATGGTGTAATGGGTTTTTGTGAATCTAATATATGTGCCATGTGAGGTAGTGTTTAATTGGGCCTCCATACTCCTTTTATCCCAAGAAAGCTATCCTACTGCCAAGCTTTTGTCCAAATTGAGATTGCTAAATGATATAATTATAGTTATCATTTTTCTCCTTTAATAAATCCCTTCTCCAGTCTTAGAGTCCATTAAAGGTGAAACAAAAACAAAACCATTTCCTAAAATCACCTTTCATTACTCAGGTATCTTCTTGAAAACCCTAATCAATTCCTTTCCTGGAGCCTTTCTGTAATTAGGTGTGGAGTATCTGCTTCTTATTCATTCATTCAGACAACAGACATCTTCTCTGCAAACTCTCATTTCTCCCTTCCAATTTGGGCTTTGCAAGCAAGCCTGCTATTTATTCCTGGGACTGATCGATGTCTCTCAATTTAATCCTCAAATAATTATATTCAAACACCCAAAGAGCACAAATGTAGCAGCCTAACTATTTAACTCAAATTCTAAATCACTAGCTATTCATGATTATGGTCGTAATGAGTTTTTAGAGCATATATTATCATTATTTAACAGCAGAAAAGGGGTCGGTGTTTCTTTCCCTCACTAAATCAAAGATGACTGAGGTTAGCATTCTACCAGACCCTTCAGGTGACCTGTGGGTGTTGAGCAGGCACTGGGGCTGCCCCCTTCTTCATTAATGGAGGCTAAGGAAGAGAATGAAAAGCAAGATGGACTCAGTGACTTAGGGTTTTTTTTCCCCCCACCACCACTTGCTGGCATGATGTCCATGCACTTACACAGGTTGAACTGAGAATATAAATAGAGCTGGGGTTTGGAGGTTTGCTTTCTTGGCTTTGTCTTGGCTTTTTGTTTGGTTTGTTTTTGTTATTGTTTTTATTTTTGCTCTCTCTCTCTCTCTCTCTCTCTCTCTCTCTTTCTCTCTCTCTCTCTCTCTCTCTCTCTCTCTCTCTCTCTCTCTCTCTCTCTCTCTCTTTTCTCAGATACCATACACTTAGTTGTTTTGTTTTGTTTTCTGTGTAGCCGTGCTTGTACTGGAGCTTACTCTGTAGACCAGGCTGGCCTCAAGCTCAAAAATCTGCCTGCCTCTTCCTCCCAAGCACTGGGATTAAAGGTGTGTACCACCACTGCCCGCTATACACTTAGTTTTTTGAAACACTGGAACCTGGAGCTCACTGAGTCACCTAGACTATTTAACCAGTGAGCCCTAAGGACATGTGTGTCCCCACCTCCATAGTCTGTAGATTACAAGTACATACCACCATGCTGGCTGTATACATGAGTTCTGGACATTGACCACTTATGCAGCAAAACCTTTACCAATTGAGGCTGTTCCTAAACCCCAAATAAAGAAGCTGTGAGAACAGGGATACACACTTCATGGCTACACATGCACACATACACATATACACACAAGCATGCACACACAGACACATACACACATACATATGCACATGTATTCATAGACACAGAGAGGGGGGGCGGGCTCAAACAGGATCACTATCTCTGTGTGCCTTCCAGAAGAGAATACCTCACTCATGCTATCCCACTGCCCCAATCACTGCTACCCATGGGTAAAACATGGGGTAGAGGCCTTACAACCACCCAAGCACTATCCCACATTGAGTGGGTACACAGAAGCCCTAACTCCCAAGGATGCCCAGCTTCCTGTTCATGACCCAAGCCTAGTGGTCTCTTTCTCAAACCTAGACACTCCATATTCCACACCTCTATATCCCTGTCCCAAGCACCACACATACACACTCCTGTCCAGAGCCTATCAGCCGCCCAGTTCCATACTGCTGTCCCTAGCATGGCAGACCCTGGGTTTCTGGCCTGCTTAACTTTGTTCTTGGATATTCCCAGCTGGTCATTTGCCTCACTTTCAGCTTCAGAGGATGTCTCTTCCCTCCTTCCCAGAGGGATTAGTATAAGCCAAGCCAGGGTACCTTACTGAGCCTCCTCTCTTCCTGGCTGCTCTGTGGATGGTAACCACATGTGTGACCCCAGGAGTACCCTCTGTTGGTTCCTCTTAGCATTGTGCCACAGTAGAGTAAGGCTGTTTGGTTAAGCTGCATTTGTAGTGATCCTGGGCACGGCAGGCAGTGGTGTGACTGTCTCCTCACATCATAGTGGACTCTGGTGAAACTTGAGGACATCTGGGAAAGTCTATTCTTCCACTGGCTCTCAGTTTCTCGCTTTTAGTTATTTTTATTTATGAATTTGTTTGTTTGTTTTTGGAGTACTGGAGATTGACTATAGTCTGTCATGTTAGGTGCATGTTCTGAACTGAGCTATAGTCTCAGTTTTCTTTCTCCCTCTCTCCTATGTGTGCATTCATTAATATGTATCTATTCACATGTGAGTGGGAGCACATGTATGTGGAAGACATGCTGATACTGAGTGTCTTTCTCCATCATCCTCCATCATACACACACATACATGTGCACTATATATACACATACACTTGCAGATTCTCTTGCCATACAATGAATTTTCAGTTTAGGTTAGTCTGGCTAGCCAGCCTACTTGAAGGACCAGCTGTCTCTCCACCTACCAAGCACTGGAATTTCAAGAAGGTCACCCACACAGTTTATACACAGATTTAGAAGACCCAAACTCTGGATTTTATGTTTACACAACAAGTGTTTTACAGGTGAACCATATCCCCACCCCTCTTATTTTAACTTTTGGAGATCACAAGGCTGAGTATCTTTTACAATCCTCCCCCCCCCCCCACACACACACACTAGCTTTGTTGGTGATAGCACCTCTGGTTTGTGATGATGATAACAGCTGCTTAGGTCTATTTTCATCAGCTTAAGAGACAGCATCAACTGCCTAATTGGGCCTGAAGATATGATGAAAGGCCTGACCTTTATAGAGACTTCAAACTCACCCAAAGACATGGCCATTTTTTTTAATATACCTTCTATGAAAAGCAGTGGAGACAGGTCACACCAGCACTAATTGTGTCAGTGTCCCGCCTGATCACTTTTCCTCCATACATGAAGCCATTCTGCTGCTCTCATGATATACCACCAAACCCTGTCCCCAAGAAGGACCACAGTCTTCAGCCCTAACACTAGCCAAATCTGATGATTAATCTCAGTTGTCAGCTTGACTGGATATGAGATCAACTACAAGAAACATGCCTGGGCTGATCTGTGAGGGTATTTTTGGACATATTAACCACACCAGGGAAGACTGTCCTACAGAGTTTCCCAGAGACCCATGTACAAAGAGGTCAGCATGAGAAACCACTGCTTTCCCAGCCAGCCCATGCCCCTTGCTAGTGAGAGTACATATTCTGTTGCTGCCATCCTTCCCTTGGCGTCAGAACCAGCTTCTTCAACCTCATGAAAGGACGGAAGACCAGCAACTCCCCAGGCCAGGGACAGAGTGGGACTTCTAGGGTGTCTACTTCTTGAAGTAAGCAGCCACCAGGTTCTCAGCCTTTCTAGTGTACAGATTGCAGTTGTTGGAGTACCCAGCCATATTATGTTAGCCAATCCAATAAATCTCCTTTGTAATAATATTCATTCCATCAATTCTGTACCTCTAGAGAACCTTCTTTAATATAACCAGGTGATGAACAAACTCCTTTTTCTCAAGCTCATTGTTTAACTTACTGGCATAGAGCACAGCAAAGAAAGGGTTGTAGTTTATAATATTAGCACAGCATTTACAATGAATCAAAGAGGAGACTCAGGCTGAGGGCAAAACTCAATGATAGGACACTTACCTAGCATTTTGCAAGACCCTGGGTTTTATCTGAAACACTTAAAAGAGGGAGGGTAGAGAAGGAGGAGGAAGAAGAGGGGGGGAAAGGAAAAGGAGAAAACTCTCTTTAAAGACACTGAGAAGATGCCTTAATCAAGGATCCCTGCCAGTAGACTGCCCTACACTAAGTCAAAAGTCATCTTCAGCCATGTCAGAAAGGCTTGGAGTGTTCTCCAGCTGTTTGCATAGTTCCTCCAAACAGTGACCACCACCCCTCTTCCCCAAGAGAAGTCAAATTCTGTATTCAACAGCACAGTGATGCCCTCCCCTTCCTGGCAACTCAAGACAAGCTAAAACTGCAAAGGACAGAAAAACTCAATGATTGCCAAGACTAAATGCATCTGTCCCCAAAAGCTCTAACAAAAGTTAGGAAGCGACACCAGGCTGAGATCACCCAGTGTAAAGAGAATGGTCACTTCAGGGCAAATGTTAGGAGTTTTGTGCTACAAAAGAAGCAAATTAGTAATGACTAGGCTCAAAGAAATGAGTTTTGAATTTAAAAATAAAAGCATAAGAAATAAGCCTAGAGATTTTAACAAAGAATGGCATTTTTATCTGAACCACAAGCCTTGCATTTCGTCAGACTGCTCCTTAGAAGATCATAAAATCCTCTGTTATGAAAGCTGTGGAAGCCCAATGACCTTTTGGCTTGTTTTCAAGAAAGCAGTGAAGCTGCTCTCCCAGCAGCGGTGGAAGTGCTCATCATCAAGATGATGCTTGATCCTGGGTGATCTTTAATTTTGTTTTAGCAAACTGAGAGTTCTACGCACATGAGTGCAGCATTTTCTGTCTCTCCATGGTGTGACATCAGCTCCCAGGGACTGGGGTTGGGAAAGGAGGTTGCCAAGGGTGAGCAAAAGTGAGTAGAGAGGCTCTGAAAAGTTGCAGTACACATATAGCCATGGTTTGCTAACGTCTTCTGTGATGTTATTCCTAACAGCCTGCTCCAGTGTTGGTATTAAAGATAAGGAAATCCCTCCTCACCTCCTCCCCCACTGATTACTGCACATTCCAGTGGGCACCTCCTTTAGTCCTGCCCTGTGCCCCCTCTCTCTAGCCCTTCAGGCAACCACTCCCTGGAAGCCTGACATGCCCATGTTCTATGTCAGTCCACTTTGAGATGGCTAGCCTGAAATACAGCAATATCAGGCCAGAGGAATGGCTCATTGGTAGTTTGCTCCATATGCAAGAGGCCCTGGGTTCAATCTCCAGCACTACAAAAGTAAAATACAGGCATTAGCACTGGAAATGAAACAACTTTGTAGAGTTCTCACATTCACCTCAGAGACCTGACAACCACTCGATCTTGTTCCTTTGCCTGTGGCTCAGGAAAAGTTAGTCACAGAGCAAGATGGGGGACTACAGGAGCAAATTAGCTTAAAAGAACTTTCAAAGGCTGAGGATATACAGTTCAATCAGGAAAGTGCTTTCTTGCAAATTGAGAACCTGAGTCTAATCACTAGAACCCAAGTAAAATGCCAGGTGTCATGACATGTATCTGTAAACCTAGCACTGGGAGACAGAGATAGGAGGATTCCTGAAGTCAGCTAGTCAGCCAGCCTAGCCTATTCAGCAAGCTTTAGGCTAGTGCCTTGGTTTGGGTTGCTATGATTAAATACTATTACCTAAAGCAAATTGGGGAGGAAAGGGTTTATCTGACTTTTACTTCAACACCTGTAGTCTATCACTGAAGGAAGTCAGGACAGGAACTTAAAACATGGCAAGAATCTGAGGGCAGGAGCTGATGCAGAGGCCACAAAGAAGTGCTGCTTACTGGCTAACATGCTCCCCATTGCTTGCTCAGCTTACTTTCTTATTGACCATCCTACAGGTGACCCCAACCACAAAGGGCTGAGCCTTTGCCCTTTGACCACTAATTAAGAAAATGCCCCCCAGGCTTGCCTTAACCCCAATCTTATGGAGGCGTTTTCCCAATTCATGCTCCCTCTTCTTTGATGGCTCTAGCTTGTGTCAAGTTGATATAAAACTAGCCAGGACAGCTAGTAGCAGACATTGACTCAAAGGAAAACAGAGACAACTTCCTGAAGAACGATACTCAAGGTTGACCTCTGTGTGCTTGTATGCATAGATGCACAGGGACATACATATATACACATGCACCCAGGCAAGCTGAACACACACACACACACACACACACACACACACATGGTGGGGGAAGGAAGGGTGTCAAGAATTCTAATCACTTGCAAGATTTGAGATTGAGCATAAAGAAAAACTTCATATGAACATATGGATGAAGGAAAATTAACAATGGTAAAGAGAAAAAAATGATTCTACTCATCTACTCATGATGCTGCCAATGGAGGGGGAGACAGAAAAAACATGTGGAGGTCAGAGACTCTCCTTGAATATAGAAAAAGCATAGGGATTCCAAGTCTTTCCAGGTAAAAGTCAGTGCTTCATGTCCCCTCATCCCCACCTGCTAGGTATGCCTCTTGTTTAAAGTGGATTTCATTGGAAATTTTAAGGCATCTACCACGAAACTAAGAGAAAGTCCATGTCTGAGTAAGCCCAGACCCCTTCCACCAAGAGTATGCCTAGTAGAACTTGAGAAACTGGGAAGAAGATAGTATCCCAGAAAAATCCTGTCAGTTTGCTTCTATATTTGCAAATAAGGAGGAACGGAAATTTATTCAAAATGGCACAGTCACCGTAGCCTCCCTGTCTTCAGCCTCCTTCCATTACACTCCCTCTCTGAGACTCAGATTTCTGAGGAATAATGAGCAAATGGAATTAGGTCGCTTGTAACCCAATTTCTTATTTCTCAATGAGATCAGGAAAGGAAATATGAAGGCAGGATGTTCGTGACAAGAAGATGGGCCAGCTTGGAGGAGCCCTGAAGTAGACAATGGTTTGCACTATTGTCCCTTGGAGAGGTGGCATCTGTGCAGTGTGTGAGTCTGGGACAGGTGCAGAAGGGGCTGAGCCTTGCTAGTGATCTTGGACCACAGTGACATTCCAGAGCAGGTGGGACCAAACTATCCAGCTCACATGTGTATGAGTGGATTATTTATGCACAGGGTCAGAGGCTGTCTCTCTGCCCCATTCAGTAGTGTTCCTCTGGGTAGAAACACAAAGACAACTTTGATTTGGTATTTGCTCCTGGGAGAAGGGCTATGGATCACTGCCTAGGGTTTCTATGAATGTGGACTAGAAGATTCTAGGAGACTCCATATAAACTCTCTATCCAGTCAATTATTTGACAGAGTAGCTCAGTAGTGGAGTATGTGCAAAACCCTGGGTTCCAGCTCTACATAAACCAAGAGAGGCAGTGAGGGACAATGATCCCAGTACACAGAGATGAAGGCAGGGTGGGGAATGAGGGTGGTGAATTAAGGTCATCTTTAGCTCCTTGGTGAGCTGTAGGCCAAGCTGGGATACATGAGACCCTCTTAAAACAAAGCCTAATATTGTCAATGGTTACATATCACCTGGATGATTCACTGCAAATAAGAAAACTAATCAGACTTGCCCGTCATCCAGAAAAGGATAGAAATAAAATGTACTCCTAGAGTACAAGCCACTTATGGACTACAAGATCAGGGCTGCCTTGAGCTTCAACATGGACTGGGAGTTGCCAGGACATTCTACTTGGTCTTTCTGTTTGACTCTATAAATGCCTTTCTACCCATTGTCTACAGGTCATAGTACACGCAAGCAGATTCTATTGGTAGGTCTTCATGTCTAATAACAGAGGACAAGCAGAAACAGTGAGCTCATTCTAGGAAGACTCCAGGGTCCACCCCTGGCCTGCATGGTTATATCCAGAGAACATTATATTTCACAACGAGACTAAGAAGACAGGTCTTAGGACCAAGGTGCTGGGAGACCTCTTGTCAGGTACTCTAATGTTTGTTTATATTGCCTAGGACTCAGGGCCTTAGACAGCTTCTAAGCCAAACCAAATGCTTTGTAGTTAAAAAAGAAAAGGAAAAATTCTGAGACTCCAAAAAGGGACTTGCATAAGCTTACAAAAGTTGCAAGTCACAGTGTCAGATTCATCTAAAATCCTCCTGTTCCAGCCCTCATCCATTGAGTTTGCTCCATGCCTAGCTTGACCAAGAACCTGGAAGATGGTAATGTTAAGTTCAGGTAAATCTCCATCTTTGGGGATATTCAATTATCAGGGAAAGAACACATCAAATACTATGAAATGTTAACCCTGAGCTGGGATGAGAAAGACATATAGAACCAATTCCATTTTGCTGCTGATGTCATTGGCCAGATCATAAGGGTAGATCACAGCACCAAGCCCTTTGAAGAAAGAAGAGTTGCACCCAAAATAAACTCACTGACACCCACAATTTTACCTGCTGGAATAGCTTGTGTTGACCCTGTGTGCCTCTTAATCTTTAGTACATTTTTGTTGTTGTTGTTGTTGTTGTTGTTTGTTTTAGACAGATTCTCATGCAGCCCATGTTGGCCTCCAATTCACTCTGCAGTTGAAGATGACCCGAACTTCTAATCTTCTTGCCTTCATCTCCTAATTGCAAGCATGAATCACACACATGCACCAATACACCACAATAACACACTGATGGGCATCAAACCCAGAGCTTAGTGCATGCTAGAAACTGAGCTAGAGCCCCAGTCCCACCCTTGACATCTTGATAAGGCTCGAAAGTGATGATCTTCTTGGGAGGGTCCACAAACTGTGCTATTGCTCACCAGCTGATGCTGTCCTCTCACTAGATTCTGATTGTGTTAAGTTGGCACTGCCTGAATGTTTGAAAACAGTGAAGCTATACTACCAACTCAGAATAAACTATCTTTCTCAGAGTTTCTTACACAACAGACATCTTAGATATTTCTTTGCAGACATTTGTCACTCCCAGCTAGCATACTATTGTTGAAAATGTAAAAGCCTATAACAAATTAAAATGACTTTGGTCTGGTCAGCCAGCAGCTGGAACACTGTCATCGTGTGTCTTCACTTTTCTTGTTTGTGCAGAATTATACTTTGGGGACTTCACTTCCTGCTCTTTTCTCCTTTCTGCTAAATCCATGTCAACTTCAAAGTCTCCAGCTCCCTTTCTTCTTAGAGAAGTTCTCTTGATTTTCAATGCCATTCTTCTCTCCTATTCAAGCACGGATCCTTCTGTAAATACGTGTGTTCCTAACCTTTTCTTCCATTGGCACAAAACACAAATGGAATCAGAAGAAAAATAAATTAGTCAAAAATAGCATCCCTTTATTTTGTGCCATTTTATATGATTATAACATGCTAGAAATGTCACTATAATTATAGCAACAAATTATTTCAACAATCCTCAAACTGATGCTATTTATAGACAACTGGAGATGGATAGCAGGAATGACTTCACTGTAGGAGAAGCCTTGCTCATGGATGTGCCTAAGCCTCAAGCCAGGCTACCTGGCACATGGAAACAAGGGGCATCCCATGTCTTCACTTAAAACCAAAACACGATAAATGGAATAATTAAATGGGCACATTTAGGTCATCTCTAGAGTGTTGGGGTCTGTGTATAAAAACTGCATCACCCCTTAACTTTCTTCAGATCTGAAGATCAGAAGAAGTGACAGGAGGGAAATACTTGGCACAGGAAGAGAGTTAGATGCCCACAGATGCTTTGTCTATGGCCTTTCCTGGGACAATGTACCTGCTATTACACTATTATATGCTATGCTTGCTTCTTGAATTTCACCTTGAGTAGAGGAGAGAGCTGGTGGGTGTCCTTTCTTTGTTGTTGGGTTTCCCTCCTTTTATTTTTAGTCTCTTTCATCTTACATGCTTTATATATTTTTGCTTAACAAAACTGAAATTCAGGGATGGAGTAAGCTTCACAGTACCTGTTCCACCCCCGCTGGAGGATGCAATTGCAGAAAGTTCAACCCAGGCCACAGAACTCTACTTGGGATGTGGTTTAGGGAGGAGGAAAATAAACCATTTAACTAGAAAGACTTGCTTAATAAGCCACAGTTGTGTCTTTTGTGTGTGATTTAATGCATACATGCCCATACACTCAACCCAGGGCACAGTGCAGAACTATTAGGGTGATGACTAAGCTGGCCATCTCCACCCAAGAACCTGGCTGTGCAGCTCTGGGGTGCCTCTAAGGAAAAGTGTGAAAAAGAGTTGCAGTTGATAATCACAAACCTAGATTGGAAATGTTTTAGCCAACAACAACAACAAAAACAACACCCTATGGCTCTCATTTTCCTACTTTAGCTGTGTGTATCTATGTTCTTTTTGTTAAATGTTCACCTGACATGTTTAAGCTTCCATTAAAATGGCTTTTGGGTGACTAGGTCTTGAGTTGGCTCAGTCAGTGAAATGATTGTTGTGTGAGCACAGGGATCCCCAACATCCACATAAAACTGGATGCACACTGAGTTAATTCTAAGGCTAGTAGGTGAAAATAGGAGGATTCCTGGAGCCACCAGGCTAGCCCAGTTTTAGGTTCATTGAGAGTTCATGTCTGAAAAAAAAATGAGGTGGAGAACAATGAAGGAATATACTCATCCCTAGCCTACACAAACACACACACACACACACACTCGTTTTCCATCACTGGGTATCTCTGGTGAGTATTGTTGCCTCTAATCTTAAAGAGTAAACTTGTAATTGGCTGTGGTTAGGTGTTAGAAGCCTACACGTACAGTGAAGATTAATGCTGGCATGTCATAGAACTTCTGGTGGCCATTGCCTGGTTTCCAGACAACATTGGAGATCTTACCTCATGGGAAAATGGCAAGTGTGAAGAGGTGCCTTAGAGGCAGGAAACAAATTCCAAGAATTCGTTGCTGGTTTCTTCCTCTGGTCCATGTGAAGAATAATGCAACAAAGGAAAAAATAAACAACACACAGCATGGCTGCTGTGCACAGGGCCAACTGTAGTCACAGCTCCATTAGAAGTGAATAAACACAGGTTAATCATTAGAGCTTCAATCTCATCCCAGAGAATGCTGTGTCATAGCCATGGATGTAAGAAAGGAGCCCATGGCATAGACAATAGGAATCATGTGTAGATGGCCACGAAGCTGCCCCTTGTGTGTGGAATCCAGGATGGATGCTGTGATATACACATTAGAGGAAAGAGGAGGTTCTTATTCTTTGGAGGCAGCAGGATGTTCTCTGGCACACAATCACCCAGCTTTGTGAGACATGTCCAGATGGAGCCAAGGAATAAGAGAACACACCACAGCATGCGGTAAACCACTTACCTGACAGCATAGGAAGACGCCTGCCGAAAGGGTCCCTTCATTAAGCTGATAATACACCCACTTATGTGGCTAACCGACACCAGGGGCTGAGGATAATTTCACAAAAAGGAAAAAATTTAGCTGCCATGGAAACCTGGACAGCAACAGATCTTCTGGATGTGACAAGATTCCAGGCTGGATTGCACGAAGTCTCCATAAGGCCAGAAAGCACTGTGGATTTAATTAGTCGGTGAAGCCTGTCGCACAGGCGGGCAGCAGAATTTGTCCTTTATTCTCTTTCCAAATGAACCACCCGTCACCAGGCTCAGCATTGCTAAGAGAAGCATTTTTAGCTAAGCACAAGATCGCAAAAGACAATGCCACACATGGGAAACCCCCAAATTTACATTCCCTCACAATTCCGTGACCAAATGAGCTGTGACGCTGAGAGGATGCGTGGAGAACAAGCTCCAACCCATGTCCTTCCCAAACATCCAGTCTTCAAACACTTCTCCCTGTAGCTGCATATGCCAAGATTAGCACCTTCTAATTTTAGCAGTCTATTAAGACAACTTTAGCATGGGGATCTCCTTCATCTGATTAATAAAAGTATATTTGGGGAGTGCATATGCCACTTTGCTTCTGATCAGATAAAGCAGATTTCCACAGAGCAAGGCATCTGTGTTACTGTGGCAGAATGGTGGGGCCCCATTAAAGGGCACCAAAAACATCTCTGAAATGGAAGGATATATAAGGCGCATGCCTCTCACATAGTCTTCAGTGTGTTTTACACCATTGTCAGTATTACTTTATAAGAACTTTTTTTTTTCAGGCTCAGTCATAGAGTATTTGCCTAAAGTGATGATGAATCCCAATTGTCAACTTGACGGGACTTCATGGAATCATCATGGAAAACAACCTCTAGGCATGTCTGTTTCCAGAAGGGTTTAACTGAGGGGGAAAGACAAACCCTGAATTTGAGCAGCACCATCCTCTGATGTGGGGCCCACAGTGAGTAAAACGAGAAAGTAAGCTAAGCAGCAGTATTCATCAGTCTGTTCTTCCTGATGTGGATGTCATGTGACCAACTACCTTATTCTCCGGCCAGCATGGCTTCTCCTGTGATGGGCTTTATCTCTGGATTATCGTACTATGGGGCCCAGGAACATGTAGATAAGGGATCATGGACTGCATTCTCTCAAACTGAGCCAAAATAAATCTTCCTTAGCTGAAACAAAATATTTAGCTAATTTCTTATTCTCTCTCTCTCTCTGTCTCTTTCTCTCTCTCTCTCTCTCTGTTTGTGTGTGTGTGTGTGTGTGTGTGTGTGTGTGTGTGTGTGTGTGTGTGTGTGTAGGGGGTCAGTCTCAGGCACTGCCAAACTTTCCAAGACATTCTCTCACTGACCTGGAACTGAGCCAACAGGTTAGGCTATTTGACTCCTGAGTCCCAAGACTCCATCTTTCTCTGCATAAGTGCTAATATTGCAAGAGTGTGCCATCAAATCCAACTTTTTCTCATGGGTGCTGGGGCTTTCATTCAAGCTTCTAATGCTTCTAGACAAGTACTTTAATGATTGAGTTCTCCCTCCAGGCTGATTCAGTCAATTTTGTGCCCCACTCTAATCAGTCACTAGCTCTCCCTGGATCTTCCTTCAGATGGTTCCTTCATCCCACATTCATATTTAACATTTGTCAATATCAAACAAATTACCACTGTGTAAACCAACCACAGGCTCTCAGGTGTGTGTGCTGTGGAATGTATGCTTTATTCAAACATAATTAAGTAAGAAGCCATCCTTCACACTAAGGGAGATTGATGGTCAAGATTTGTTAAAACCTCAGGCAACTCTAGACAGGAAGCAAAGTACAGCTCATGCAACTGATGCTGTGTAATTTTTTCCAAGATTGAAATCTTCCACCCTGTAGGGAAGCTCCTTGAGCAAGAAAGTTAAAAAACAAAAACAAAAACAAAGACAAAAACAAACAAACAAAAAACCCAACTCAAAATAGCTTCAGGAAGTCCCTAAAACTGACCAAATTCACTAGGCCCCTCCCTGCCAGAAAAAGACTCAAAGCAGACCAACTGTCTGGAAAATGCAGAAGCCAACAGAGCTGCCTAGGGAGACTTAGAGAAGTGCCACTTATTAAGGACACTCACCAAGCTGTTGAGCTGTCTGCAGGCTGTATAGTGTGTTCCAGGTTCCCTGTTTTTGTGAGCTATCACCCATGCTGGTGTGGCCTTTGGTGGCACAGCTGCCTTTCAGTCATTTCTGCCCCAGTAAGTAACCCTCACCTGCTTTACTATCAGAAACCCTAAGAAAACTCATTGGTTCACCAAGTGTACTTTGGCCTGTTATGAGCTCCCCATCGGAGTAAGTAGATGTGTGTTTTAGGTCTCCCCAAGGAAAAGGTATTTTGCATAACAACTGGGGCAAAGCTCAGGAAACTCAGCCTAAGAGTCATTTTTCTTTACCCAGAAGTGGCTTCATTCTCTCCTCAAAGACCATCAGCCAGCACAGAGCTCCATTCTGTATTGCTACCTGGCTGTGTAGGTCTCCTACATCAAGACTATGGTAAAGAGCCATGGATTGCACTAATTTTTAGTTTAACTAACAACACACTACATGGAATGCTGGAAAACTGGCTAAGGCTGTCTTTCTGTTGGATGGTGAGTGGTCTGTTATAGTTCAGAAAGTCAAAGGGGATGCTAGGTGCTCTTCTGTCACTATGACCAATAAATCAGAAATTCCTTCTGGAAATGTGTTTAGACAAACCTAAAGATGTGATCTCATCGTAAAGATGACACAAAATCCAGTCGTTGAGTTTGTCTTTTATTTACTTGTGTGTGTGTACATGTGTGTGTGCATATATGTGTGTGTGTGTATGCACATTTCCCTGGGTTTTGTTTATTAGTTTTTGTTGTTACTGGGGTTTTTTAAGGGGGTGGTGCATTAATGAGGTAAAACAGTTTCACTATGTAGTCCAGGCTAGCCTTGAACTTGTAACAATCCTCTAGGCTCAGCCTCCCAAGCACATACCACCATTCTTAGTTTGAACACCCATCAAGTTGACAGTGAGAATGTTATTGTGGGTGGAGGTGGTTGTTGGCAGAGACTCTGTGGGAGGAAAAGCCATGTAGGAACTGTCAAAGTTCCTATTTCCCAGAACACTCTTCTGTCCATGTCAGAATGTTCCTTCTTCTTATTCTATGGAACCCAGAAAGGTATTTCTCTTGCACTGTACCTCAATATCTTGCTCAGTGGCTCCAGACAAAACAGGAAACCCCCTTCTATGTGGCACCTCCTTGCTCTTATCCATTTTATAACTGCTTGTAAATCTCCAAGCTATGATATATGATATATTGACATATATATATATGAGTGGATCTCCTGTTGGACTTGAAGTCTCTTGAGTTTGGGTTTTCAACATTTGTTATTTTAGTATTTCTAGCTTTGAGCATGCAAGTGTTCAACAAATGCTTTCCTAAATAGGCTGTGTACATTCTGCTAATAGATTAATTAATATTTATGAATGATGCTTCCAAAGTCTGCCCCTTGCTTTGGGAAATTAATTATTTGTAATTGAAAGGTCAGAAGTTGGATTTAGAAGCAATAAATTAGAAGCATCCATAAAATTATTGATGAACCTTTAAAAAGATGCATTCCTCAGTGTAAAAAAGTAAGATACATAATATGTTTTCCACAAATTAAAAATATGCACACAAAATACTACTCATTTTTCATTAACACTTAAAAAACAAATTACATCAAACATGTTAGAAAGAATGTAATAAGTGGGTACTGAATGTAAAGAGACTATAAATGATAAAAATAAGATAAGGCCCTGCACAAAGTGAAGAGAATTCTGTGTCCTGACTTGAGGAGAATAGCCTTAACCATTTGATACTCTCTTAAAATAAGAAATAAAAGGCTGGGGTGTGACTCAGTCAGTAGAGTACTTCCTGTGAAAACTGAGAGCTTGCGTTCAGATCCCCAGTAGCCATATGAAACACTCAGGCAGGTAGTGAAAAATAAGAGACAGACATGGTTTCTAGAACTTGCTGGCCAGCCAGCCTAGCCTACAAGGTGAATTCCTCTAGCCTCTACATGCACACATATATGTACATATATAAGTTCACATACACATAAGCATGCATGCCCACAAGATTAAGCTTAAGACAAGCATGACTTAAACAACCTGTGTATGCTATTTCCTGTATTATTTTACTTTTCAATTCTTTAGGGGTTGGTTACAGGTTGGTGTCAAGTAGGAGTTAGAAATGTTGCCTTAAACCAGGCGGTGGTGGTGCACACCTTTAATCCCAGCACTTGGGAGGCAGAGGCAGGCGGATTTCTGATTTCGAAGCCAGCCTGGTCTACAGAGTGAGTTCCAGGACAGCCAGGGCTACGCAGAGAAACCCTGTCTCGAAAAAACCAAACAAAATAAAATAAAATAAAATAAAATAAAATAAAATAAAATAAAATAAAATAAAATAAAATAAAAATAATAAAAAGAAATGTTGCCTTAAATCCTGTTGTAGCCTTTTCAATATGGCTAGGGGAAAGACGGCTGAAGCAGCTTCTATGTGGACAGAAAAATCTTGTCTGACTCCACATGGACTTGGTACTGCAGCATATATATCCCTCTTCTTCGGTGGCATCAGTTGCCAGTTAGTACTCAGTGATGTATGGTCTCATCCACTTTCTTCCATGAGTCTGGCTCCAGATAAACTATTTTTTACATCACTCATTCCATAAGAGCCTTGGGATTTCCTTGATCTGTGTTTTATTCTGGATATTCCAGACATTTTGGGTGTGTTCTTGCTGCACATTTCAAGAGTCTCCATCTTTCCAGAGCCAGATGAATGTTCTACTCCTGTATGTAACTCCATAGCTGCAGTGTTCCAGTCAACATCCTCACAAGACATGACATCTTCTGTGCAGTCCTGCAGATCTACACCACCTACTCAATCTGAACCACACCTGCACTGTGACATGCGAGCTTTCTCTTCATGTTAGTTCTGTGTCTCAGGAGACCAACAAACAATAATATAGTATAATGAAGGATCTCCTTCAACAGTTCATATTCATGCCATGTTTGGGTACACAAATAGAAGATGAAAATCACAGCCTACCCACTGTCAGCAGATGGTGAGACAGGATGACTGGGTGAACCAGGTTTGTCCTTCTTCATTCCAAGCTTGACTTTATCTCTTCCTTTACTGGCTTAGGCTAGTGTGTATAAATTAAAGTGATTGCTTCAGTTGGAATCTTAACATGGAAACTCTTCCAATAATACCGAAAAATGCAGTTACTGTGTCCAAAGTCTAGGGGCATCTGGGATGCCATTCTCACACCCAGGATCCACTCCCACTCTCTTTATAGCTGACACCAAGATGGAGGTGTCCCAAAAGATTTCACTGGGTCTCAGCTGGAGTTCAGGGAGCTACATCCTCTTTCTTGTATATGTGATTTCCTTGAAGTTCTCTTTGAAATTCCTATACACTGTGGCAGGCAATTCAAAGTCCAGGTACCTCCCTAGCTTCCTAAGAGTCTCTGAACATTATTTTAACACAGAAGAAAACATTTACCAGCAGATGGGCATAATGGTATTTACATATTGAGCTAGTGACTGTTGTTTTTGTTTTCTCTATATGTGTGCATACGTGTATGGAGGCCAGAGTACAACATCCTGCTGTTTTTTCAGGAGCTATCCCACTTGTTTTGGAGATGAAGCCTCTACTGGCCTTTTACTTACTTGGTAGGTGAGGTGACTGGTCAACAAGCCCAAGAGATCCTTCCCAGTACTGACTGGAATTGCTAGCATGTACCACCACACCTGGCCTGTGTGTGTGTGTGTGTGTGTGTGTGTGTGTGTGTGTGTGTGTGTGTTCTAAGGCTGAAACTCAGGTTCTCAAGATTGTAAAGCAAGAATCTTATCAAAAGAGCCATTTCTCTGTCCAATTTCCATTGTTTCTCTGCATCAATATTTAGAGATAGTTATCCTTGTTTGACTGAAAAATGAGGAAATTGAAGTGCAAAGAGGTTCAATAAACACCTCAGATCAGGCAAAATCTGAAGTAATAGATTTAGATTTGGGCAGCCGTTATTATTTTAAATCTCAAAATTTTCAAAACACTACAATCTCAAGCTGAATTGAAAAAATGTTATTTAAAATGAAAGAGGATTTTGAAAAAATATGCTTAAAGTATGGACTGGGGACATAGCCCGGTAAGTAAAATTTTCATGCCCCAAGAATGTTTCTTTTCTCTTCCCTTCTTTCCCCTTTTCACGGCTTCCTTTGGAATGCCAAAGACTTGTGCAGGAATGGGAACCCCAGAGACACAGAGGGTTTTAGGCCAGGGAGAAGATCTTTAATATTGGCATGCCTACTAGTTGGGTACTATTGCTATTTCAAATGTGTCTTAAAGGTCCATGTGTTGATGGCTTGAGTCCCAGCCTGTGTGAGACTTTGAAGAGTTGAAAACCACAGGGAGGAAGTAAAGTTACTTGGAAGAGTGCCGAAGGGGGTGCCAGGGCCCTACTTTTCTTCTTCCTCTTTCTTATTGACTGCCATGAATAAGGTAAACAGGCCACCTGCACATGCTCCCTGCATTATCCTCTGCCTTATCACAGGTGGAAAACAACAGAGCTGAAAAACTAGGGTGAGCCCCCTGAATCACGTGTCATCGCAAACTTCCCTTCTTGTTAATTTGCCTTGAGTAGTTTTCAAAGTAATGGAAAGTCAATCAATATTCCTTGGCTTTTCTAGAGCACTGAGGCTGGAATTAAACCCCAAGTCTCTCATTTAGTTTTTTATTCTTAGAGATTCCTTTGTCAAAGAGAATACATCCAGAGCTGGGAATGTAACGTGGCTGGCAGAGTGCCTACATAGCATTCACAAAGCCTACGGTTTGAGCCCTAGAACCACAAAAACTATATGAGGTAGCACATGCCTATAATCTGAGAACTTGGGAGAGAGAGGCAGGAAGATCAGAAGGATTAAAGACATTCTTGGCTACAGACATAGGGAGTTTGAAGACAATGAACAAATAAGGATATTTTTTTAATATAACTCAAAAAAGCTGACCACATCTGATAAATTATGAGTAAAAACTAAGTAACTGAACTTAAACTAAGTTCAACAACATTTAAACTCAGTATCACTAAATAATTTCCTATTACAATCTCTGCTCATCATCCTGATATAGCATCAAGCTACCACAAAATACACTTACAATTCAGCAGATTAAATCTGAGGTTTTAATTTAAGAGAAATGAGGATTAAGGAATGAAATAAAATTATTACACTTCTAAACATCTAAAAATATCCATGCCTGGTTTGTTGTGTGCAGGAAAAAAAAATCAAACTTGGTTTTCGGTTCATTCAGATCTGTGTAGGCGCTGCAAATAAAATTTTAGAACGTAGACAGAAGGTCTGCGAAGCATAAATTATAGGTGTTTCTCCAACTGGCTTGTATGAACGGCTTGCTATATCATAAAAGTTTAATTCACTAAAACTCAATTATTCTAAGAGTAAGAGGGACTGTCCTAAAGAATCATACCCATTCCCTGTGGTGCTGAGGCTTTGTCAAGCACTGGCATTACATCACACCAGTGGCATTAACAGTCATAGAGCCAAAATTGTTGGCCAAGTACATGAAGATAAAGCAAAGGACAGAGCCTCATTCTGCACAGGATACACTGGAAACAGCAGAGTTTGTGACCATTGATCAAATGTTGATTGTTTTTTCTGTTTTGATTGTAACTATTTTATTCACAAAACAAGTAATTTTCCAACATTTAAGCACCAAACATGATTAAATGATAAAATACTCACCACCCTCATGATCTTAACACTATGATCATTTTGATAACTAGGCAGTATACATACAGAAGGGTGGTCTCTTACCTTCCCAAAGCCAGAAGAGATGGCTCCAAACAGAGGATCTGGTAAGGGAGGGATGGTAAAGAAGATTGACAATTGACTTTCAAGAGTTACATTGAACACAGGAAAAAGTTAGGCTTCAGGAAGCCAACTTATATTCTTGACCCAGGAACTTGTGAGGCTGTCCTAATGGCTTAGAAGGTAAAATATTTGCCTTGAAAGTAGAGAATGTGAGTTGATCCTCAGAACCCGTGCTAAAAACAAATAAAAAACTGGACATAGTGGATTGTGCCTGAAACCAAACCCAAGGATGAGGAATAAGATTTCAGGTTCTTTCTGGGAAACCTTCCTAGCCTATCTAGTAAGTTCCATACCATACTGCTGAGATAGCTTGTCTTAATAAACAAAACAAATGGGGTTAGGAATTTAGCTCAGTGGCAGAGTGCTATAGCAAAGTGGGAGACAGACAGTAAATGCCCAGAAGCTCCCAACATACCCAGTGGTGAACAATTAACAGACCCTTCTTCTTTTTTTTTCTTTTTCCTTTTAATATTTTTTATTAGGTATTTTCCTCATTTACATTTTCAATGCTATCCCAAAAGTCCCCCATACCCTCCCCCGCACTCCCCTACCCACCCACTCCCACTTTTTGGCCCTGGCATTCCCCTGTACTGGGGCATATAAAGTTTGCAAGTCCAATGGGCCTCTCTTTCCAGTGATGGCCGACTAGACCATCTTTTGATACATATGCAGCTAGAGTCTAGAGTTCTGGGGTACTGGTTAGTTCATAATGTTGTTCCACCTATAGGGTTGCAGATCACTTTAGCTCCTTGGGTACTTTCTCTAGCTTCTCCATTGGGGGCCCTGTGATCCATCCAATAGCTGACTGTGAGCATCCACTTCTGTGTTTGCTAGGCCCCGGCATAGTCTCACAAGAGACAGCTATATCTGGGTCCTTTCAGCAAAATCTTGCTAGTGTATGTACAGCTGATTATGGGATGGATCCCCGGATATGGTAGTCTCTAGATGGTCCATGCTTTCGTCCCAGCTCCAAACTTTGTCTCTGTAACTCCTTCCATGGGTGTTTTGTTCCCAATTCTAAGAAGGGGCAAAGTGTCCACACTTTGGTCTTCATTCTTCTTGAGTTTCATGCGTTTAGCAAATTGTATCTTATATCTTGGGTATTCTAAGTTTCTGGGCTAATATCCACTTATCAGTGAGTACATATTGTGTGAGTTCCTTTGTGATTGGGTTACCTCACTCAGGATGATGCCCTCCAGGTCCATCCATTTGGCTAGGAATTTCATAAATTCATTCTTTTTAATAGCTGAGTAGTACTCCATTGTGTAAATGTACCACATTTTCTGTATCCATTCCTCTGTTGAGGGATATCTGTGTTCTTTCCAGCTTCTGGCTATTATAAATAAGGCTGCTATGAACATAGTGGAGCATGTGTCCTTCTTACTGGTTGGAACATCTTCTAGATATATGCCAGGAGAGGTATTGTGGGATTCTCTGGTAGTACTGTGTCCAATTTTCTGAGGAACCGCCAGACTGATTTCCAGAGTGGTTGTACAAGCTTGCAATCCCACCAACAATGGAGGAGTGTTCCTCTTTCTCCACATCCTCACCAGCATTTGCTGTCACCTGAATTTTTGATCTTAGCCATTCTGACTGGTGTGAGGTGGAATCTCAGGGTTGTTTTGATTTGCATTTCCCTGATGATTAAGGATGTTGAACATTTTTTCAGGTGCTTCTCTGCCATTCCGTATTCCTCAGGTGAGAATTCTTTGTTTAGCTCTGAGCTCCATTTTTTAATGGGGTTATTTGATTTTCTGGAGTCCACCTTCTTGAGTTCTTTATATATGTATTGGATATTAGTCCCCTATCTGATTTAGGATAGGTAAAGATCCTTTCCGAATCTGTTGGTGGTCTTTTTCTTGCCTGCAGAGAGTGCTCTGACCACTGAAACTCAGAGGAGAGAGCTAGTCTCCCAGGTCTGCTGATAGAGGGTAACAGAATCACCAGAGGAAAAATCTCTAAACAGAGACAACTATAACAACTAACTCCAGACATTATCAGACCCTACTTCTAATAAAGTAGAAAGCGAGAACAAATACCTGAGGTTGTATTTAAGACCTCCATGCATATAACCTTAACATGAGGATTCACACATACATAAACATATTACACACACTCGCACATATACAAACTAAAAACAAAAAGATGGCAGCTACTGGGGAATAACATCCATGGCTGCCCTCTGCCCTCCACACACATGGACACACACATATGCACATATGCGCATGCACACTCAATCACACACATAGACCTGCATACCTACCAACACACCCCTATACATACAGATGCAAATGCACCAAGATTAGACTGCTATAAACAGTGATCAACACCAAAAGCATGGTTCTATCAGCCAGAGCCAGATGTGGTGCCACACACCTATGCATTCAACTTCTAGCAGAGGCAGAAAATTATGTGCCTACTTCCCTTCCCTTCCCTTCCCTTCCCTTCCCTTCCCTTCCCTTCCCTTCCCTTCCCTTCCCTTCCCTTCCCTTCCCTTCCCTTCCTCCCCCTTTCTCCCTCTCCTCTCCTCTCCTCTCCTCTCCTCTCCTCTCCTCTCCTCTCCTCTCCTCTCCTCTCCTCTCCTCTCCTCTCCTCTCCTCTCCTCTCCTCTCCTCTCCTCTCCTTTCCTTTCCTTTCTTTCTTTCCCACTATAAAGCTAGATATTTATCCATTCTGAGTGACTGCACCATCCTGTTAATGAGTTCACACCTCTATCTGGGAAAAAAAAAAAACCTAACCTCTCCCCAGGAAAAGAGATGGAGAGATGCATGGTTGAAATCCTGAAACTGTACTGCAGGATGTGTACTCACATCACCCCACACCCTGGCTTCCTGCTGTAAGCACCTCTTAATGGGAGCAGCAAAGCTAGGCCATTGGGAGAACTTCGCAGGAACAGAAGCAACCAATTTAGACCCCCATAAATATAAATAAGAATATAAATAAGATAACAAGCACATCTGAGAGGTGAGGTAAGCGAGAAAGTGATGTCCTGAACTTGGACAGGAATACTGTCCCTTGGTGCAGCTTTGAAAGCACAGTATTAGAGTTTGTCTTCTTGCTCACTATATAGAATTAAGATGTAAGTAAATCTTTTAAAGATCTGGATCAAAGATTTTCAAGTACAATTGGCAGAATCGAAATAGAACTGAAAAGGCAATCTCAGGGAACCACAGACATGGAACCTGGGAAACTAGACTTGTGACTGACAAACGGATTGCTCTAGTCATCCTGCTTGAGTGCCCCAGTGCTGCTGGGGGCTCTGTCCTGAGAACTATTTCCCCATTGCCCTTGACAACACCCTCATAGCTAAAACAACAAAAGCAAAAACAAAACACAAACAAAAACCAACCTATAATTAACTCTAAAACCTAACAGAAGGTAATACAAGAAAGAAAAGTGAGGGTGCTGATGCAGCTCAGCAGGCAGAGTGCTCACCTAGCATCCATGAATCCCTGCATTTGATCCCTAGCACCACAAGAACCGGGAGTGGTGGCATATGCCTGTCATCTCAGCTAGGGAGGTGGAGACATGAGGGTCAGAAGTGCAAGCTCATCCTTGGTTCAGTAGCAAATCCAAGGCCTGTATAGGCTACATGAAGCCCTATCTCAAAACAACAATATAATTATATATAATTATAATTGAATTTAAAGTAAGAAACATGAGAGTTTTTAGAGCAATGAGAGAAGGGTGGCAAGATTTCCTCTTCTTTCTCCTCAGAGCTGGAAATGTTGGTGACCTTGCTCAGTTCTCCACTCCTCAGACTCTCCATTCCCCTTCCAACTTTTTCATTTTGCTTTATGTCCTTTCTCCTTCGTTAGATCCCAACCTGGAGCTATACTTTTTATGCTTTTAAGAGCAATATAATTTGGAATATAGGAACAAAACTAAATTCAACATATTTTATAATATAAATCTGATACAAAAAGAGATTGAGTGACATCTTAATAGATACACACACACACACACACACACACACACACACACAAACCAAAACCCTAGCTTCTAGAAATATCATGGTACACATGGGCTCTGGGAACACAATAATAATGAGATGGTGCTTATTCCACACTGAGCTTCAAACACAGACGTTTACTATGTGCCTTCTAAGATTCTAGCTTCAAACAGTCAAGGTGACAAGTCCAATGAAAGGAACTAGGTAGAAAGAGGAGCTGAAGGAAAATGACTGCTAGCTCCATATATTAAGTTTATGATCCTGTTGCCTCACCCATATCATAGGCCCTTTACATCCTGACTATTTGGTCTATGTTCATATGAGGCTTTATTTGTTTTATTTCCTCTACTTCTCCTGACTATTAAACCTAGTATCTATTAACATATCAACTAAACACTGAATAGGACAGGAAAACTTAAGTAGACCTCATAGAACTCAGCTTAAATTTTGTCAGAAACAAGGCAGAAATGTTTTCAAGCTCTATGAAGAAGAGCAAAGAGGTGAAGAGATGTCTCCAACAGAAAAGCGTTTGCCCTGCAAATAAAAGGATCTGGATTAGATCCCCAAGACCCCCCCAAAAAAACAAAAAACAAAAAACAAAACAACAACAACAACAAAAAAAAAACAGGAAGTGATGGAGCATGCTTGTAATCCTGGAGGTGGAGGCAGGAGGATCCCTGGGACTTATTGTTGAAGTGGAAACTTCTAGTTTCTTTGGAAAATTACTTATGTCAGATGTTTTGTTGGGGTACACAGGTGAAAGGATGTCTTGCAAAAGGAAATGTGTTTTCTTGAAGCAGACACAGGTGAAAGAATGTTTGGACATAGCAATCACATGAAAGGGCACTTGATGGAGTGTAAATATGACTCCATAGACAGTGGGTGACAGCACTGAGAATTGGTTTGTTTTGCTCAGTCTTGCTATTCTTCACTAAAGACTCATTGGCTCACCTTACAAAGTGTTGTTGAGCTCCGCTTATGATAACTCTTCCATTGAGAGAAACTCACCACAGAACTGCTCGTGAGGTTCCTGTGGCAGGTTGCCCATTCTTCTGCCTCACCTCAGGCTGGTTGGTGAGCCTGGTGATTTCTTCAAGATAGAACTACAACTACCTGGTGTCTGCTTGCTGAACTAGATTGTAGATGCTGGTTCGTGCCTGGTGTCTGCCTGCCTGGAGGACTTGTCTACAGCTGCTAAATTATAATTGGTATTGGCTATGAGACTGAACTGCTGCCAAAAACTAAGTTCATCCCCAAAGAACTATTGTGGAACAGGTCCACTTCCCCCATACCCTAATAACTTTTCTCTTCTACTCTTTCTGCTGGGAGGTGAGCTAGAGGAGAGGTTGAGCCCTTATTAAAAGTAGGTTGCAAAAATTTTATGTCTACACACTGTCTTAATTTTCAGTCTAGTCCTGTGAGAGACCTTGACTCAGAAAATAAGTAGATATTTAGGCAGATATATTGGCAAGACTTCATGGGTGTAGCTTCTGCTGTTCCTGGAAGATACAATCTCATAGCAGTCTCCCTGACCCTCTGGCTTTCACAACCTTTCTTTTCCGTCTTCTGAAATGTTTACTGAGACTTATGTGTGGGAGTGTTTTGTAAATATATCCACTGGGACGGGGCTCCACAACTCTGTAGTTTGATTGGTTGTGATTTTCTGTTGTGGTTTTCGTCTGTTGAAAAAGAAAGTTCCCTTAATGATGGGTGAAGAATACACTTACATATAAAGATTGAGAGAAAACATGAGATGTTTGTCTGTCTGAGTCTGGTTTATCTCACCCAACATGATCTTTTCCAGCTCTATCCATTATCTGCACATTTCATGATTTCATTTTTTTTACAGTTGAATAATATTCCATGGTGTATATGTACTACATTTTCTTTATCCATTCAGCAGTAGAAGGACATTTAGGTTGTTTCCATTTTCTAGTTATTGTGAGTAGAACAGCAATGAACATGTCTGAGCTGAGAAAGTCTCTCCTGGAATAGGATGTCTAGTCATTTGAGTGTATGCCAGGGAGTGGTATCGTTGGGTCTTATGGCAGATTTCTTTTTAGATTTTTGATAATTCTCCACATTGATCATGGTGGCTGCACCAGTTTGCAATCCCACCAACAGTAAACAAGGGTTCCCTTTTCCTCACACCCCTTCCATCATCTGTTAGTTGTTTTGTAGATCTTTCCCATTCTGTCTGAGGTAAGTTGAAAGCTCAAGGATATTTTTGATTTGCATTTCCCTAATTACTAGGGATGATGAACAACAGTTTTTGGGATATTTCTTAGTCGTTTAATTTTCTTCTCTTGAGAAATCTCAAGGGAACTGGATCCTTTGCTTTTGAGTCTTTGATTTTTTTAGTATTCTGGATATTAATCCTTTGTCAGGTATATAGCAGACAAAGATTCTTTCCAACTCTGTGGAATCCTCTTTGCCCAGTTGATTGTTTCTTTAGCTCTGCAGAAACTTTTCAGCTTTATAAAGTCTCACTTGTCAGTTGCTGGCCTTAGTTCTTGGATAAATGGAATCCTACTCAGAAAGTCCTGAAGGAAAATAGCAATATACATACCAATGTGTGCCAGAGAAAGCCCATTTGGCTTTAATTCTACACAGAGAACTATAAGCAACTTAGAGATGCTAAGAGCAGGAGAAATGGTCTGCTCTAGAGAAGAACATATCAATCAGTTATCTAGAACTAAATAGTCAGCCCTGAAAACATACATACAAATAACATTACACAGACTGAGCCAGTGTATTTATACCATGTATTTAGGAATATATGCATATATGTATGTGTATATAGCAACAATTAATGAAAACGTTGATGAATTTGAAAAATCACATGGACAAGTATATGGGAGAGTTTGTAGGGAGGATTTATTTGGGGCGAATTATGTAATTAATTTATAATCTCAAAAATAAACAAAAATTTTTAAGACTCAAGGTGGATGGAATGTAAGGAATAACAGATAACATTGTCCTCTGGTCTCCACATACATTCATTCATACATGCATACACATGAACACATATACACCTACATATGAACAGACAAAAGTATACCTGTGTGCACATGCACACATATGCATGCACATGTACAAAACAATACAGAGCAACCAAACTTTACTGACAGTAGGATAGGATAGGCTCACAGATCCTACTTATATTGCAATTGCATCCTGGAGTGATGAAATACATTCAAACACATGGAGGTCCTTTAAAATGCATTTCCACGGTATTTCTTCCTCCTTCAGTATTACTTCCTCTGCAGTGCTTCAGTCCTGTACTCACTCCATTGAGTGCTTATAGCTGCCCTCCTCCTAGGGCTAACAAAACAACCTTGTGACAGAAAGAAATCAAAATAACTTACCCCTAAATTTAAACCATCTGACACCAGCTCATTTACCTCTCAGTAAAGTGAGTGTGCCTGATCATCAGCCATCTTAAAGATCTCCATATCCTTTTGAAATCACACTTGAACTCTTTGATGACTTCTTGTTCAAGGTCCTCTTCTAGAGTATAGATGCAAGGTACTACTCCTGACCCCCAGCCATGCTGACCACTAGCTGTTCTCACTCAGAACCATTGCTTCTTCTATGTCTTGCACTCTCTCTGTGTGACTCCATGACCTCTACCTATCTCACTAGTCTCTGTTTCAGTGTCATCTCTTCAAAGAGACTTACTTTGTTCTCCTTATCTAAAAAAGCAATCCCACCATTGGTTAATCCCCTTACTGTCTGACCCCTTCAATATCCTTTATTGCTCTTATGATGGCCCAAAATCATAACACATTCTGACATGCATCCAATACACAGTCCCAGCCCATACTGCCTCTTCCTATGTGACACTGACAGTAATGGGGTCTTGGCAACATGAAACACAGAGAAACTAAGCAGATAGATGCTCTTAAGTGTTTGTTTTCATGGAACACTGAGACAAAAGAGCATATGGACAGAGAATAAACTCATCCCAGCTCTCCCAGCCACAAGCTGGTCATCTGAATTAAATAGGATGAAGAGGAATATCTTGATCACTGTTTTATTTCTTTGAAGAGACAACATGACCACAGTAATGCTTATAAAAGAAAGCATTTAATTGAAGGCTTGCTTACAATTTCAGAGGATCAGTCAGTTATCATCATATCCTTGAACAGCAAGCATGGCTCATACTATAACAGTATCTGACAGCTGTATCTTGATCTGCAAGCATAGATAGATAGATGATAGATAGATGGATAGATAGATAGATAATAGATAGATAATAGATAGATAGGAAGAGAAAGAGGGGAGAGAGAGACTGAGGCTGCCATGGGCTTTTAAAAACAGCAAAGTCCACTCACAGTGACACATTTCCTCCAATAAGGCCACACCTCCTAATCTTTCTAAGCCTATCAAAGAGTTCCATTCCCTGGTGACTAAGCATTCAAATATATGAGCCTATAGGAAATATTCTATTCAAATCCACCACAAGGAGGAAGACCAAGAGTTCAAGGTCTTCTTTCCATACAATCAAATTCTAGGTCAAACTGACGTATACAAGACCTTGTCTTAAAATATTGAAAACAGTTATCAGGCATAGAGAGAAAGTCCAGTGAGTAAAAATGTCATTCAAACTTAGCAATGTGAGTTTACACTCCCCAGAACCCAGAGAAAAAGCATATACCTGTAATCTTAGCTTTCCTACAGCAAGATAGGAGACAAAGATATGAGAACTGGTCAGAAGTTCCTGTACCAGATAGCCAGCAGAGGGGACCCAGAAGAGTGGAAATACAAGAGAGATTCTGTCTCACTGAATGCAGTAGCACATGCCTTTAATTCCAGTATTTGGGAGGCAGAAGCAAAAGTTCAAGACAAGTCTATATAGCAAGTTTCAAGCCAGCCAAAGATGAATAGTGAGACCCTATCTCAAAAAGAAAGAGGAGGAGGAGGAGGAGGAGGAGGAGGAGGAGGAGGAGGAGGAGGAAAGGGATGTGGAGAAAGAGAAGGGGAGGAGGAGGAGGAGGAGGAGGAGGAGGAGGAGGAGGAGGAGGAGGAGGAGGAGGAGGGAAATCCTGTCTGTAGAAAGTAGAATCAATTACCAAGCAGTGTCCTCTGGCCTTCATGTATACAACATGGCACACATGTACCTTCCCTCACAAATAAACATTTTGCCAACAAACAATAATAAATGAGTAAATTTAAATTTTTTAATTTAAAAATTTTTAAATCTATGCAATGAGTGAACATTTAATATTCCACAGAGAAGCATCCTGCTTGTCCCAGGCAGACTTCCAGCCTTTCCTCATGATTACCCATGAGAATGAAAATGGAAGTTCTCTGCAAAGCATCTCTGGATAACTTGCTTTTAAATGATCTTCTCACAGTTGTGACTTCTTTGCAACAGACTCTTCTTGGTACTATGGATATTACTGACAGTGCTTGACTATGGATATCAAGTTAACACATGATTACTCCAAATGCTTGGCTAGCAAAGTCCTGGCCATAATTTCTATGGAATAAAGGCTTCTATGTGGAAGAGGCACCTGTGGGTGCAGGAATGTGACTCAGGAAAGTAGGCTAAACCAGGACTCAAACAAGCAAGACTGTGTGTACCCCATCAGAAGTGTCCATCACCCACCCATTCACAAGTGATTTGTGTGAGCATGACACCGGAGAGCCAGTGATGAATGATGATTGATGGCTGAGCACACCATCACTTGACCAGTGTATAAAGAACAATACACCATTCAGTAGCAACTATTTTCTGTAGGGTATAATTATAGTTATAAACCTGCCATTCCTCCCACCACATTAGAAAAATGTCTTCCCTGTACACTAGTAGCCTCAGGCCTTGAAGAATGAAGACTCTTAACATGATAAACCCAAGAAAATCCTTGCTGCTGATGGAGGAGTATAGATCGATACAGAGCAGAGATGAGGTGTCGTACTGCCCCCATCACAGCAAGGTTACAGCACCTCTCCCCATTAGTCCAAAACTAGGGTGAACAGAAAGGCAAGGCTGCAGAGCTTCAAGCAGAACTTTTAACTGAGGGTAGGAGTGAGTTAAACTCTGCAGACATCAAGCATCATGTCCCTGTGCACTCTGCCCTTACAAACAGCTTAGCATCCCAGAAGACTAGCCTGTGACCTGGGGTGACCTGCTTGAGAACTGCTCCAAAGTGGGTCTAACTCACTGTGTGGCTGAAGAACTCTGGAGCCACAGTGAGCTTAGAACACTACAGGCACAAATAACATATAACAAAATCTTTCCCACCCAAAAGGTAACCTCCAAAAAGCTGTGCTGAGAGATTGCTCAGTCAGTCAACTGCTTACCATGAGTTCTTCAGTTCTGCCATAGCACCCACATTAAGCAAACAAACAAAGAAAGAAACTGGGTGTGGTGGTATGTGCTTGCAATTCTGACACTAGGAAAGTAAAAACAGGAGGATCCCTGGGGCTTACCTGTCAGCCAGCCACCTTAGCTGAATTTGTGAACCCCAGGTCCTGGTCAGAGATCCTGTCTCAAAATCAAAGTGAAGGCTCCCAAGGAATATTTTCTCTGGCTTCCACAGACATATGTACATGCACACACACACACACTGGAACATACAGAAAGAGGTAAAACCTAAAACAAACATATATTAGGTGCTAAACACATAGTAAGAGTTCTCTGCAAAGCTATCTTGTAAAATGGAACTTTGTCCTGGGCCCTATGTGATTGGTCTCTAAAGCAACCGTTAAAGGTTAGTTTGTTCTGAGAATACATCTTGAAAGTACTATGGACTGGGGCACCATGAGGAATGACAGACAGGATCCTGTACCCTATGGTCATTTTGCAAATAGGCTGACATTCATTCCATGGGTTTGAATCTACAAGGAATGATCCTCCATGAGCCTTCAGCTAGTTGGTGTGGCTCAAAGGAGAGTCACCCTGTTCAGAGGGTCTCTGACAGGAAAAAAGTAGGGGACAGGGCAACTATCAAGAGTCTGCTTGAAGAACCTAAGACCTGGAGGAAGAGTGGAGTAATCCAGGCATGGTGTACCATTGCATTAATGACTGTCTTACAGAAGCTGTGGTTATCTATATGAGTTTTGGACTTGTCAGCACTCCATCATGTAGTGTGGAAGGGCTCATGAGGCTCTACCCATCCCTGAGGATCTGTAGGCAGTTCTGTAAGAAACCCTGATTAAACTCACTTGGGAAGAAGGAGAAGGAGGAGGAGAAGGGGAGGGGAGGAGGAGGAGGAGGAGGAGGAGGAGGAAGAGAAGGAGGAAGAGGAGGAAGAGGAAGAGACACATAAAAGTAGAGGAGGAATAAGTTGGAAAGGAAAGGGAGGGAGTGAGAGGGGTCAAGAGAGGGGAATGGAGTAAATGTCAAAAATACATTTAGGTCATATAATATGTCAATGAAATCCATCCATATACATTTATACTTAATATAATATAAAGAGGTAATAAGTGAATGAATGAATGAATGAATGAATGAATGAATGAATAAATAAATAAATAAATAAATAAATAAATAAATGCTACTCAACAGTCTAGACTAATAATGAAGACTAAAGGTACCTGAAGTGGCAGGCTACCTGTGGTTACAAGAGACAAGTAACTGGTAGCTAAGTAGCCACTTTGTCAGACGTTAGGTGAGGACCTGAGGTTTTGGCTTGGCCTCAGAAATGAAAGACAATGCAATGAAGTTATTATCATTTCTAGGGCAACATTGCTTTATCAAAATTTCAAACAGTAGCCAGCTATAGTGAATCACACCTGTGTACTGGTTACACTTGTGGCTTATAGTTGGTGGTTTGTATTTTGTTGTTTTCATCGATTTGACACAAGTTCAATTCATCTGAAGAAGGAACCACAATAAAAAAAAGCTTCCACTAGATTGGCCTGAGAGAAAGCCTCTGGAGCATTTTCTTAATTAATGATTGACATGGGAGGGTCCAGCCTTTTGTAGGCTTTGCTATCTCTGAGCACTCATCTTAGATTTTATAAAAAAGCAAGTTGGGCAGGCCATGGAGAGCAAGCCAGAAGGCAGCACCCCTCTATGACTTGTTCTTCCATTTTTGCCTCCAGGTTGCTGCCTGGCTTGAGTTTCTGCTCTGACTTCCTTCTGTGATGGATTATTACTTCAAGATTATACACATACATGTACATATGCATACACATCATATACATATACATACATGTGGTTTGAATATGTTTGACCCAGGGAGTGGCACTGTTAGGAGGTGTGGCCTTGTTAGAGTAAGTATGAACTTGTTGGAGGAAGTGTGTCACTGTGGAGGTGGTCAATGAAACCCTCCTCCTAACCACATGGTAGCCAGTCTTCTCCTAGTAGCCCTCACATGTTGATATAGAACTCTCCTACATCATGGCTGCCTAGATGCCCTGCTCCCACCTTGATGATAATAGACTGGACCTCTGAGCCTGTAAGCCAGCCCCAATTTCCTTATAAGATTTGCCTTGGCCATGGTGTCTGTTCACAGCAGTAAAACCCTAAGCAAAATGTGTGTGTGTGTGTGTGTGTGTGTGTGTGTGTGTGTATAAAACCCTTTCCTCCCCAGTTGTTTTGGACATAGTGTTTATCTCCACAGTAGTATACAACTAGTACAACCTGTAATTGAGAGGTGGAGGCAGGAGGATCTTTGCAAGCTCAAAGCCAATGTCTTAGTTACTTCTCTACTGCTGCGAAGAAGCACCATGACCAAGGCAACTTATAAAATAAAACCTTCAACTGGGAGCTTGCTTACAGTTTCAGAGGGTTAGTCCATAATCATCATGGTGGGGAGCAGGCAGGCAGGCAAGCAGGCATTGTGCTAAAGAACAAATAGAGAGCCCATTGGAATGTCATAGGCTTTTGAAACCTCAAAGTCTACCCACAGTGACATACTTCCTCTAATGTGATATGCATCACGTCAGTGTTTCCTTACCAAATAGTTCCACTAAATAGAGACAAAGCATTCAAATATACGAGCCTATGGGGGACAGTCTCACTCAAAAAAAAAGGGGGGGGGGAAGAAAAGATAAAGAGGTTATTTTTGCTCCTTATGGTGGTGCACTCCTGTAATTCCAACACTTGGAATATGGAGGCAGAAAGATCAAGAATTCAAGGTTATTCTTGTCCACATAGCCAGTTTGAGGCCAACCTAGGCTACATGAGACCCTGTATCAAACCAACAAACAAACAAACAAAAAAATCGTGATGAATACATTTCGCCCAAGTATTCTACTTTAGATCCTATAAGAAAACAGACATGACACATATGCAGATAGTTACTGAAGCAAACAAGAAAAACTGTCTAAATATTCTTTTTTGAAAAAAGATAAAATAAATTATTATGGACACCCAGCAATATAGCCGTTCAAACAGCAAGATGATTTCTATACATCAACAGGGAAAGATGTCTAAATTGGCCATCACATCTGAGAAGCCACAGAGTGATACATACAACCTCATTTGGGGATAAAAATATATGTATGTATATTCATTTAAGAATAACTCAAAAAGAATATGCCAAATCCATTAGTGGCTATTTTGAGAATTATATATTATTTAAATTTCTTTTTAGAAAGTGTCTATTTTCACTCCAGTAGTCAAGAAAAGTATGTATCTTTGGTTTTTTAACCAACTGTTCTAGAGGATAACTCGAGACATGTTCAGTTGGGGAAGAGACTGAGTGTGGTCTCCAATCACTTTACAGTGTGTTGTGGGGGAAGGGAAGCAAGTGTTTTGTTTCTGTTGACTTTGGAAGTTTTTTAAACAACTCCAGGTTTCCTACTTGAGAAAAGAGAAAAACAAGCCCAGATAGCTCTCTGCAAACCATTGCTCAGCTTCATTAAGATCTAGTTAAGTCCTAGGCCCTGCAAGGGTCCAGGACCCTGAAACTAGGGGGAGGAGCATAGGCAGGGCTAGTCAAGAGAGTGGGCAGAACTGGGAGAGTAGGCAGAAATGGGTAGGGCAAAGGCAGGGCTGTGCTGGAGCTGTGCACCTCTGACCTCCTGTATTATCCCTGTGTGGGCTTTCATTGCTCTGGGATTTCTTCTCATTCCTTTCCCATCTAGCTTCTCCTTTTTGAGTCTCCCTCTTTTGTGCCCTCCTATTGAAAGAAGCCTGAGAGGCAGATCATGGAAAGGGTCAGCAAATCTTTCCTTTGTTTTCTACAGTTTGCAAAGGCCTATGTAAGATTTTTAGATGCATCTCTGTTTCAGTTCTAATCCCAAGCCCTCTGGAGCTGGGTCAATGCATTTTGGAATTTTTAGTTTCTGCTTCCTAATGTAAGACCCCCACCCCCGCCCCAACCTCCAGATCACAGGTACCATGTTAGAGAAACTAGCCATTGTTGATCTTTTTAAAATTATACTCTGCTGTTAGCAAGTGGATTTAGTCTTTCCTTCCACATTCTTTCCATAACAGCCATCTTCCTGAAACAAGAGACAAGGGTAAATGATCAGTTTTAATGTTTTGTCTTGTTTTCAATAAATCACAAGGGAACCCACATGGGGTGACTTGAAAGAAAATACCCCCCATAGGCCCATAAGGAGTGGCCCTATTAAGAGCTGGGGCCTTGTTGGAGTAGCTGTAGCCTTGTTGGAGGATGTGCATCACTAGGGAGCAGGCTTTGAGGTGTCACAGGCTCAAGCCACCCCAAGTCTGGCAGTCTCTTCCTGCTGCCTCTGGATCCAGAAGTAGAACTCTAGGAACCTCTGCAGCACCATGTCTGCCTGTGACATGATGACAATGAACTAAACCTCTGAAACTGTGAGCCAGCCCCAATAAATGTTTTCTGTTGTAAGAGTTGCGTGGTCAAGGTGTCTCTTCAGAGCAATAAAATTCTAAGGGTATTTTATGTCAGCAACTGATTTCATGGAGTAACCCTGAATCAGTATCACACTGTGTATAAACATACAGAAATCTGCTTCCATATGCAAGACATCCCATAAGCTACTCATGAAACTGATTTCTTAGCTTGTAGAGGGTGGAAAGGATTAGTAATGTTACTAGTACCCAAGCTTATTTCGACTTCATCCTTACCTAGTGTACTTGTAAAGTTAAATTTGAATGGTTAGGGATGTGGATCAGTTGGTAGAGTTACCTAGCCTGGAAAAATCTCGGTTTCTGTCCCCTGTACCTTGTAAACCAAGTATAGTGGCTCATGCCTATAATCCAGCACTTTGGTAGGAGGAGGGGAGAGAATCAGGACTCCAAAAGCATTCTTGACTACAAAGAGTTCCCAAACCTTGAGCTACATGAGACACTGCCTTGAAAAAAAATTCAAAAATACATATTTAATGAAAGAGGATGTTGTTGCATTTCATGTAAAATTTTGCATCAAATGTAATCATTAGAACACAGGTGGCGATGCTCTGTTTCTAAATAGAGTTAGCAACAGTCACCAAAAATGGCTTATTACATTCTTTTGTTAATAAGTGAAAATAATAACTACCATCATACAGATTTAATTTGCAAAGGCGTTGCAAATGCCTCTAAGTTATTTCAGGATATTCACTGGGAAGGAAGTAGGCACAATATTTTTAATTTATAATAAAGTCCCATGCCATGTGCTTTTCAAAAAATATGATTACATGTGAGTATTTTAAATGATCCTTTCTAGGAATCTCCCTCAGCATTTTCTGCCCTCAAAAAAAATAAATAAATAAAAAATAAATTAGACTAGACCCAGCACTAATTGGTTGCCAAGACTCATTTATGTAAAGATCACTTTGGAGTTGTAGATGTTCATGAGAAGACTAATTGCTAAGAGGTTTAAATTATGATTATTATGATTTAATTGTTCATAACAATTTCCCTTTAGAATTATTTTTTCCAAGTCATTTATTTCACTTTACCAAATGACCTTTTAAGAAATTCTATAATCAGCATACTTTGTCAAGCCAAAATAGAAAATGTGAATATATGTAGCTGCATAGGCACAGCCATGTTTCACCTATCCCTCCTCCTCCTCCCCTCCCTCCTCCTCCTCCCCTGCCTCCTCCTCACCTGCTCTCCCTCCTCCACTTCTCCTAGCTCGACTCTCCTACTTCCTTTCTTGTTTTATTTTCTCCTCAATTATTCTCCCCTTTCCTCTATTTTTCTCATCCCTCCATATTCCCAGTCCTTGCCTCAAAGTCACTCATTTTACTAAAACAATACAAAAAAGAAAGATGTAAATAAAAAAAATTTTAAAAAGTATCTACCTTACTTCTCTCCTCATTTAGGTCTCCGTGAGAAGTAAACATGTTTTAAAATGGTATTGACAGCAGCTGCAGGGTACAGACAGTCAACTCAACATAGCCACCAACAGCCTGATTTCTTGCTTTACTCTTAGGGACATGCCTTAGTAAAGCTGGTGTCTTGACGGCCTAAGAAAGTTTCTGATAAGTAGGGACAAAGCAGTCATTTTAAGAAAAGGAGAGGCACTCAAGAAAGGGGTAAGTCACACCCAAGAGAATGGGTGTAGCTCTAAGGACAGTCAGCACTAAGTGTCTTTACAGTAGCCATGTATCCTGTTTCTGATGGGTTCTGACCATTCTATGTGACAATGTTGTTATGAGCCTATGAGAAGAATTGATATCAAAGTGACAAGGTGTTTCTCTTTTGGTTGCTTTTGTCAGGATATTTTCTTTAAGGATTTCTAAAGGTTATTTTTAGGATGTGTGTGATGGATGGAAGGAACACATTCATGCTACTACTATTCATGTTTGGAGTCGAGAGAACAACTTTGGAGTTTGTTCTTCCCTTTCATCTTTACACGGGTTCCAGGACTTGAACTCATATCATCAGGTTTTACAGCAAGCCCCTTTACCCACTGAGCAATTTTGTTAGCCTCTCTCTTTACATTTCTTTTGCATTAAGCACAGCATTTTTTACTTTCCACTCCCTTATTGTCAAATCTTTAGGAGTCCTAAAAGCTGTTCCTTTCTGTAAAGGACAATATAACCTTTCCTTTCTGTACACTGGTTGCTACCAAATGTGTCAATCATCAGAACATGGAATCAATATAAAAATATGGCCTCTTCTGAATTTTCAATCCTGTGTTAAATAGCTAAGCTTTATAGTAGGCTTAGAAGTCAGTGAGCATGGGCCCTTACTTCATAAGCAGCCTTGGACTCTGCCTCCTGTTTCTCTGGCAATACATTAATTTTAAGAAAGGGAAAGTTTCATAGCTACTCCAGCCGCTAGAATTCAAAATATTACACGAAAGGGAAGAGGTGGGGGGGGGGGCCAGGAATTTATTGAGACCCACTAGGGGAGAGTTAATGCCACCACTGACCCAGGGTGAAGACTTGATATTCTAAATTGCCTAAAATATGATGTATTATTGTCTTCTCTCTAAAGAGAGGGGGAGGCCACTTCTTACAAAATGAATATAGCTGATGACATGTTACAGAAATGGATGGAATAATAACCCTTTAATGGAGTAGTATGCTTATGTGCCCTGGAAGCTCCTCCTTCAGTTCAGCTCAGTTACATACAGACCTCCAGTGCTTAGAAAAGCTATTGAAATCAAACACACACACACACACACACACACACACACACACACACACACACACACACTCATGCACATTTTTTTTTCTTTTTTCTGGTTCCTCACTCTTTGCCTGAAGTATCCCTGCCCCACTTCCCCCTCCTTGCAAGATGTTGGTTACAGACTTATCTATAACTCAAAAAAAAAAAAAAAAAAGTGACTTTCTTCTGCTTCTGCATCCCTGTCTCACCAACTTCTTGGATTTACATTCTACTTACCCTGTTGTTTTTCTCTCAAACTGATATAAGATGGTCCCAAGCTTCCTTCTAAGTCTGTTTTTAAATTCTTCTATATAAAAAAAAAAAGCTAAAAACCAACCAAGGGAAATCTTGATTCCTTGATAACACTAGAAAGATCCTGAGAAATGTAACAAAGAGGAAATGGAGCAGAATCTATCTACAGATGATCAAAGGCAGCATTCTCCAGAGACCAAAGCTGAGTGTATTTAAATATAAATTTAATGTCAGCGATAGTGTCAACTTACCTATGCAACAGAAACCAAGGGCAAGATTTGCCAGGATTCTTGTTCTTACTGTTTGTCTAGACAGGATCTTGCTATGTAGCCAGGGTGGCTTGGAAGTCTTGATCCTCCTGCCTCTATCTCTCAGGTATTGAGAATATAGGCACCGAGTCTAGCAAAGAATTCTCTTTTAAATCTAGTTTCATCTTGATAGCTGGCCTTCATGTGACATAAGAGATAGGTGATTTTCTGGAGTCCACCTTCTTGAGTTCTTTATATATATTGGATATTAGTCCCTTATCTGATTTAGGATAGGTAAAGATCCTTTCCCAATCTGTTGGTGGTCTCTTTGTCTTATTGATGGTGTCTTTTGCCTTGCAGAAGCTTTGCAGTTTCATGAGGTCCCACTTGTCAATTCTCGATCTTACAGCACAAGCCATTGCTGTTCTATTCAAGAATTTTTTCCCCTGTGCCCATATCTTCAAGGCTTTTCCCCACTTTCTCCTCTATAAGTTTCAGTGTCTCTGGTTTTATGTGAAGTTCCTTGATCCACTTAGATTTGACCTTAGTACAAGGAGATAGGAATGGATCAATTCGAATTCCTCTACATGATAACAACCAGTTGTGCCAGCACCATTTGTTGAAAAGCTGTCTTTCTTCCACTGGATGGTTTTAGCTCCTTTGTCGAAGATCAAGTGACCATAGGTGTGTGGCTTCATTTCTGTGTCTTCAATTCTATTCCATTGGTCTACTTGTCTGTCACTATACCAGTACCATGCAGTTTTTATCACAATTGCTCTGTAGTAAAGCATTAGGTCAGGCATGGTGATTCCACCAGAGGTTCTTTTATCCTTGAGAAGAGTTTTTGCTATCCTAGGTTTTTTGTTATTCCAGATGAATTTGCAGATTGCACTTTCTAATTCGTTGAAGAATTGAGTTGGAATTTTGATGGGGATTGCATTGAATCTGTAGATTGCTTTTGGCAAGATAGCCATTTTTACAATGTTGATCCTGCCAATCCATGAGCATGGGAGATCTTTCCATCTTCTGAGATCTTCTATAATTTCTTTCTTCAGAGACTTGAAGTTTTTATTATACAGATCTTTCACTTCCTTAGTTAGAGTCACGCCAAGATATTTTATATTATTTGTGACTATTGAGAAGGGTGTTGTTTCCCTAATTTCTTTCTCAGCCTGTTTATTATTTGGGTAGAGAAAGGCCATTGACTTGTTTGAGTTAATTTTATATCCAGCCAATTCACCGAAGCTGTTTATCAGGTTTAGGAGTTCTCTGGTGGAATTTTTAGGGTCACTTATATATACTATCATATTATCTGCAAAAAGTGATATTTTGACTTCATCTTTTCCAATTTGTATCCCTTTGATCTCCTTTTGTTGTCAAATTGCTCTGGCTAGGACTTCAAGTACAACGTTGAATAGGTATGGAGAGAGTAGACAAATAACCCCATTAAAAAATGGGGCTCAGAACTGAACAAAGAATTCTCACCTGAGGAATACCGAATGGCAGAGAAGCACCTGAAAAAATGTTCAACATCCTTAATCATCAGGGAAATGCAAATCAAAACAACCCTGAGATTCCACCTCACACCAGTCAGAATGGCTAAGATCAAAAGTTCAGGTGACAGCAGATGCTGGCAAGGATGTGGAGAAAGAGGAACACTCCTCCATTGTTGGTGGGATTGCAAGCTTGTACAACCACTCTGGAAATCAGTCTGGCGGTTCCTCAGAAAATTGGAAATAGTACTACCGGAGGATCCAGCAATACCTCTCCTGGGCATATATCCAGAAGATGTCCCAACCGGTAAGAAGGACACATGCTCCACTATGTTCATAGCAACCTTATTTATAATAGCCAGAAGCTGGAAAGAACCAAGATGCCCCTCAACAGAGGAATGGATACAGAAAATGTGGTACATTTACACAATGGAGTACTACTCAGCTATTAAAAAGAATGAATTTATGAAATTCCTAGCCAAATGGATGGACCTGGAGGGCATCATCTTGAGTGAGGTAACACAATCACAAAGGAACTCACACAATATGTACTCACTGATAAGTGGATATTAGCCCAAAACTTAGGATACCCAAGATATAAGATACAATTTGCTAAACGCATGAAACTCAAAAAGAATGAAGACCAAAGTGTGGACACTGTGCCCCTTCTTACAAGTGGGAACAAAACACCCAGGGAAGGAGTTACAGAGACAAAGTTTGGAGCTATGATGAAAGGATGGACCATCTAGAGACTGCCATATCCAGGGATCCATCCCATAATCAGCTTCCAAACGCTGACACCATTGCATACACTAGCAAGATTTTGCTGAAAGGACCCAGATATAGCTCTCTCTTGTGAAACTATGCCGGGGCCAAACAAACACAGAAGTGGATGCTCATTGTCAGCTATTGGATGGATCACAGGGCTCCCAATGGAGAAGCTAGAGAAAGTACCCAAGGAGCTAAAGGGATCTGCAACCCTATAGTTGGAACAACATGATGAACTAACTAGTACCCTGGAGCTCTTGTCTCTAGCTGCATATGTATCGAAAGATGGCCTAGTCGGCCATCACTGGAAAGAGAGGCCCATTGGACTTGCAAACTTTATATGCCCCAATACAGGGGAATGCCAGGGCCAAAAGAATGGGAATGGGTGGGTAGGGAAGTGAAGGGGTATGGGGGACTTTTGGGATAGCATTGGAAATGTAATTGAGGAAAATATGTAATTAAAAAAAAAGAATAATAAAGGAAAGCCACAAAAAAAAAGAGATAGGTGATCATGCAGGCTGGGGAAATGGCTCAGTGGTTAAGAACATTTGCTGCTCTCAGCACAGCACTGGAGTTCTGCTATCCCACCCAGGTCAACTAACTGACAACTGCTGTTAACTCCAATTGCAGGATATCTAACAACTTTCTTTTGACTTCTATGGTCACCAGTACTCATATACCTGATCCACAGAGTATGTGTTCTACTTTGCTTTCTGTAATAAACATCATAGCCGAAGCAACTTCAGGAAGAAAGGGTTTTTGTTGCTGGTTTGTTCTGTTCTTGTTGTTTTGGTTTTAATCACACAGGTTTATAATCCATCACTGAAGAAAGCCAAGGCTAGAACTTACGGCAATACTTGAAGCAGAAACCTCAGAGGAATGCTGCTTATATAGCTTGCTCTCTGGATCATAATCAGGTACCTTTCTTACCTATCCCAAGCTTACCTACCTAGAGATGGTACTGCCCACACTGGGGATACCCACAAGCCAATCTGTTGCAAGCAATTCCTCAATTAAGGCTAACTATTCTTAGGTGTGTAAGTTGACAGCTAAGGCTGTAAGATTCCATCCCTGGTCAACTTTGACATGCAAACATATCACTTTAAACCATAACTTTTCCCTTCTTTTTTTATACCCAACATCTCATGTTAGTATCATAATATAAAATGCAGTATAACTTTGTAAGTCCCTACAATCTTTGAAAGGCTCAACACTTTAAAAGTCCAAGGTCTCTTTTAGAGTCTAAAAGAGATTTCTTATTCTTATTAAAGAATAATTCTTATTCCAAGACAAGACAGGGAAGAAAGGGAACAGTTACAGAAAAAAAAATCAAGCCAAAATAAAAACTCATCAGAATAAAAAAAATCAATGTCCAATATCTGAAGCTCACTTATGATCTGGCTCTGAAAAACCTGGACATACCTTCAGTTTCTCTAACTCTGTCATCCACAGCACACATAACCTGTCTCATAGGGTCAGGCCTGCTTCACTCTATACTTGCCTCTGTCCTTGGCAAATGGTCCATAGTCCTGGCATCTTCAATATCCTGAAGTCTCTATTGGTCTGTCTTTATCAATGGCATCTCCCTTGAGACTCTGACCCTGCCACACAGGGCCAAACCTTAGCTTCTCTCCATAACTTCTTTAATACTGCAGCATCCATGCCACCAAAACAAGTACCATGTGGGCTCTTACATGTTACCAGGTTCAGCTGCCAGCTTGAGATGCAGCCTTGGTTTCCTTTGGACTACAGCCTCTGTGAGCTGACCCTCAGGAAATACTCCACAGAAGATTTTTGCTTCCACTATGCTGGCGTTGTAATCACAGCTGACTTTTCAGACAGTTAATAAACATCCATTTTCCCAGTTTCAGTTCTGCAGATTCTTAATCAAAATTATCAAACATCCACCATAGAGTCCTTGCTTCTCTCCGAAGCTTCACACTCCAGGCCTCTACTATCTTCATTTCTTTCAGTGTTCTCATTTTCAAAGTTCCCACAGAACAGCCCATTAAGCTCTGAGTGCGCAATGGCTTTTCCAACCCAAAGCTCCAAAATCCTTCCACAATCCCTCCAAGGACAACATGGCTACTCATCTATCCGCGACAGCAGGTCACTATTGAAATGTAACCTCAGGAGCTGAGAGATGACCCAGTCAAGTGATTATCTGAACTCAGTCCCAAGCACCCAGTAAAAACTGATTGAAAGAGTATGTACTTGTAATTCCAGCGGTAAGGAGGTAGAGACAGGAAGAGTATGCTTAGGGCTCCCTGGCAACCAGTGTAGCTGAGACAGGAAAATCCAAGCCAGTGAAAGACCCCATTTCAAAAAATAAAGCGGAAGGCCAGTAAGTGGCTCAGCAGATGAAGGCATTTGCTGCCAAACCTGAGTTTGATCCTGGGACCCACAAAGTGGAAGGAGAGAACCAACCCCTAAAAGTTACCCTCTGACCCCCACACATGTGCCACCATGGCAAATGCACACCCACATGCTCACATAAGCAAATAAATGAATAAATAAACAAAGGTAAAAATACTTTTTAAACTGTTAAAAATATAAAGTGGAGAACAATTAAGTAAGCCAGCTGATGTCAACCTCTGGCCTCCCACATAAATGTACATCCATGTGTGCACAGATTGGCAAGTACTTGTGAACACACACACACATATATATATGAGTTATCCAATAAAAGTATAATCAAGTTGTGTGTGTAAGATGAAACACAGATGAATTTCATGAGTATACCACCATTTCATTCTCATAACCTCTTATCATAAGCAAACATTACCAAAAATAAAAAAAAACTAAAATCAAAACCAAATATACATAGACACATACACACATACACACATACACACATACACACACACACACACACACACACACCCCACTACCACCACCAACAACAAAAACAAAAACAAAATGTCTTTCTATCTTCATTGGCCTCAGGCAGTAGGGGTGAGGGTAAGGCCTTTGGAAGGTGAGCAGATGGTGAAAATGGAGTCCTCTTGGTGAGATTCCTGTCTTCATGTAGAAATCTAAATAGAGATCACATCATCTGTCCTCTTTGGATACAAGTAGAAGGTGGCTTCTGCAAATACAAGTAAGAACCAACTATGCTGTACCCCAGCCCCGAACTATAGTCTGCAGAACCACGAGAAAGAATGAAGTTGTTTCAGCCACACAACCTACAGCATCAGATATCACAACTACATTTATGTAACTGGCCAGGTGTGCTCATGTCTTGTGATCTCAGCAGTCAGGATGCTGAGGCTGGAAGATTGTCATGAGTCAAAGGCCATTCTGGCTACATAGTGAGTTTCAGGTCAACTTGGGCTACATAGTGAATTCCAGTTCATTCTGGACTATCATGAAACCTAGTTTCAGAAAAACAACAGCAAAAAACAAACCACATAGCCAACATATAGCAAGAATATGAATATGGAAGAGAATAGAACAGAGATAAATACAGGATGCAGGGGTTTGTTAGGGGATAAACTGTGTCCTGTGAAAGCTATGATGCCGGATGTAACTGTATTTGGAGAAAGGACCTTTGGGAAGGCGACTGGGGATAATGGGGGTCACAGAAACAAGGCTGCAATCTCCATCCAAGAAGAAAGAGGTGCATAGTGACCTCTCTTCTGAGGTAACTGGGGCTCACAGGTCTCACCATGGAGCTTGTGAAGATACATAAGAGAAGAGCTTAGAGGTTATTCCCAGAGAGAAACAGTGAGGAGATGGTCATGCCAGTTTGCTCTATGCATGTACTAGCATTGTATCACACAGACCCTTATTAATATGAAAAAATAACACAGATCAATTAGAAATGGAAAATACTTTGGCTGAGGAGATAACTCAGTCTGTGAAGTACTTACTGTGCAAACATGAGAACCTGACTGTGATGCCTAGAAGCCATGTTTAAAAGCCATGTCTAGTGGAATTTGCCATCCTAGCACTGGGGAGACAGCACCTTAAGGACCCTCTGAAGTTCACCATGGGCCTCCATACAAACATGCACACAGGTGTGCATACCAGACATGTACCCGTGTGTGTATTACATGCAAAATATACTTAAGATATTAAATCTTCCCAACATGAAGATCTTAAAACTTATTCTGGTCATTACTTTATGCCAAGTCAGTCTTTGACCTCTACCCCTCTTCAGCTTCCAGTTTTTTAAACTTTGGGTTCAGGTGCCGCATTCTAGCCTCAGATGACTCATAATGATCTTACAAAAATGTCCCTTAAAGTTTTCATGGTCTGAGGTAATTTTACATTTAAAAGGGTGTGGTGGTTTGAATAGGAATCACCACCTCCCCAACCCCCCAGTAGACTCATGAGTTTGAATGCTTGGCCATAGGGAGTGGCACTATTAGGAGGTGTGGCTCTATTGGAGGAGGTGTGGCATTGTTTGAGGAAGTATGTCACTGTAGAGGTGGGACTTCGAGGTCTTAAATGCTCAAGATATACCCAGTGTGAAACACATCCAAGATCAAGATGTAGAACTCTCAGCTCTTTCTCATGCACCACATCTGCCTGGATGCTACCATGCTTCCCACCATGAAGAATACTAGACTGAACCTCTGAAACTGTAAGCCAGTCCCAATTGACTGCTATCCTTTATAAGAGTTACCTTGGTCACGATGTCTCTTCACAGCATTAAAACCCTAACCAAGACAAAGGATTTTAAATTTTTAGATCAATGCATTATTTGAGGTCATATTACAAAATTTATTTAGTATAATCATCTAAAATAGCTATTCTATGTATAAAAGAGTTTGACTTTTCCTCATTTTTATGTGACATATACTGTTTGGTTTACTTTAATTATGTAAGGCAAAAAGAATGGTTTAGTAATAAATTTCAAAATAATACTAAATGTGATATGGTAACTGATATATATTAAAGTATGGATTAAAATTTAATTGGATGTGGTATCATTGGGTTCTTGCTGCTTGGGTAGTTAGTATTTAGAATTTCTGCATTCTGAAGCTAAAACGATGTGCTCCATTTTAAAATTGTTATGTTCTTATGGCTGCTTTTTTACAAGCTCTTTCCAAATAGCACATTTTTATTAGATGAAAGCCAAGTATGATTGATACTGTATTTCTGTTTCTGTTTATAAGCCTTTGAGACAGTTCTAAGAGCAGAGTAAGAACTTTTACATCTGACTTACAGATCAATTGAAAACTATCTTGGGTCAAATACACAGTTTATCATTTGATTCTCCATGACACTGATTTCAACATGACATTCTATGTTGAATCAATGACCTCCTGTTCAGTTCTAATACATGGATAAGTAAAAGTTAAAACATAACGATTGTAGCCAGTGATGTTTGACAAAGTCACAGTTGTGCTTTCTGGTGTCCCCACTAACACACTTGTTCACTTGAAGGGGATAAATGTCACAGTTGGGACATGCTTGTGCACAGTAGGGACCATGCTTGCCCACAGTAGGGACATGCTTGCCTACCGTGGTGCTGAGAAAAGGACTTGAATTGCTTTGTCTCTATCTCCACTGAAATCCTGGGACACCTGATGTGACTTCTGACGTTCAGAGAACACAGTGAAAACCATGCCCTTGCTCAAAGCTAAAAACCCTTAAGCCATGCAGGCCATGTAGCTGAATGTGAGAGTCATAAAAACACCAGTAACAGCAGAAGGCTCCTGAATATTTGACAACCAAAAATTAATTTAAAATCAAGAACATAATTAATCTGAGACAGTCCTGGCAGCACTCAACCATACTGCAATACAGGACTCCAATGTAGCCTTGGTTCTGAACATACAGCTCCCAAGCCTTACACTGTGCATGCTGACACAACATGCATGGCATCAAACAGACCTCAAAGCAGCTCAGCTCAGATCTGCGATGCTTGAATGCTTTTACTGTAAATACAAAAAGGTTGCTACTCTTCTAGAGTCAACCATTTAATTACAGGGTGGGGAGAAGGATTTTTACTATTTTCCTACAATCATTCCCAGAATGTCTAAGTACCAAATTAGTATATCTTGGATTTTTCTATCAGAGTATTTGGGCTAAAAAAAAAAAATGTTGTTTGAGGTCAGGGGTCAGCAAGATGCCTCAATGGGTAAAGATGCTTGCCTTGATGATTTAAGTTCGATGCTCAGAACCCACATAAAAGTCAGAAAGAACTGACTCAACCAAATTGTCCTCTGACCTCCTTACTCAGATCGTTACCTCTCTCTCCCTCCCTCCCTTACTGCTCCCCACAAATATATTCTTCAGTAAAAGTAAAAATAATTTTCAAAAAATTGCTGCTTGATTTGCTGACTTGAGTTTCATTTTTATAATGTTCAATAAATTTTGGCTTGGGATTGGGACAGAATTTCCATCAATTTCTGAATGGTCCTAAACATATACCTGCCCCTTGTTGTAATGCAAAAATTTTCCTGGTATCTTAGTTAGGGTTTTACTGCTGTGAACAGACACCATGACCAAAGCAACTCTTATAAGAACAACATTTAATTGGGGCTGGCTTACAGGTTCAGAGGTTCAGTACATTACTATAAAGGTGGGAACATGGCAGCATCCAGGCAGGCATGGTGCAGGAGGAGCTGAGAGTTCTAAGTCTTCAGCTGAAGGCTGCTAGCAGAATACTGACTTCCAGGCAGCTAGGATGAGGGTCTTAAAGCCCACACCCACCACACCTACTCCAACAAGGCCACACCTTCTAGTAGCACCACTCCCTGAACCAAGCATATACAAACCATCACACCTGGGGAAACACAATACACATCTCTACTCACCCCAGATACAAAACTCACAACAGATCAAAATATGAATACCACCACCAAGGCCCAACTTGATGAGCCAATGAGCTTTATTGGGGCTACTTATAGGAATATGGGTGAGGGTTTACTTACAAAAGCAGAAATGACTCAAAGACAGCTGCCTCACCGAAGCCCACCCTAGCATGGGTGACAGCTCACAAAAGTTGGGAAACCTGGAGCACACTGTACAACTTACAAGCATCTCAACAGATTGAAGAATGTCCTTTCTAGGTACTTCAGTAGGCTTAAACCTCTCTCAGGTAGCTGGTATGGTCTCAGAGTCTTTTGCAGCTCAGCTCCATGAACTTTTATTGCTTTTTCTGGCAGAGAAAGGCTAGTGACTCTGGTTAGTTTGGGGGAACTTCCTGAAGCCATTTTGAGTTGTTTACTTTCCTGATTAAGCAGCTTCCCTGAAGGAGAGAAGGTTTCAACCTGGGGCCAGGGTGAGGGGCTGAGGGTGGGGGTGGGGAGCACTGTTACAGAACACCACTGTGTACTGCATTGTTAATGTGAAACAATGTTCTCAGCATTGCTGATTATAGAACTAAAGTGTCAATTAACTCTAGAAATGAAGATGCTCTTTGGCTTTCAGTGTCAGTAGTCAACCAAAATTTAATTCTTTACCTAAATATAAGCAAGCACATTCATCTTGTTAGCATGAAAATGTGCTTTCATCTTTAATAAACAGTAAAAATGCATACATGCTAAAATGTTTTAAAATAAATTGCTTATGACTTATTGGAAATGTTTAATCTGTATATCTTTTTTATGCCTACCTACTTGGGGATCCACACACATTTCTCAGACGAAAAGTGTGGGAAGTGAGAAAAGCTAAAGAACCTGCCAGCAGCAGGACTGAGTCAAGGTAGCTTAGGGCTGGAGGGACATTCCAGGAGCTGCCAGCATTGCTACAGCTCTGAGTCTGTGACTCTTGGGAGTTCCAGCTAAGCTGCACCTCTAAGAAGTCTCAGTGTTGGCATTCCTTTTAGGCTCTGCCCCACAGTTACTTGGCAACAGCCAGGTATGCCTGATTCTCTATAAAAGCAGTTGTTTGCTCCCTCCTCACACTCTTGATCTTCTTACTCCCTCTCTGATCCTTCTTGTCCCATTCCCCTACCCCCTCTCTCCACATGTTCATGGCCAGCCTCTACTTCTCTCTCTGTCTCTGTCTCTGTCTCTCTCTGCCTTTCTCTGTCTCCACTACCCCCTAAACGCCCCACCCCATGCCATAACTCTACTTCTATACTATACTATCATGTGACTGGAACCTCAGGAGGAAGGAAATGCCTCAGCATGGGCATGTAGAGGCATCCCCTTCCCTTACATCATACCGCACCGCTACCAAAATACCCCCTGGCTTCTTTTTCGTTTTTTATAAAACACAACACTCAGTAACAGTAACCACATCCACACTTGAAAAATCAGCATTTCACCAGCCCATTCTATGTCTATTGACTTCCCAGACCTGTGCCCTTATTATCTCTTTGTCTGAAATACTCCAACCCCTGAGTTATTTCATGGAAATCCTACCTATACTTGTAACAAAATTTTGCTGCCAATCTGTCTAATGGGTCCTCTCTTTTCTCCAGAGCTTCCATTCTTTCAGCCCTGGGACAGTAAAGCCTGCAATCACAGCACAAGCCATGGGCCACTCTCCAAAGACAAGTCCAAGCACATAAGCTGTAATTGCTACTACTCTCCCCTTTGATAAGCTGATAAACCTCCATTGTGAAAACTGTGTTTTATTAATCTCTAGATTAAGAGCCCAGAGCAAACATGGATGTTTAATAAGCCTACTCTTGACTTTAATTGATTCATGAAGAATACTATTTACATACTCAACAAATAGCTATTGCATGTGCCAGGGTGAACAAGACAGTATAATCCCAGCCCTCAGTACTGTGACATTCAAGATGCTTTATTGAGTGTTTATCTGCCAAGCACTGTATTAAGTGCTTTGTGTTTATTAACTCATTTAAACCTCAAAGCAAATCTATATGGTGGAGACTATAATTAGCTTAATTTTACATTGAGGAAGTCTAAATGGTCTTCTGAATTTCATGAAGCTAAGGAAGAAAGAAACCAGTACTTGTATTCAAGGCAGTCTGACCCTAGAGCCATTTTATACTAAACTCTAGCTGCAGAGATGAAGGGAGATGAGTATTGAGAAGCAATGAATCTTCATGGAAGAAAAACCCAGCCTGGCCCCAACATGATGTGCAGAAAGAGGAGCTGGGAAGGGCAGGGCAGATTCTCAAGAAAATGATTCCTAGCCTAACAATTGGAAGAAAAGCTGGAGGTAAAAACAATAAATAAAAAGGATGAAGTAACTTTATAATCAAGGGGAGACTATGCCTAGTGGCAAAGGAATAGAAAATGTTTAAGGAACTAAAAGAATACAAGTGTGTTAAATTATACAGCCAAACAGAAACTCAGACCAGGGATTACATCAAGGGTGTCTAAGGATGACAGGTGTACAGAAGGGAGAGACAAACCCAAAGATGAGGAAGTGGCTTAGAGAAAACTGCAATAATCCAGGAAAGTGGATGAATCTTGCATTGTGACATCGCCAGTGTGAGGAAAAGGGGTAAGTAGACTTAAGTGAGATTTAGAAAACATGCAAAGCCCAGTTAAATTACCTAAGTGCTCAGGCAGAAGCTCTAATGAGGACTCTAATATCTGTCTCCCTGGAGGTTGTAATAGAACGAGTGGAGGGTGAATTTAATATGACCCCACCTTGGTGAAAAAGTCCCACATGGTAGAGATGTTTAAAAGGAATCTGCATGCAAAAATCCCTGCTAGGCCTATGGGCTTGACAAGTGTAAAGAGACTGTATTCAGTGTGGCTTGTTGAAAATTGATCATGGAGACTGGAGGAACATAGGAAAGAAGAATGAGGACACAGTATCTAAGTCTGCAGAGTTTGGTGAGCCAAGACCAAGAGCAGAATTGCCTTACATCTGTAAGAGACACTCAGAAATACTAGACAAGAGAGACTACAGAAGAGCAAGAATGCGCAGGAAGATGCACTGGGTGCTACTGAACTAGCTCAGGTAAGGCATGCTGGTAGCTTAATGAGGGGAAAGGAGAGATGGAAAAGGGGTGGGCACATCTGAACAGTGGAGCTTGCTGATGGATCATAGTTGGCAGTTAAGACAATGAGGGAGGCAACCAGGAAAATAGCTCTGTCAATAAAGTGTTTCTTGTGCAAGCTCAAGGATCTGAATCCAATCCCCAGAGCCCACATAAAATCCAGGCATGCACTTGTAATCAGCACTGGATTGTCAAAGACAGTCAGATTCCAGGTTTGCTAGTCAGTCATACCCAAAGTTAACATAACACAACATATATGTGCCCACACATGTGCAAGTGATGAGAGAGAGAGAGAGAGAGAGAGAGAGAGAGAGAGAGAGAGAGAGAGAGAAGAGAATGAATAGAGGGAGTTAGATAGATATTGTTATGAAACAGCAGCTGGCTGGGAGTTCTTCCTTGTTACTCGTGGAACATTCCAGAAAACAAAGCTCAGTTAAGTGAATAACGGTAGCGGTATTTGATGTGTTGAGTCCAAGGTGCTAACTAGACATTCAAAAAAGAGTGGCACTGGTAATCACATAGAGCCATTTTCAAATGTTCTGTTAGAGGTACACAAACACACTGCCAGGCAGGAAAGTATTTTAGGTTATTTATAAAATCAGGGGTCTACACACACACACACAGAAAATGCTATTTTTAAATCCAGAATTTGTAAAGGGAAAACTTAGAAACTGTTATGTACTCAACACTACACTGAATGAATCAACATGGATGAAATCTGTGTCATCAGAGCCGGTTGCATCATCCTGCGACCTGACACCACAGACTCCTGACCTCTCGAGCATGCATCTGGCTTTACCTCCATCCTAGTCTGAGCTAGTTAGACATACGACAAACAACACATTTCCACTGAATGCACAGGCTTTCTCTTGTCTTTTTTCCTTAAACAGTTCCACGTGGCCATTATTTTCTTGGCATTTACCTTGTATCAGCATTACTTGTAGAGATGATTGAAAACATATCTGAGGGATCATAATCAGCATACATGCTACTTTGTTCTGTAGAAGAGACTAGAGCATCTAAGAACTTTACTACCCATCCTGCATTTGATACATTGATAGAATTGATGCAATGAAACATTGATAGAATTGATACAGTGATACATTAATAATGAGGTTCTGGAACCATCATCAGCCATGGACACAACCGTATATGAACCCAAGGTTCAAGACTATGATGGGTCTGTAGGTAAAGAAGCTAAGGCTAAGGGGGCTAATAGATCAGTGAAATGAGGTACATTAGGACATTCCACCCCACAGAATATGATCTTTCAATGAAGGATGTGAGAAGAAATATTTGTAAGATATATAGAGGAGGACGAAGAGGAAGAAGAGGAGGAGGGCAGGAGGAAGAACATAAGGAGCTTGTTAGGTCACGAAAGTGTAGACAAAATGGTCCCTGTATGATGGGTAGCTGAAAGGTCAGGATAAGACCAGAGAAACAACTTCACCTGTGGCACGCAGGAGGGTATAGGGATCTGGACAAAAGCAATGTCACAGGTGTGGTAGCAGCTGAAGCCTAAGGAATTAATGAGGCAGAAAAATGGGGGAGAGGTGCTGACAGCTTCTTCATTAGGTTGTATTGTGATGAACAGAAGAGACAGGGCATGAAAGGTGATGGGAGGTACTGGCAAAGAGAGAAGCAAACTAGAAGACCAGCAGAGTGAAAAGAAGCAGGGAATGCTTCATACAGAGGAATAACTTATCTGCTGACACAGGAAGGCATGTACATGACTACAATTCCACTGGGCTTGTAATCCTATGGGCTTGACGGGGAAAACATGAATGAATAATATCTGGTTTGTGTTTATATATTTTTCAATGCAATATCACTGAAGTAAGCTAAGCAAGATGGGTAATTAAATAATGGCATTTAAAAATAATAAGACATAGCATAGCCATTTAGCACTCAAAACCCAGGAAATAAAGCAGGTGGCTTTTCCCTAACAACCTCATTTGTTTGGAGGAAGGCAGGGAGTGGGTGGATAAATTATCAAAAGAATGGCAGAAGTCTGGCCTGGAAGCACAGGTCTGTAATTCTACTGCTTAAGGAAGTAAATGCAGGAAGATCACCAGTTCAAGGCCTACCTGGACAACTTAGCAACACCTCCTTTGCCTCACACTAAACGTAAAGTAGTATGGGGGTGCTAAGAGTGTAGCTCAGAGGCAAAATGGTTGCTTGTCATGCGCAAGGCAAACTTCAGCCCAGATAAACAGAAGAGAGGAAGAAAGAATGGAGGGAGAGAGAGAGGCAAGGGAACTCAAGCAAACAAGGAAAGGAGAGAGTGGAGTGTGGGGAGCAGATAAAGTCCTAAGTGAATGTCTGTTGTTGATATAGGCAGTGCTATGTCAAGGACTGCAGTGCCTCAGACCCATGAGAATAACAAAGTCTTCCCCAGATTAGTCTCGGGAGGGGGAGGATTTCTTCCATTCTGTTTGTGAATTTTGACAATGTGCAAAATTAGCAATCACAATTTTCTCCCCTTCATCCTCCTGGACATTTACAACCCGAGACTGGTCCCCATCGGACTAAGGTAACTTCTCTTCCTTGTCTGTGCATAGTAAATGGGCTGAAATTACATAAGAGGTGCACTCCATCAGACCAAGCCCAGCCCATATGATGCCAGCTTTTCTGTATGTGTCTGTTGTTTCTTCAATTCCTTGTTTCCCCAATCCTGACTTGTCCCAGGCAGGCTTTCAGGGCTGAGCCACACAGGACACAGCACAAGGGGTGTGTCTGTGATGATGACATGGAAAGAATGAGAGAAGAGATCAATAGATTTGAGATCTTCCAAGAACCTGTGGGTTACTACAAAAGGTGAATTAGATGAGTCAGATGTTGTGTTTTGGGAGAATGTGTTTTAAAGCAAGGTCATTTCTACCCAAACATGTGGCATGATTGGTCATCCAAACTCTGATTTGGTCAGACAGAGCCAGCAGTTAGGATTTCCCAAATGTGATGTGTATGCTGTGACAAGATGTCCTGATGATAACACATTAGTATGCCACAGCATCACCATGATAGCTACACTAAGTAGGATAACAGAAACTATTGACAGACATGCAGGAAGTTGTGTCAGATGTCTTTGTCAAACAAAATCTGACCCAAGTGGATTTGGCCTCCAAATGAGTGGCAAAAAAAAAAAAAAAAAAAAAGGAATTGAGGTAATGATATAGTTTGAAGTTTGGGGTTGCAAAGAGAGCATAATCCAATCTACTGTCCTGGTCCTGGTGTATGTGAGTGTGTGTGAGTGTGTGTGTGTGTGTGTGTGTGTGTGTGTGTCTGTCTGTCTGTCTGTCTGTCTGTCTGTCTGTGTGTCTCTGTGTTTGCATGTACATATGTATATGCCTGTGTATATGAAGATCAGAGATCAATGCATGTCTTCCTCACTCAGTTTCCACCTTATCCTTTGAGACAGTCTCCCATTGTACAATTAGACTAGGCTGGGTGGCAGACAATCCCTAGGGTTCTTCCCATCGCTGCCTCTCCAGTGCTAGACTCACAAGCCTGCATCCTCATGTCTGGTGTCTTTACATGGGTGATCTGAAATCAGGTGCTTACATCTATGCTATAAGTACCTTATCCACTGATCTATCTCCCCTGCCATGTCTTAATTTCTTAAAACAAACAACCTTCTCTCTCCTTTTCCTCCTTTAGGAGACTGCACATACCTCCACTGGAAGAAACCTATGTAGTGTTCAAACAATAGGCATCCTGTTAATGTTATTTCTCTGAACATTATACATTATTTCTATGGCTTACCCACCTCCATACCACCTCCTCCCGACCCCCATCCCTGGAAAAAAAGATGCCTATGTTTAACTCACAATCCATGAAAAAAAAACTTAACCCTTTGTAAATATATGTGAACAAATATGGTATTCCTTCTGTGGGTGGAGAATCGTCAGAGTAGTGAGTGTTTGGGTTAGCTGAAAGACAAGTAAGTTTGCTCTTAGTGACTCCTTAGGTTGTCAGTCATCACCAACAAGCCAACATAAATTTTACCTGATAAAGAACCCGATAAAGACTACCACTTCTCTTTATTCTTCTTAACTGACTGAAGTAAATGTTTCTTATTAGAAATTTTTCTAGATCAAGATTTCTGAGTCTCTAAAGACCAGAGTCTACAGTGATGATCCATGACAAATTAAAATTCTGGGCTAGAGATGGCTCAGTGGTGAAGTTGCTGTTCTGCATATACGAGAGCACTGGGTTCCACTTCCAGGACCAGAGAAAGGGGTGGGTAGAAGAGTACATTTCAAGAATGTTATTATTCTGGAAGTGTAAGAAAAGCATATATGTAATTATGTCAGACCCATATGCTCATTAACATTGCAAATGAATTCTTGACAAAGAATTGTAGGTAAGAGCAAGTACAGGCAGAAATATGCATGTATATACATCCAGCTCTCTGAGCATTCGGGTAGAAGTAATGGAAGCAAAGAGAAGAAATGAGTAGCATTCCCAGTTTTAAGGCTCATAAAGCTCTACCCTGGAGAATCAAATTTAATTAGTTCTGAAAACAATGCTGCCAGGTAAAGGAGGTAGCTTAGTCAGTAGACACTTGCCTTCCAAGTATGAGGACCTGAGTTTGATTCCAAGAGCCCATGTTAAACTCAATGACAACAAAGGCCAAACATAGTGGGCATGCTCCTGAGTGGTTGCTAGCCAGCTAGCCTAGACTACTAGATGGGCACCAGGCCATTGGGAGTCCTAGTCTCAAAAATTAAGATGGACGGTGCCGGAAGAAAGACACTCAATGCTTATTTCTGCATTGAGATCTCTCTCTCTCTCTCTCTCTCTCTCTCTCTCTCTCTCTCTCTCTCTCTCCCTCTCCCTCTCCCTCTCCCTCTCCCTCTCCCTCTCTCTCTCTCTCTCTCTCTCTCTCTCTCTCTCTCTCTCTCTCTCTCTCACACACACACACACACACACACACACACACACACATACATACACATGCATACACACACAGACAGAGATCATGAGAATTTTGAATAAGGAAGTAATATTATATTTCTATAGCTTATCCATACAGCTCAAGCCACTTCAAGCTGAGTTGTTAACTACGTCAATGGCTGGAGGGTAATATCAAGTTAATTTGAATCTCTGTCCTAGTTTTCACTGAATTCCAGGACCTGAACTCTACCAATGAGCCAGACACTCAGACTCTGAACTTCATTATGCTCATATGGAAGTGGGGTAATAATAGTAACCCTATAAAGGCCCTGTGAGGATTGAATGAGAGAACATAGAAACCACATCGAGAAATGAGCAGCACTAAGTAGATGTTTGTCATAAAGCCACCCTCCTCCCAGTCTTCCATCCTTCCAATGATCAAAGTGATCTGATCAGAAATAAAAAGCCACCCAGGTAACCTTTCCCATTATTTCTTTGTACCATTTAACAAACTTATATACAATCTCTTGGTAGGCCCTAGGAGACAAAGATGAATAAGATAAGGCTTCAATGCTCAAGGATCTGCAGACTCATACAGGAAGCGAAACCATGCCAGTCACCAGAACATCAAGGGAAGAGAAAGGCAGAACAGGGAGGGGCAGATCCCAGCTGGCAGTTATGGGAAGATAGTGTGGAATCTCTGAAGGATGAGTGTGGGATGTGAGCAAGCCTGGAGGTACACATGCTGATCTCCTGAGAGAAGAAGGAAACACAGTATAATTCCAGACAGAATGTGAACGCAGATTATTAAGGAATATGTTTATCCTATGGTGGGTGTGAGTGGTTCCCTATAGCAAGGAACAACCACTGATAGAGCTCAAGTCAAATTGCTTTTTTTTTACTAGATAATGTTAGGTGGGTGGTGAAAATGGAGGAGAGGGAAGGACAAGAAAATCAGAAGATCTACAGAAGCCTCCGTGTCCCTAACTCCCATGTAATTCTGGGGAAAGTGGAATGAAATGAAGAGCTCAAGAGGAAAAGCAGAGGCAGTGGGTGTGCAGAGACCCTGGGATTTGAACTGTATGTGGGCCTCTGAGATGAAAATATGGAGCTGAAGTTCAGTCAGTTATTACAATGGATTCAAGGGACCAGAGTGTGACTGATGGTAATGCCCAGGACTCAAGGCTGGACTCAATTAGCAATCTGAGGTGTTAGGGAAATCCACCTCAAGTGGGATTATAGGATCAAAGTGCAGGGCACAGTGTGGAAAGAGAAAAGATGTATCAGTATAATTAAATAGGCAGAGGCAGAACATCAGCAGAGGCCAGGAAAAGACCAGCTATGTGTGTGAATGTACACATGTACACACAGACACATCATGAGAGGTCAAACAGAAAGGTCAAACATAGGTAGGCAAAATAAATAATAAAATCATAACCCACTATATTCATTCTATAGCCACTTAATAAAACAAGATACAATACTTTTCTGGCTTCTTGTTGATGAGTTTTGTTTTTGGGTTTTAACTATTCTTTGTTATTTATCTACTTCAGGCAGAAAAATATTCCTGGAAAGAATGTTGCTCAATTATTCTGACATGATTTCAAAGGCACTGTTCAGTTTTACCACTGTTCATTTTGTAACACAGCCCATTCTACTTAATGGCACAGATAGAATTCCCTGAAACTCTAGAGTATGCTACCAGGACCCCAAGGAGTCAGTGCTAACCTTTTCTTTGTCATTTGTGGTCCTTCTTATGAACACTACAGTCTTGTTGTTCATGTACAGGGGTGTTTTTCATCTATCCTCTGTTACCAGTCAGATCTTAAGCACTTATGCCTCAAGTGGTTTGTTGACACTTGATACAATTCCTTCTACTCTAAGTCAGAAGTAAGAAGCTCTGCTGTGCCAATCCTCATTCACCCTCAGCAAAGGCTAATCTGGAAGGCTAGAGAGATGGCTCAATGGTTAAAAGCACTGCTTTTTCTTTCAGAGGATCTAGGTTTAGTTTTTAGCACCCACATGGCAGCTCAAAACCATCTGTAACTCCAGTTCCGGGGAGACCTTTTTCATCTCCACAGGCGCACATATAGTAATCACAGACACAGAAGGGAGCCAAACACTAATACCCATTTTAAAAAAATAACTTTTTAAAAGTCTCATCTGGAGACCCTTTCCTACATGGTGTTCTCTGTCTTTCAATGGCCTTTTGAGAGATAGACTTTAGTGTCTATAGGTTTAAAGGCATGCAAATTTGGACTTTCCAAGTCACCTTGGAAGTATCTCTGGACTTAGGTTTCTCATTGGTAAATTAAATGAATTTTACAGTTTTTATGTGCTCAAATCAGTTGATCCTATCTCCACTACACATGAATAGCTAAGGAAATGACAGTATGTAAAACAGAACAGAACTGAATACTTGTCCACATGTGCACATCCACACAGAACTTTACAGCAAGGAAAAACTGGGCATATTCTTAAAAGATGAGCACTGAGTACTGATTTAGGTTTGAGCATTGGCAGATGCAGAGTATGGTTTCCATCATGGGAGAACTCAAGCATTTCACAAAACTGGAAGCTGAAGTTGAGAACAAAGCTGAGGCTTGGAAAAATGCTATCAGTGGAAGTGATCTGAGTTCAGTCTGCAGGTCTCCAACTCTCAGGGCTTGGTTACACTGTTACACTGTTATACCATTACACTGTTACACTGTTACACACTCAGCAGCTTCGGGAGATACACAGGGTCTTCTCCAGACTTTGTATGTTGCAGCTGGAGTTTGGAAGGTTTTTGTAGTTCTCTTTTCTTCCTAAATTCGCTTTTCCCTGGGGATCAGTTTTCCTTTTTGCTGCTTCCATTTCAACCTAAGGTTTTTTCCTCCAATGTGAGATGATTAGCAATTAGCCCTTCACACTTAGGCAGAGACTGGAAGGCTATTTATCTGTCTGCTTTTCACACTGGGAAGCAGGGCCTTTGAGGATTAGTGCCATGTTTTGCTCATGTCTTTGGGTGAAACTCTCTTGCAAACATGAATTATTTAGAACATGGCTGAGGCATCCCCCCCCACTCTTAATCACATCTGTAGTAAGGATAACATTAAAACCTAACAAAAAGGACTGAGTGGGTTCTAATATCTTATTCTGTGATCAATAGTTAAATGATTTTGTCATTAGTCACACAATGATGAAGTTACATGGAAAAAAAAACAAGCAGAACGAAGCAGATGAAAGGGGACATTAATGTGTCATCAAATATGTGAATGACTATTGGGCAAATAGCACTTATTCTTCTGTGGGTTTTCTATATATTAGGCACTAGTCTGAAAATTCAACCCATAACTCTCCTAGCCTTATGAGGTACATGCTATTATCTATCCATTTTACAAATGTGAAACTGAAAAGAAAAAAAAAGAAGAAGAAAAAGAAAAAAAGAAAAAGAAAGAAAGATTTACGTTAATAATCGGTGGAGTTTGTATCCAGGCTATTTGTAAAACAGTCATTTAACCATCTTGCATTCTGTACTTTAGAATTTGGACCTGGGATGAATGTGTTACAATTAGAATGTCCCAGCAGCAAACAACAGGGTCAAAGGATGTCAAGAGTGCATATTTGCTGGATAGGGAGGTAGCTTAATCAGTGAAGTGCCGGCCTTAGAAGTAGAAAGACCAGAGACAGAGAGATCTCTAGAACCCCAAAACCCATGTAAAATGTTGGGTATGATACTTGTAGTCCCAGCCCTGGAGAAAAGACAGACAAGCCAATCCTTAGGGTTCCCTGGCCAGTCATCCTAGCCTATTTGCCAGTGATAGATCCTGCCTCAAAAAACAAGGTTGGAAACACCTGAGGGATGACATCTGAAGTTTTCTGCTCATTATATGTACCCTCACACACAGACACACAGACACACACACACACACACACATACACAGGCGGGGGATGTATTTGTGATGGTCTAGACATTCAACCTTCAAACATGCTCTATGTTCAAGACTTTGAGATATAAGTTTTGTGCATATCTGTCTGTCTCAGTAGCATGGAAAATTCCTAAGGGGTATGGATGATGTAGTTTTCTGAGCTCTTTGTAAGCTATTGCATGCACGTAGTAATCACAAATATTTGTTGGCTGGTTTTGAAGTGCTTTCCACTGGCAAACCTTTTAGAATTCGGTCGATGCGCTTGTCTCTGAAGTTGAGCATGAAGGCAACAGCTTCTGAAGCCCCTTCTAGGCCTCTGATTTGGAAGCAGACAAAAATAGACAGGAGCAAGCAGCAGCAGGCCTGTGACCCTCTGTGGCTCAGCTGGAGGGTGCTATGCCAGAATTTCTGATTTGAAAAAAGAAAAAAAAAAATGAAGGCCTGAGCAATTCTCCAAGTGATTTATTGATCACATGATCCAGGCCTTCTAAACTCTGCCCTGGATATACAGGACATACCAAGTTGGTACCAGGGAGCTGGCTTCTCTCCTGGTCTTGAGGAGACAGCAGCCATCCAGAAAGCTGTCTAAATACTTCTGAACTATAACATTCAAAGATAAGACAAGAGGCGCAATCAGAAGGACTTTATAAAACAATTGTCAGTAATAGGAAAACATCTGAAAGATTACAGTGGGGTTGAGAGTAAAGAATCTTAAATATTTGCTAGATTGTTTGAAATACTTGGAAATGATCATTTTGCCTTCAAACAATGGCCATTTGCTATTATAAATAGCACAACACAATTCTGAAACAAAATCTATGGGGGTCATTCAACAATTGACTCTGCACTCAAATGCATTATTGTTCTATTTCTTAAGGCTAAATGCAAGAAAATATTTTTGAGTCATGAAAGGAAGAGTGTAGGGAAATGATAATAATCTTCCACAACTACTCTTGACAAGTTAAAAATGGTGCATTATACATGACCCATAGCATAAACGTAAAATCGCAATGGGAAGAAAAAGATATGCCCTTGTTTCAAGACTGAAATGACGAAATGAGACCATTCTGTGGAAGCCTCGACAATCTCATCACAGTGAAATACAACTGGGTTTGAACCCTTCCCCCACTGTCATTGAAGAAAACAGGCCCTAATGTCCAAATGAGCTTTGCAAAATTAAAACCCATGCTGTTACTGGCTGTCTTCCTTTGTTCCCCAAAGCTACTCAGCCTGGCTGAAGACAACAAATTACTCGGCCTCCCTTCATGCCCACGTGTACTTGGAGGGTTCTTCCTGCTGGGAGCTCTGCACACTGTCAGCATACTGAGCAAGCTATCAATTCAGAGCCTCATTCTCAAAGCCAATCCTTGGCAGTCCTATGAGACCAATCCAGTTGCCAAAACCTGTATTTTTCAAGCCCTCTTCTGGTACTCTTCTTTGCTCCTCTTACAAATTCCCATAGTCAAGACTGGGAGTCTCACAGTTGGTAGCATGCTTGTGCCTAGCATGAGCTAATCCCTATGTGCCACCCTGTGCTGATTAAAACTTGTCAACTTGACACAAACTAAAGTCACCTGGGACGAGGAAACCTCAACTGAGATATTACCTTTATCCTATTGGCCGATGCACAAGTCTATGTTGCGTTTTCCTGATTTGTGGTTTGATGTTGAAGGTTCAAGCCAGTATAGGCAGTGCCAACCATGGGCAGCCAGTTTTGAGTTGTATAAGACAAGTAGTACAGGCTGAACAAGGTAGTAAGCAGGGTTGTGCTTCAGTTCCTGCTTCCAGGTATCTGCTTTGAGTCCTTCTCTGACTTACCCAATGATAGTGTATAGCCTGTAAGTTGAAATAAATCATTTCCTCCACACATTGCTTTCTGGTTATGTTGCTTATCACAGCAATAGAGAAGTAAACTACAGCATGCCCCTAGCACTGCATAATACAGGTATAGAAGTGCATGTCTGTGATCCTGGCACAGAGGAAGTAGGAGAATGGAAAGTTTAAGATCATTTTTGACTACTTGGTGAGTTTGACCTCAGTCTAAAATGTATACCATCCTGTTTTCAAAACAGACTTAAAAAATAACCATGGTTCCATCTCATTATACAGCCACCAAACCCGGACATTATTGTGGATGCCAGCAAGTGCTTGCTGATAGAAGTCTGACATGGCTGTCTCCTGAGAGGCTCTGCCAGAACCTGACAAATACAGAGGAGGAAGCTCGCAGACAATCACTGGACTGAGCTCGGGGGTCTCCGATGGAGGAGTTGGAGAAGGGACTGAAGGAGCTGAGGAGGTTTGCAGCCCCATGGAGCGAGCAACAGTGTCAACAGGCCAGACCCTCCAGAGCTCCCAGGGACTGGACCACCAACCAAAGAATACACATGGAGCTACCCATGGCACTGGCCACCTATGTGTCAGAAGATGGCCTTGTTGGACATCAGTGGGAGGAGAGACCCTTGGGCCTGAGGGTGTTTGATGCTGCAGTGTAGGAGAATCCCGGGGGTGGGAGGATGGGAGTGGGGGAGCACCCTCATAGAGGTCGGGGGGATGAGATAGGGGGTTTCCAAAGGGTAGACCTGGAAAGGGGAAAACATTTGAAATGTAAATAAAGAAAATATCCAAGGTGGGTGGGGAAACATGGTAAGGGTCATAGCCAACCTCTCAGCCCAGAGCTGCCACTCAAGAAAGCTACATTGTTTCTGTAGAAAACAGCATAGAATTCTCACCAAACAGCTTAGATTTAAAATCCATAGTGGAGCTGTTTATAAGCTAGTGATTTCATATTATTAACTACCCTAAAATAAGGCCAGGCCTGGTGGCATGAGCCTAACATCCCATCATGTTGAGAGTTGTGTGTTCAAGGCTAGCCTGGTCTACTTAATGAGACCCCTGTCACAAAATAAAACGGAAAAGCAAGGGTGGAGATATAATTCAGTGGTGAAGTGCTTGTCTAACATGCACATGACTATGGGTTCCATCTCCAGTAACACAAAAGAATAAACAAATAAATAAAAACTCAAAGCAAGTAGTGTTGAAAATATTTATCAGGGAAAGAAGAGAAATTAAAATATTCAGAATGTGCATTTAGTAATTATAGCTATAGAAAGAAAAAAGCTTGTTGGATAGAAAGGGCCAGAGCAAGGTAAGAAGGGAAGGAGGGGGAGGGAGGAAGGGAGGGAGAAGAGGAGGAGGAGGAAGAGAAGAAGTAGAAGGATGAAGAAGGAGACAGACAGACAGACAGACAGACAGACAGACAGACAAACAGACAGACAGACAGAGGAGAAGAAAACTACCAGCTAATAATGTTGTCCTGGGAATTCTATAACATGCTTATGTTATAGTCTAACCAGTCCCTCTGATGGCTCAGAAATTGAGCAGTTGGGATCACAGTATCTTTTGTATTTTCAAACACTCTGCTTTAGGTGAAAACTATGTCAACATTACATGGTCATAATAACTAAAGAGAAAGGCAAAAGCAAGCAAGCCAAAATGACAAACAAAAATGTCCACAGCTGGCCTTCTTCTTAAAAATAAAAGCCCCAAGAAAAGAAAGTGGAGGGCAAAATAAGTAGACAAAACTTCCAGTGAGTGTTGAAAATGGAAGGGACACAGCAAAGGTTAAGATTCTGTGCTGAACAGGTATGGACACTCCAGGATCTGGAAGCTGTAAGCTCTGACTTGGCTCTGTTGAAGTGTTTTTGCCTCATTACAATGGCCCTTAGGGACTCTTCCCTCTCCCTTGAAATGTGTGGAGATGACAGGAGTGGAAATGACCTGGTTATGAAACTAGGAAGACTGCAATAGATACCAAACATCAGGGCATCGTGGACATCTCAGGCATTATGGGCATCGCTCTAGGGGTTTTTCCCATTAGCCAAAGCACCTACCTCTTCCTTCATAGATACAACCTTCAGTTATGGCCCTATCTCCTCATCGCCCACTTTCAGAAACTTATCTTCCACAGATTTCTCCCAGAAATAATGGAATATTAGTCTGAAGTATTCCTTATGGCTATTAGGATCTTAAAACAATAGTCATTATAACTCCAAGAGAAAGAACATGGTGTTCAGGAGCTTGAATGAAGTGTTTTTATTTATCTTGTTTTCTGAGGACAGCTTTTACTAATGTATGTGATTGCTAAGATGGTATCAAATATGCCTTAAGCTAGATTAAGGAAGCTGCTTGTGTTCCAAATCCCCCTGAATGTGGCTTGGGTAATTTTGTTGTGTTAGCTGCAAAGCCCTCCTCTTCATAATACTGAAGATGATGCTGTGGCCACAGCTTGATTAGTATGAGCTGTTTCAGTATCTCCGGGAAGAATAGTAATTTCCAGGACTTTCTACCAAAGCACAATACTTGCTACATACAACTTCCAGCTTAGCATGTTAAGTCAAAAATGAAAGAGCTGGACTTGTTCAGCCAAACTGTATCAAAACTTCTAGAGAGTCTGATCCTGTGGTTTGTTCTTCTTAAACACAAACTAAACACAAACTTTAGGTCAAAACTCTCCATGTGACAATTCTGATAGCAAAGCTTCAGGGGTGGCTATATGGAAATTTCCCTGCAAAATACCCAGCCATAGCAAAGTACCTGAAACCCTTATCATTAAAAAAACACATTCTGTTAACTGGGAAACAGTGTTTCAGGGATGCAGCCTACAGAGGAAGAATTTATAATAAGTATAAGAATGGATTCTGTTGATGGAGGATGCAAACTCCATGAGCCTTCTTCATAAGGAGTTCTATCCACTGAGAGAAAAAGCTCAAGGTTAGGGTCTAAATAATTCTCAGGGTTTGGGGGAAGTTCAGCTTGGCAGCTGGCTCCTAATAGAGTAAAAAAGGGTCACTAGGTTGTTTGCTCACTGTCACTCCAGCACACCAGGTGACCAGGTGTCATTCTTCCTTCCATTGAAGAAAGCAGGCCTGAAGTGCTGAACAATTCTAGTTTCCCCAATACTTACTCTAGGCTGTGCTTCCCATGATGATTGTGGCCCATTCCCTCTCTATAGCAAGAGATCCAGAGCAGCAGATACTGCAGCACTCTACCACAGAAACCAAGAGGAATGGTCTTGCTTCCATCTATGTTGCCTTGGTGAATCATCCCCTGATGATTTCCTCAGAGGCTGAGGAAATGCCTTAGTCAGAAAAAAAAAATCATAAACAAAACAAAAACCAAAACTCAAGGTATAAGATTCTGAGAAACAACATGTGAATAGTCTTCTGGCACATGTGCACGTGCACACACACACACACACACACACACACACACACACTCACATACTCATAAACTTATGCACATACCCTCATACAGCTACACACATACACACACACATATGTACACACAGACACACACACATACACATGTATACACATACACACTTATAAACTCACACACACACCCTCAGACACATACACACAGGTAGGTACACACACACACAGCCCTGAGGTAATTCCCAAAGACCCTCATGAAATGAAGGCTTTTGTTTCCCACTGAAGGGGAATACCAACATGCCTCATGCCTAAGAGAGTCAGGCAGAAAAGCATTTGGTACAAGGTGTCTGTGTGTGCTCTGTGATCTTTTTACTATGTTTTCTTTGTGATCTGAGCTGTTTCCAGCTTTATTTTGTTATTTTCCACATTGAAAGTTGAAAGCAAATGCAGACAGATGACACGATCTCCAGGTTTGTATCAGAGCTCTGTGGTTGGTGTCAGGACCACACATGGTTCAGAACACACAGAGTAGATTCTAACCATCAGGTAAAGAAAGCAACTGGTGTCATGACACCCATTCATGCACAGTCCTGGCGGGGCATCCCTACACTACCAGCCTCCAACACAGGATGGTGGCAAACCTGGTCTTTTAAACTACTCACAACAGGAGAGACATTCAGTAGGACAATTGCAATGATCCTGAAAGACCACTCAATTCTACACCTGGAGCCTGGGAATTCAAAGCAAGCAGTGAATTCCAGTTTTAGGCTGTGGCAATGGTCGTTTGAATATCAGTTGAGCCTACTAGTAGTTTTTAGTCTTCACACCAACTTGATAGGATCTAGAATTATCTGGGAGACAAATGTCCAGACATACCTGTGAAGGACTATGTAGGTTTTTTGAGGTGGGGAAACCCACACTAAATATGGGCTGCAGTATCCCAGGGTTTGTGGGCTTAGATTGAATAGAGGAAAAGGTGTACTTAGAACAGGCATTCATCTCTTTCTGCTTCCTGATTATACAATGTGACCACCTGCCTCAGGCTTCTCTCATTATGTTATCTGCCCCATGATGGACTATACCCTCAGAGTGTGAGCCAGAATAAATTCATCCTCCCTACTTGTTGACTATTTTCTTACAGAAAAAAAGTCACTGTTTAAGTCCTCTTAGCTCCATTTCTGAGCCCCTTCCTCCTCTCAGCTCCATAAGTGGTCAGTGAGAGAAATGTTGTTTCCATCCAACCTCCCAGTGCCTGCCTCCCCCATAGGACAGCCAGATTCAAACTGGTTCACTGTCCTCCCTTTCTCTCCACTACTGCTGAACCACACAGGTATGCCTGAGGGACTGGCAGACATTAAAAGCCAGCATGAAATTCTCATCTGCCATGCTTAGCCTACCAGCTACAACTGGTTCCAGAAAAGGCACTCTAGGAACACCTTGACTCCCAATAAAGTTTCTGCTCACAAGCCTTCCTAGGTTGTTTGCACCTCACCTATAAATAAGACAAAAAAGGGCTTGAGTATCCCTGAAAGCCATTTCTCCTCTCTTCTCTTGGTATCGGTGTATAATAAAATGTTTCTGTTAGTCTCTGTGTAATGCTGAACTACCCCCTGTATTTCACCCAACTGACACCTCAGACCATGGCTCCAATCTTGCTCAGGATGCTCCTTCTGCCTGTCTTTGGTAGGAATGAACTAAATATAGATGGATACTAAGTAAATTTCCTGTGATAGGGACACAAGCCCATGGATCAGACCAGAGACACTAGGTAATTTGCCAGGATGAATGTTTCTACTTTATTCTCTGATCATTCTTGACTACCAACTCCCCAGAAGCACCATCAGAACTAAGAGAGGGAGACCCTTCAAGATCAAGTTAGAGGAAAGTACAGTAATGTGCTCAGAACTGCAGTAAAAGCCACCAGGGAGTAGAACTGACCCTAGCAGTGCTCTTGGGGAAGGAGGTGGTCTGTTACATGTTTCCCTGCTCTGTTTCTGTCACTTTTTCCATCCCTCATTGACATACATACTATAAAACTTTCCAAAAATGTCACATGTCATTTGTAGGTTTTTTGTTAATTTTTAATTTAATTCAGTTAAGTGTGACTGTGCATGCATACATCCACAGGCTATGAAAGTATGTGGATATCAGAGGACAATTTAAGAGTGTTGGTTCTTTCCTTCTGCTGAGAGTTGAGCTTTAGGGGTTTTTTTCTTCAAATTCTACTTTAAGTGATGGTTCTTAAACACATTATCCTCCCTTCTAGCCTAACACCCACCAGAGGAAGTGGAAAAGAAAGCACATGAGAGAAGTGGGCCTGTTTAGAAATGGTTCTTTGGAGCAAATCCCATCTGTGTTGTCAGGAAATCTTCAGTTCAGTTCACAGGTCAGCAGCAGCAGGTTGATCAGCTTGCAAACACTTCATAGATATACCAGAAGTCCAGTTCAGTAGTGTCAGGATAGCAGCAGTGGTGACATGATCTAGCAGGAACAGCCAGGCCTCAGCCAAATAAGCACGAGTCAGCAGATGGGAAGAGGCACCAGGAAAAGTTCTATGCTGTGCCTCTCTCAGTGAAGCAGAGATCAGCCAAGATGCAAGACCAACAAGCAATGCACAACACTCTCTACCAGTAAATAAGTCAAGCTCCTCTTGCAGTCCAGTTGATCTCTGTTTATACTCCCTCCAAACATCATGTGTCCTCCATGAGTCTTGCTTCAGCACCATGTCTTGTCTCAGCATGTAAGTCTGTCTCAGCTGACATCACTCTGCCAATCAGCCTGAGTCTGAAGCAACAAGCATCAAGAAGTCACCAGCATACCACTAGGAATTTTTTGGCGAGTTTCCCTGCTATGGAGTCCTAACAAATGGAGCTCAACTATTGTAAATTTAAGGCAGACCAGTGCATGCATGTCATTAGCAAAGAATCCTGCCCATGTCCTTTCTGCTTGCTTTAGCAGAATATCCGTTCACCTGTGTCTGCTTCAGTGAAACATCCCATCACAGGTTTGCCTTAAAAACATTCCCTCACATGTTTGCCTCAGCAAAAACCATCCAACAAAACTGACTTTCCAAAGAACTCTTAAGTTTCCACCTCAAGGGGTTCCAAGGATTAAACTCAGGTCACCAAGCTCAACATTGTGTGCCTTTACTGGCTGTACCATTTCACTAGCCCAAGGTTACATTTCACAAAGGGACAAGCTGATAGTGTGCATCTGCCTATTCTAAATAGATCTTGAAGCTGTCAAGTGCTTCTTTTATTGTAAGACTCTGAGCACAATCAAGAAACCATATCATATGAGATTTTAAAAATAACCATTCCAAGCTTTTCCTTATATGATGCTAGTATGTGAAACCTTCTTCTTAGAGTTCACCAGTCATGCTTCTGTGAAGACTATACTGTTAAATTTACTATTTTATAATTGACTCACAGGCAGTGTCTATATAGAAATATCCCCATTCTTTTTTCCCTCAAACGTTTTTTAAACTTCCTGAGCCCAGTAGAATATACTGATATCAATGAGAATAGCTTCTGTGACTCATAATTTTTGTAAGACCAAAAAAGTTCCTTAACTCTAAAATCTTTTCTATGTGATTCACAGTGCCAGGTAAAAGTGATAGGTTTCTTAAAGGATGGGCAGGAAAGAACACAACATTAGTTGCTGACTTGTTACTGTGGCCAAATTCTTGACAAAAGCTACATAAGTTAGGAAGTGTTTACTTTGACCCACAGTCCCAGAGTATAGTCCAACATGATGGGGAGCCAGGTAAGAAGAAGCATGAGGCAGATGGTCACATTGTATCAGTGGTTGGGAAACAAGAGATGAATGCTGGTACTCAGTCTGCTTTCTCCCTTTTGTTCAGAACTCCAGCCAATGGGATGATGCCACCCAAACACAAGGTGGGCCTTCTCTTCTCGGTCAAACATGGGGTGTGCCTCTTAGATGACTGTGCATCTAGTCAAATTGGCTAACCATCATCAGGAAAATAAAAAGGAGATGGAGTTAAACATTGATGCCATTTGCCATGCAGTCTCACTGGCAGCTCACTGGAGTGTGAGCTTCTGATTTTGAAATTAAGGCTATTTTCATTCACTAGGTGTTTATATTATAAAACACTAAAAACAAAGAAAAACTAAATGTGGCATATGGACACCAACCATGTTAAAACTTCAAGGGGAATGTTTCCTATTTTCTCACTTGAAACAACTAAAGGTAGCAAAGGATAGAGGAGCAGCTGTGTGATGTGGGGAAGTAACTTGGTGATACATTAGCATGGGGACATGAGTTCAGAACCCCAGAATCCATGTAAAGAGCAGACACAGTGGCACAGACCTATCCATAGTCCTGGGAAGTACAGACAGGTGATCTTGGGGAATTTTGGGGCAGACAAACTAGGCAAGTCAGTGAGCTCCAGGTTCAGTGAGAGACCCTGTGTCAAAAAATAAAGAGAATGTAGTCCGTGAAGACAGAGCTCACTAAAGCATAAATTAAATAAATAAATGAATAGATAGATAGATAGATAGATAGATAGATAGATAGATAGATGATAGATAGATAGATAGATAGATAGATAGATAGATAGATAGATACAGAGTTCACTGAGTAAAGGTACTTGTTATCCAAGTCTTTTGATCCAAGATTGATCCCTAGAACCCATGGATGGAAGGAGAGAACAAATACAGGCCTTTATACACATGCTATGGCACAGGGGCCCACACACTCATCATACAAGTGCACACATACACACACTAATCACATATACACACATTAATCACACACACATACACACACACACACACAGACACACACAACTGGCTGACTTGTGGACATGTTGCCTATACTTAGTCTAGCACATTTTCCCTTTCTTCTGATCACAGAATGCAAAGATTCTTTTCTCAGTTGTCTCTCTGCATCCTGTCTGCCTTGTATCTGATGCCCATCACTAGAGTGGGCGACCTGGAATGCTCTTCTTGGGCAACTGACTGGCCCAGGAATGTATTCACAATCCACACATCAAACAAAAGAATGAGATAAGCATGCCTCTGGAGGGAAAATATCCTGGCCTCAAACTTTTATCTGTAATGTGACTTCAGAAGTCCACTGAAACACCCAAGGAGCTGAAGGGGTTTGCAACCCTATAGGTAGAACAATATGAACTAACCAGTATCCCCAGAGCTCGTGTCTCTAGCTGCATATGTAGCAGAAGATGGCCTAGTCGGCCATCACTGGGAAGAGAGGTCCCTTGGTATTGCAAACTTTATATGCCCCAATACAGGGGAACACCAGGGCCAAGAAGCAGGAGTGGGGAGGTAGGGGAGCAGGGCGGAGGGAGGGTATAGGGGACTTTCGGGATATTATTTGAAATGTATATAAAGAAAATATCTAATAAAAATAAATTAATTAAAAAAAAACAAAGTCCACTGAAACACAGGCTGTTATTTTCACCTTTGTCTTGCTTGGAGCATGCTCAAGAATCAAATCACCAGATGGAAATACAGGTGACTTCCTACTAACTGGCAGCCATGTGATCTTTGGTTCCAGCTCGGCATGAATTCAGTTCTGTACCTTGGTTACCTAATCATAGCCATTAATTAACTTTTCTGGTTCAGACAATCTAACTTGCACTTGTTTGTGAGTGAGTGTGTGTGTGTGTGTGTGTGTGTATGGATGCATGTGACAGCCAGAATACAAATTTAGGTTGTCATTCCTCAGGAGCTGTCCTCCTTGATTTTGAGATGGTTTTTCACTGACCTTGAGCTTGCTAAATAGACTAGGCTGACTGGCCAGCAAATATCATATCTCCAACTCTCCAGTACTGGAATTATAATCATATGTGCCACAAAGCCTAGTTTTTTAAAATATGGGTGTCATTGTTACTGCTCTGTTGGTGTGAAGAGACACTAAGGCACCTCTTACAAAAGAAAGCATTTAGTTAGGGGCTTGCTTATGGTTTTAGAGGGTTAGTCCACAATCATCATGGTGTAAAACTGACAGGCATAGTACTGAAACAATATCTGAGAGCTTTACATTTAAATACACAGGCATCTGGCAGAGAAAAAGACACTGGACCTGCTATGGAACCTTGAAACCTCAAAGCCCATCCCCAGTGACACACTTCCTCCAACCAGGCCATACCTTCTAATCCTTCTCAAACAGTTTCACTCCCTGGTGACTAAACATTCAAACATAAGAGCCTATAGGGTCCATTCTCATTCAAATCACCACAATGGTTTGAGTTCTCATACTTGCACAGCAAGCACATTACCCACTGAGTCATTTCTCCAGCCTTCTAGGCTATATTTCTTAAGATGTAGCAACAAAACCTGATTACCACTCACTCTGTACCCTAGAATTTACAAGGTGCTTCCCCTTAAATGCGATGTGAAAGTCACTGTCTTCTGGCTACATAGTAAAAGATACACACTCAAAATGATCAAGATGAACTTTAAACACAGCTATCATCACTGACCTGCCTCTGTTCTGTTCTAACTATGCTGAAGCTCAGAGCAATCATCCTAAAACCAAGGCCCAAGTTATGTTGAAAATCAGTAAGGTATGACTTTGCTTTTATAAATAGCATGAAATCTGTGTGATTATGAGTAAATCTGAATATGATATTGGTTGCTTTTCTTGTGACTATGTTCAAATATGTGACAAGAAGCAACATAAGAAAAAAGAGAGTTTACTTTGGTTTGCTGTTCTCAGACATGGTCCATGATGCAGAAGGAGTGGTGGAAAGGCATAGCTGGAGTGTGAGGCAGAGAGAGAGAGATGACTCCAGACACTCAGTCATATTTTCATGTGATGGCATCCAGGATCCCAGTCTGGGATGGTGCTGTTCACATTTAGGGTAGGTGTTTCTACCCTAAGTTCATTCATTCTAGAAATTCCCTTACAGATCTGTATAGACTCTAGTCTCAGATGAGATGTCAAGATCTCAATGTGAACCATCACAAGCATGTCTGGTTACAAGGAGTCCATGCCTCAACCTACTTACTCATCCTGCAAAATCACAAATGGGGGTCGAGGAGATAGCTTAGCAGAGAAATTACTTGCCAGCAATTTTGAAGAACAGAGTTCAGGTCTCCAGTATCCATGTAAATGTAGCAGGTGGGCAGCCTATCTTTAGTACATGAGGAAAGTAGGAAGAGAAGATTCTTGAAGCCAATTGGCTAGGTAAGTAGACTAACAGAATCAGTAAGGTCTGGGTTCAAGTGAGAGACCCTACATCAATATATAAGGAGAAGATAGATAAAGGGGGAATGCTGTTATCAATCTTGGACTTCCATATGTGTGTGCAAATAAGCACAATGTACACACACACACATCTGTGCACAAGCCACATATTTGCATGCAAAAAAATTATAAATGGGTTTAAGAAGTTCTGAGGATGCAAACTGTAACCTGGAAGTCTGGCTCTGCCCCTGCTTGTTGCTTCATGGTACATTTTCTCTTCTTTCTTTTCTTTTTAATTTCTCAGTTCCCAGAAGTAACCTTTATTTATTTATTTACTGCTAGTGAGGATATGGTCCCAACTATAGACACAGTATCCAAGACAATTCAGGCACACACTGTTTTTTAAAGGAGATTTACTGGGCTGCCTTACAGTCTTCAATTTGTCCATGACACACATTTTCTGGATGCCTGTGCATTTAGACTGTGTCATCTCCCTCTGCTTTTGCATGTTTGTTCTGTCTGGTGTCTGTAAGTCTAACTGTCTCTGGGAGAATGAAGACAAAAAAGTGCAGGGCCAGCCCTTCCCAAAGAACTTCTTTGCTGTCTACATGCTAATTCTTGCTGGAGTGTGTGGGCTATGTGAATAGACCTCTAAAAGCTCACTTGTTCTAAGGCTTTGAAAATATGAGCACTCTAGGAAGCCTGCTCTTTCTGCATGACCGCTTTGTGTCATCTGTTCCTTAGTGTGGCATTACAGGTCCCTCACGATGGTGCATTTTGTGGCTGGAAACCAACCCACAAGTATTAATGCATCACTTCTCATAAAAGAAACAAGGTGCTCTTGACTTAATGGCTTAACATAACAAATGGAAGAAAAAGGCTTAAGGAAAGAGTGGCCACTGATAGTCTGCCAGCTGCTTTGACTGAACTATCATGGCAAGAAATTGCATGACAGTTTTTAAAAGCCACACTTATCTGTGAAAAATGGTTCATGATGATGCTGAATGGAGACTTCACAAGACTGAAGATGTGTTCTGGCTGTTTCATAGAGTCACCTAAATAATGCTGTGTGTGCTCATGTAAAGGCTAATATCTTAAATTCCCTTTGAACAATCTTTAAGAGTACAATGAACAAAGAAGAGAATGTGTGTATAAGGATGAAAGACATTGTTATTATTGAAGAGCCATATAGCTATGAGGAAGGGGACAGTCTTTGGATATCACCAGACACATTTATTTATTTATTTATTTATTTATTTATTTATTTATTTATTTATTTATTTTAAACAGACATTTATTGAGAATCCTTCTTGAGTCATGAAAGTTGAAATTATATAATTCTTTATTACTATATATCATTTTATTAAGCAAATTGTTGTGAGTTTTATGAAAACCAGTTCAGCGTTCATGCACTAACCCTAGTTCCAAATGTGAACTTTTAAAATCATCAACGGAGCCAAGAAAATAGTATTCTCTCTGGTCAGCATGGTCTCCACATTGGTATCACTGACTCACTGACCAGCCAGCCTAAGCGAATCAGTCAGCTCTATGCCAGTGAGAACCTCCCCCTCAAATACAGTGGAAAGAAACAAGCATGCATTTCCTGGCTCCCGTGCTCCAAAGTAAATAATACAGGTTTATGAAAATTCTGCCTATGGCTTTCCTTTTCTGTCCTCTCACTATGTCTTCCTTCCTGCCACTTTACTACCACCAACTACACTTCAGTGACCCATACACTCATCACCTCAAAGCCAAGTAATGGTTTGGATTACAAACTCATCCGAAAAGGGGCAGAAATTGAAATTAGTCAAAGTCCAACTTTCTTCCAAGACAGCCTTCTTCAGTGTCCATGCCCATGTGGCCACTAAGACCCCTATAATTATGGAGGGTTGAGTCCTGCAGGGTCTTTCTTGACAACACCTGCTCCTTTGTTGCCATAGCAACCTGCCTGTCCAGTTAGCTTCACTCTCTAACTGCATGAACTCCTTGCTTCCCCTTTCTTCCCACTGTGTGTTCTGAGCAGTATGTCAAAACTCATCTTCTTCCCTAATTCCACAGACCACCCATTCTCCATGCAACTGCCAGTGTGGTGGAATTCTTTAAATTAAGTTATTCTGGGATAAATTAAACAATTATTAACTATGTTTTGAGGCTTTCTTTCTTCTTTCTTCCTTTTGACAGCATCTCATGTAGTCTAGGCTAACTTCAAACTCCCTTAACCAAGGATGACCTTGAACTCTGGATCCCCCAGCTTCTACATTCAGAGTGCCAGGATTGCAGATAGGCCCAGCTCTGCCTGGTTTTTGTGTGCTGCTGGGATTGAACCTAGCTTGCATGTTAGGAAAGCATTCTATCAACTCAAATATATCAGCAGCCCTGTTTTGAGCTTTTAACTATTTTAATAATGATTTTCTTATTGATCTTTCAGCATGATTTAAACTTTCTATTCTTTAGTCACATGGGATTATGTGACTAAAGACTTTGAGTCACCAATCCTCTGCTTTGCTTGCTCCTTGGAAATTTTTAATTCGTTTTCTCTAATGATATTTTAAATTTTGCTTGCTGAGTGTTTCTGTCTGTTGTTTTTATTTTCCTAATTTAGAGAGAATTCAGCCAGGTAGTGTGGTTGGAAATTTGTGATCCCAGCATGTTGGCAAATTACACAGACAGTGTCTCAGTCTCAACCCCTGCCCCAAGAAGTAGTTCATGGAAGGCAGATTAATCACCGGCTACTGTTTCAGACTAAATACTGTTTTCAAAATCTAACCCCAAAGGCTGTGACTCCACCAGCATGACTCAGAATTTAGCCCTGTCCACCTGTGTCAGGGAATATTTATATCACAAAGACTTTGCTTTGAAATCTTATCCTGCAGGTTTTAGAAAGCATTCATTTCTATACTACTTAGAGAAACAGAAATGAGGGCTAGAGAGATGGTACCAAGGTTAGGTATACTTGCTGTCCTCCCAGAGAACCTAGGTTCAGCTCCCAGCATCCACATTGGGCAGCTAACAACCATCTGTAATTCCAGCTCCAGGGCATCTGAAAACTCTGGTCTGTGGCCACCTGCACTCACATGTACATACCATGTGTGGACACACACACATAATCAAAAGTAACAAAAACTAAAGTAACTTTTTAAAAAGAAACAAAATTAAAGATTCCTTTATTTATTCTCTTCTGCCACTACAAATCCAGATACCTATAGCAGGATCCCCAAGAGACAACTTTTTCATGACAGTTGTTTCATAAAGGTATCATTTTAAGGAAACTATCTCATTTAAAATGTTTAAACTTATTTTAATTGTGTGTACATATGCCTGGGTATACACATGTAAGTGGAAGTGCCTGTGGAGTTTAGAAGAGGCTATTGGATCCCTGGGAACTGTAGGTATAGGTAGTCTTGAGTTAGCCAGTGTAGCTGTTGGTAACTGAACCTGAAAGAGCAGAACCTTCCCTTTACCACAATGCCATCTCTCCTGACCCAAAGGGATTCTTTTTTTTTTTTTTTTTTTTTTTTTTTAAGTTTCTTTGTTCTGTGAAGGCAGCGTCTCAGGTAGCACAGACTGACCTTGAACTCACACTGACCTTGAAACCCTGATCCTCATACCTCCTGTTCCAGAGTGCTGGGATCGGGGCCCCATACCACCAAATGTGTAAACTGTAGTTTCTCTTCTTCCGTGTGAGATGTTGGTTAGCTCCTAAGAATTCTTTGTTTCTTTATCGCCATAGGTTTGACTTTCAAAACAACACAATGCATAATCTTGACTGCACTTGATATGGTTTTGAGCTACACTGGGATCCCCAGGTTGTACCCTTGAGAACTAGGTGGTCCAAAGGCCTTCTGGGAGCAATGACTCTCTTATTTCTAGCAAAGTGATGTGGCTTGGTGAAAGGAGCAAGGTGTTTCCACCCAGCTAGTTCATACTGGCCATGCTCAAACAGGCCCCAACCTCAGCAGCCCCTGAGGTGGAACTGACCAGGGACAGCCTCTATCCAGCACGGTTAGGGCAGCAGATAGATAAATCACCCGAAGGTAGAAGCAGGCCCTGTCTCCTAGGCAGATCTGTGATATCAAGAAGAGGAATGTGTGCACGAGACCAAAATAAAATCAAACTAGGAATACTGCCAAATTCTTCCTCTGTCTCACACTTGCTCTCCTATAAAGCCACTCTGTTTCCCTGGATGGAGAAGTACAGGTATCTAAAATGGCCTGTCTCTCTTGATGAAATCCTATGGCACAGGAAAAGGCTGTTAGCCAGAACGGTTAGCAGTATACCTACGCACTAGCTGGCAATTATTTATTAGGGTGGCTTGGCTCCATTTCTCAGCACCCAATGTGGAAAAGAAAAAGTGTCTAGGAAAGCCTCAGTTCTGGAAAATGAGAAACAATAGCTTTAAGTATGTTTCCCCTAAAGTACACACAGAGCATGCCTTACAACTGAGAAAAGATAATCAAGAGAACTTAGGGGCTGAGCCAGAAAACTAGGAGTCCTTCACTGGTTCCCCAAGCTTCTTGTTTCTGGGTATGGGGAACTGTCCCTCCAGGGCGCACCAGTTGATCACTCAAGTGTCCTACGTGTGTCCCTTATCTCACCCGACCCAGGGCAGATTGGTTAAATACAGGCTTCGGCTTCGCCTGGGCTAGCCAGGCTTTGGGGTTCCTCTTCGGAAAGAGACAAGGATCTGGATCTCCACAATTTTGGCCTGGTTTCCCTTTTATGTCGACTCGCCAAGTCCGGCGAGGCGCCTGTCCGTTGGACTCCAGGACTAGGGTGGCGTGGGGTCACCCTGAATCTAAGGCTTGCCCAGCACAGTTGGAATTGGCAAGGATGCGCCCGATGCTGGCGCAGGGAGGCGGGGACACGCGCTCCGTGTGGCAGATCGCCAGGGCTGCCCCCCTCCCCGCCCCCCCCCACACACACACACCCGCCGCCGCCACTCTCGTTCCCCCAGCTCTACCCTGGGCGCGGCTATCGCCTAGACCTTGCCTGCAGAGGGCCAATGGCCTCACGACTGCCCCTTCCGCTCGACTCCGGCGTTTGACTCCCGGCCTTCTGGCACGCCCAACCAACCCACCCGGACTTCCAAAGGGTCGGAGAACCAAAGAGGAAGCTTGGGGCGACTAACCGGGGGCGCTCCGGGGCGCTCCGCTCTCTGCACGCAGGGTTGGCGCTGCGGTGAGGCAGGGAGGGAGAGGCTGCGTTGGAGGCGGGGCCCGGTAACCCGGGCGGGAAAGAAGGCTGGACTCTGGAGTCAGTGGGTCCTGCGCGGGAGCCCAGGCGGGAGATCCGCACAACAGACAAGCCTCAATTCAGCGCCCAGTCCAGACATCCAACACAGAGTCCTGGCCTAGGGCACCAGTGTCCTCAGTGATCTTTCTCCCTGAATGACCCTAGTTTTTCAGCCAAAACCTTTGACCAGAGTCTCCTTGCCAGCATTCCCAAATCTTTGCAAGCCCTTGTACCAGGTAGGAGTCAGTCTCTGTGGTGGCAGTGTGTCTATAAATGCCACTTCCCAGAAGGCGTGTGACCTTTTCACCTTATCCACCAGCTCTTTCGGAGGTCATTGAGCCCGGTATATGTACTTGATCAGAGGCCTCAACCAGTTTATGTCTCTGGGTGTCCTTGCTATTCATAAACCAAAGCCACCTGCTGCAGTTCTCGGAAAGCCCTCGAGGATGGAACCGGACTACATGGGGGAGGGGAGGCACTGGGCAGACACCAGGGACGCACCTCTTATGTGGGTGGCGGGTGAGGCTGGAGGATCAGTAGACACAATTGCCTGTAATCTAAACCTGGCACTAGGAGACCCTTGCAAAGATCATCCTGTCACCCTCACGAGGGGTCGTTGCCAGTCTTGTCCTTCCCTCGGGGTGCACAGAAATGGGTCCCTCGACCCCTGATTCAGATTCTTGGAGTTCTACGTGGCTGGTCTGCGACTGTTGGCGGCTGCCCCCTAGCTGAAAGGCGCGCCACCATCCATCCTCCGGGCTCATGTAACCCCAAAGAAGAGGGCACCAAATCTCGGGGAACAATGCAGCCTGAAGCGTCAGGGGTGGGGATGGGGGTATCAGGTACCCAGCCTTGCCTTTATGCAGGGCGAGGAGACCTTGTTCCGCTGCAGCCAGGGTCCGTGCTCTAAGAAAGTCTGCCTATGCTTTACGTGGCAGACAGGGTCACAGTTCTCTAAGATCAACAGCGCGTCTCGCAGAACAGCCAAGGCGTTCTTCTTTTGGGCTAAGTCCTACTCGGAGCGTCCTGGAGCGCCCGACTGCTTCCTGCCCCAAACCTCAGGCTGACACCCAGGAAGTGGAAGCCGGGACTGACAGCGAGATCCACGCCGCGGGGGGCGCGGGTGCCCAGGAATTAGGAGTTCCGTGAAGTACCAGCTAACCCCGGGCTCTCGGAACTCCTTGGCTCCGGGATCCTCGCCTACACGAGCAGCCTAGTTCAGTTCTGGGGTGCAGAGATCTCGCCAAGGTAGACTAGCCGGCCACTGGGGTTGGTACCACTAGTACTGCCCCTTCTGGCACACATACGTGACCTTGCGCTCTGGGCGCAGACAACCTGCTCCCTAGTGACCTTCTTCCCGCGGAGAGCACAGCAGGGTACCCGGAGGTGGGGTAGAGGGGGAGCCCAGAGGACCAACCGGGAAAGCACGCGGAGAGAAACTTGTGTCTCTGAATCTCCAGCCAGGCAATCACTGGCAGAGCTGTGCGGGGAGGGGGCGGGAGGAAGCGAGGGAAGGGCTCTGGAAGGGAGGGGGAGGTCGGAGAGAGAGGCGGGTGCCAGTGGAGAAAGTCCTCGCTCTCCCGCTCATCTTTTCATTGCTCTCTCTCCTTCCCGCAGACAACCCGGACCTCCTCTGGGCGCCAGCTCCTCGGCTCCAACCCGTCCAGAATCAAGCGGGATTTTTTTTTTTTTCTTTCCCTCTAGAAATTGGCTTTGGTGTGTCGCCCGCCCTCTCCCCTCCTCCTCGCAACTCCTCCCCTCTTTTTTTTCCTCCTTCTTCTTCTTCCTGAGACATGGCCCGGGCAGTGGCTCCTGGAAGAGGAACAAGTGTGGGAAAAGGGAGAGGAAATCGGAGCTAAATGACAGGATGCAGGCGACTTGAGACACAAAAAGAGACGCGCTTCTCGCGAATTCAGGCATTGCCTCGCCGCTAGCCTTCCCCGCCAAGACCCGCTGAGGATTTTATGGTTCTTAGGCGGACTTAAGAGCGTTTCGGATTGTTAAGATTATCGTTTGCTGGGTTTTCGTCCGCGCAATCGTGTTCTCCTGCGGCTGCCTGGGGACTGGCTTGGCGAAGGAGGATGGAGAGGGGGCTGCCGTTGCTGTGCGCCACGCTCGCCCTTGCCCTCGCCCTGGCGGGCGCTTTCCGCAGCGGTAAGTGACAGCCGGAGACGGGAGCGACCAGAGTGCCCGGGGCTGCCGAGTCCCCTCGGGCGAAGGGGTTCCAGCCCCAGCCACGGGACTTCCAGCCCCAGCCACGGGACGCGCGCACGGCTGCCGGGCGCAGGAAACTTGCCTGCGCAAGGAACGGAGAAGTCAGGGCGTCTGGGGCAGGAGGACCACAAACCCTCGGTCCCCTGCTCCAGTTGGTTGCTGGCTTCTCCTGCCTCTGTTTCGAGACAGAGCTGCCTACCTTCCCAGATCAGCACACCAATTATCTTAATAATGTTTCCTCCCAGAGGCAATTAAATGAGACTCCCTTTCAAAAATCTGATGGCTGCTGAGAGTTAATGAACACTTCACCGGGAGGACTTCCTGGTTCTCCTCAAAACACCCCTGCTCGGTTTCCTCTGGTGGGCGACACCGAGAGATAGCGGTCAGTCTTGGCGCTGGAACTCTCCGCTGCCTTTGTAAGCCGTCTGTGATCAGTCTGAAGTATGAATGAAAGTCGCACTGTCAATAAAGGCTTTGGATCTATTCAGTGTGAGGTACCAGCGTATCTGAGAATTCGTAACCCTGTTGCAGCTTCCAGTTGGCTTTTAAAACCACTCACTGTTAAGTAAATGAAAGGCAGTCCTGGGTATAAACAGTGCCTTGGAACATAAAGAGTGTGTTTAAAATGGGATCTGGTACATATGTGTTCCACGTCCCCTGGAAAGGTGCTGAAGGCTAGGCAAGGGCTGATCGGAACAGTAGATCTTCATCATTATTATTAACTAATAGCTAAATGTTTACTTTGTCTGGCTTAGATTTCAATCAAAGTAATTAGGAGAAAAGTGCATCTACCACTTATTGTAGTATATTGTTTTAATAAGAGCTGAGCGGAGGGCTCTACCAGGAAGAATTTAAATCACTCCTTTATGATAGAAGTTAATCTCCTTAATGTGCTTTCCCCAGGTTTTGTGATTTCAACTATAGATCTCCCCCAACAGGTACCAAGCAGTGTTCTCAAAAGATATGCAAAATTTTTGTGAACACGGCTGGAATTCAATTTATTAATGAATTCGAGTTGGCGGCATCTTCCTATATACTCTGTAAGGGAAGCCAAACACTCAAAAAATCATGAATGTGGAGTTCAATTTGTTAATGAACCTGAGTTGGTGGAGTGCTTCTATACTCTGGCAGGGAATGAAATATCCTTTTCCTCTAACGGAAAGAACTCAAATGTTTAGATCTCAAACGGTTATCCTTCATAATGCCTAAGGATGGAGTGACGGTCTTCAACTTTCCTAATGCTGCAACCCTTTTAGTACAGTTCATGCTTGTGGTGACCCCCCAACCATAAAATTATTTTTGTTGCTACTTCATAGCTGTAGTTTTGCTACTGTTATGAATCGTAATGTAAATATTTTTGGAGAAAGAGGTTTGCTAAAGGGGTCAAAACCCACAGATAGAGAACAACACTGGGTTAGAGCCATGTTGGGGTACCCAAAAGATGGTCACAATAGCCAATGTGAAGAGCATTAAGACTTGTGTGGTACTGAACAACACACACACACACACACACACACACACACACACACACTTTTTAATTTTCTTAGCAGAAATGTGGGGAATGCTGAAAATCTGGACTCCACTCAACTGAAACCTTATTGCTATGCTTGAGGTGGCCAGGGCCAGCACATGACTAAAGTCTCTAGTCCTCTTAAAACCATATCCACCTCCTCCCAGTAAGTGTCTACTAAATTAATTCATTAACCTTATTTAGGACTAATGGTCCACAGTCATTAGGAATCGCTCTCTTCTAATCAAGTGTTAGAGAAGACTGAACAGAGTGTGGGAGTCCAGCAGTCCACATTATCTTATTACACTGTCACTTTCTCAGAAGTCACAGATTAAAGTGCTCTGGTGTGGTACCAACCCCACCTCACTGTCTTCTGAAGTGACTATCTGTCTACTGTTTTATTTCTCTCTCCTAACAGATGCCATGGTGGCTACACAGAACTGGAGTGACTTAATGAGCTGGGGGGTGGGGGTGTGTGGGGTTGGGGGAGTCACTCTCCAAGATTTCTGCACAAAATAAAATAATGCCAGAGCCTCTGCAGAATCACACCACTGAGCCGGCTAATGTCATTAGCTGAGATTCTGAGCGTTGGTTGCAACATCAGTTCTTCTTGAAGACCTAAAGCTTTTAAACACCAATGGGAAGCGAATCTGTAGGACCAACCTCCTCCAATCTAAGAAACAGCCAGAAACATCTAGCAATTGGAGAAAACAACATAATTTATATTGTCTTCTTTTTAATTTATGGGAAATGACTTCTGTAATGCATGTAGCTTTATGCATTTTTGATGTGCACTTCATCTTTCATTTCCATTTGACCTGGTTTTCCTGTAATAAAATTCCGTAGATTTATAAATTCATGCTGAGAGCAAAGAATGCCATTCTCTTTCCACAGGGAATCTATTAGATGTAATATTAAAATCTATATATACCATTACTGGATGTTTGTGATTGATAGGCTTATATATTTCAATGTTTCATACCTGTACTTCCTACATAGTTTATGCACCAAATTTTTATTGCCTAAAATTAAGCATCAATAAATGGGGTGGCATTTGCAGGCTGTGGCTCTCCTGTGCGAAACCCATAATAGAGAGTGACAGTAGCGATCTATGCTGAATTGTAAACCAGCCCAGAGTCTGGTTTATTTAGCTATTAGAGAGTCACTCCAGCATTTGAGTTTGTGTTGTGGTGGTGGTTTGTTTTTCAGTAAAGGCTGAAAACTGGAGAGCTTCTCTTTCCTGGGATGTGAAGACATAGCTCACCATCTGTGATACCCAGACCTCAGTGGCCGAGGCTTCCCCTAACATTTAGTAATTAGAATTAATGCTGTGTGGCTATTTATTTTTCTTTCTGCCCCATTGCTTTGATCTGGTCTCCAAGGCTGAACAACTTGGATAAGTAAAGCCGAGTTCTTTCTGCATCACCAGCTGCACTTTGTTCTCTGCTTATTTGAGTCTCAAAAGCAGAGATAACTCAAAATCACTTAGATTTACAGGCAGATAAAACAACAACAAAAGGAGGTTAGGCTTCAGGCAAATCAAAGTCCTGGAAGACAGTCCCCACTGGTCAATGACACTGACCAGGCTTATCATCAAAAAGCCACTTGCAAGGAGTGGCACAGCATCTTTTAGGCACCTTCCACTTAGAGCTGTTCCTTAATGTGATTACACTTCTTGGAAGATAATTAAGTCTAGCAGGAGCTCCCAGGGGGCTGTGTTAACATCAATTGAGGGGGTTTAATGTTTTTAATGCTAGAAGACCTCTTTCTTTGGAAGAAAGTTGAGTGTGAGGGAAAAGCATCTCGGATCACAGTAGGCTTTCTGTGGATGTGATGCTCCTGCAGATTAAAGAGTGTTCCTTAGTGGTGTGGTGTACTTTGTGTCTAGGGTCACACGGAGGGTTTATGGGGGACACTTTGGAGTTCTCTTAACTGACAGAATGTTTGCTAATTGTCAATACACATGTAAAGCTAGAAGACTCAACTAGTTGCAGGGAAGAGATCTGCTAACATGTCATTTTTGTTGCAGACAAATGTGGCGGGACCATAAAAATCGAAAACCCAGGGTACCTCACATCTCCCGGTTACCCTCATTCTTACCATCCAAGTGAGAAGTGTGAATGGCTAATCCAAGCTCCGGAGCCCTACCAGAGAATCATGATCAACTTCAACCCACATTTCGATTTGGAGGACAGAGACTGCAAGTAAGTGAGGGAGTTTGAACAGGGCGCCACAGCACCATCTAGTGGTCATGAGTATTCGTGCTGAGAAAGTAAATGAGCGGATCCGGATGAACTCAATTGTCAGTGGTGTGGAAATGAAGTTACAAGTGGCTGAGTTCACCCAATATGTCAGGCTGTGTTTAAATGTTTGTCCTCCTTCTGTTGACACGTTTGGTTTGGGAAATCTTTTGTTAAGAAATGTGTGGTGTGTGGTTCTTTCTGGAAAGGGTTTTGAGAAAAGGCTTGTGCTTTCTTAAGTATTGTGGGTCACCAGTATACATGATCTGCAGATGGTGGAGTCGGGTGTTTTTTAAACAAATCTGTGGCTCATTCAATGATTTTAGAAGGTTTCTCACGGCTGGGGACTATAGCTCTGTGGCAAGGGCTACTCCAGCACTCTGATCTGAAAGACTGTATTGAGTTTGACATGAAAAAAGCAAGTGAATTAAAGGGTTTGTTATTATCGCTATTTTGTTTGTTTGGTTGATTTGTTTGATAATTTGCTTGTGGCAGGGTCTCACTATGTAGCCCCAGATGTCCTGGAACTCATTTTGTTTATCTGGGTGGCTTTGAGCTTAGAGATCCACCTGTCTCTGCCTCCCAAGTGCAGACATTTGCTAGTGTGCTGAGCTTAAGCAAGAGTTTCAAATATTAGGTTAATTGTGGACATGTTTATGAAAATGACTTTTTAAAATGCACAAATACAATGAGAATTTAGGTGTGTATCGGGTTAGAGTCAATCTGCCTTACCTGTCTGTCTCTTTCAACTTGAAGTTACTAAATATTAGTCTATGAAAAGTTTCATTATCCCAGTAACATTTTACTGTAGAGACTATGTAAATGATGCCCATACACTTTAAATGGAAATCCTGGTTGTAGATGTGGTATTTCTGCTTTTGCATTGTATGAGGTGGGCCAATGAAGACTCCATAGCTCAATGCTCTCTACATCCAGGACCACCTCTTAGTGTCTTGCTCACATGATCCCACATGATCTCACTCTGAAGCACTTTAAGGAGTTGGGTCGCCAGTTTGAGCTTGAATAGTAATCTTGATGAAGACATGAGCCAATTCTTACTTTGCACTTAGCCGTGTTGGAGACGTTTTCAATGGTGAAAGCTACTCTGTTTCATACTTTCATTCTTTTGTAGAGAACAGAGTGATATGAAAACATTCCCACATGCACAAAGGACTCAGAAATCTGTTGATTTTGTAGTGTAGTGACAACCAGATGTCCATAGTCAGGATATCAAGGTTTCTACTTTATTCAGCTTTATTCAGTGTCCAGTGAATTAACAGAAACCTATAGACAGAGGATGCATCTGTGAATGATTGACATACAGGACTGCATTCTGATTCCAGTTTATTCAAGTTCCAACATTGGGTTGACTTTTATTTTGTCTCCCCCCCCCCCTTTGGAAGCTGAGGACTGTACCCAGTGCTCTACCCTGGGCTAAATACCCTAGATTGTAGAATTAATAGTGTATCAGTGCCTTCTAGAAAACAGGGCATTGTTTCAAATAGGTTGTTGTTTGGAAGTTCTGGGGGTCAAATCTAGGGCTTCATGAATGCTAGGTAAGGACTCCATCACTGAGCCACACCAGACTTATTAATATTCTTTGTAGTGATTGTTATAGTGCTAATAGTGTAAACAACTTTGATACTGTATTGTTGTTACATCTTGACAATCTGCTATAGGAGATATTTTCAAGAAACTCTGGCAACACATGATTTCCTTCAAAATAAAGTATTCTTAGATTTCAATAAGCTCACGTTTACCGATTTCTGACCAGGAAATTATGACCAGGTAACTGTGTGACAGAATTAAGTCCTCTGAGTAGTCCCAGTCATCAGAGGTGGTGTGGTAACAAACGTTCAACAGCTATGCTGAGGAGGAAGCAGATCAGGTCCTGGATTGTGATTTTGCTCATTTTCATGTCTCAAACGTTCCGCTGTGGACAGTTTCCAACTTCTTGTGTGACATCACCTCATATACACTTGCAAAAAAAAGGGGGGAGAGGAGAGGGGATGTATATTCAGCAATAGTTCTGAGAGCTGGCGCATGCTGAGCCCAGGACATCATGTAGTAGAAGCTTGGGAGCAATGCTAATTGATAAACTCTTATGTGTAGATAGTGCTTTTATGTCCCCTCCCCCACACAGTATGTACACTAATACATGCATACACAGGCTGCCTCAAGAAACTGATGGTGGAAAATGATGTATGGGAAACTTTACATGGTTATTTGTCATGATACAGGGTAGGATGTGACAGGAAAGGAGGACCACCTATTTTGTTCATTTCCTTCTTTAAAAAAAAAAAAAGACAATCAGGGGCTGGCAAGATGGCTAAGTAATTGAAAGTACTTGCTAAGCCTGAGTGACTGCATTCAATCTCTGGGAAACAAATGGATGAAAGAGGAAACCTATTGCTACAAGTTGTCCTCAGGCTTCCTCACGTACACTGTGGGACAGGGGCAGGCACACATGCATACACATACGTTGTACACACTTTAAGCTTTAAGAAAACATTGCTTCCATGAAGATTATGTAGTGGTGAGATTTGGGGAGCTTTGTTTATAAGTTTTGTTTGCTGAAGAATAAAATGATCTCTTAATGATCACAGTTCAGGCTCCGTGCCCTAGAAGAAGACACCAGCATTTAAAAACTGATTATTCACTCTGGTGAAGGCAGGGAGATTCTGCTCATGGGAAATGCCTTTGTGCCTCATTCTAAAGTGTAGCCACGTTACCTTTTTCACAATGAAAAACTTCAAAATGTTACAGGGAAAGCACCTTAAGAATGGCCTTCCCTCCCCCCATCTTTCCAGATCATACATGGCTTCTGGTCATTGTTACAATTAGTGCTGTTCATTGAGATGTGCTCAGAGGCACAGCCTCATCTGCAGGTGCTCATAATTCTCTGAGAAGGTGGAACACGCAGAGATTCTTAAAGAAATAGCCTGCATTATTTCATCTTCTGACTGTATGAGAGTATTTATGAAATTGAGTTCAGTATATCACCCATCACTCTCCCTGGAAGCTCTACAGACCATGGTGGTTCACACTAGCAATCCCAGCACCTGGGAGGCAGAGGCAAGAGAATTCAGGACTCCTAGTTCCCCCTCAGCTACACAGCAGGTTTGAGACAAGTTTGAGATGCATGGGATCCTGTCTCAGAAAACAAACCAATTGTTCATGTTCCCCTTAGTTGAGATAGTTTTCATTTCTCCCTCTTTGGCTGTAGCCTATGGCTGAAGACAGGAAAATGATGTGTGTGCTAATGCTATTGAGTTGCTAGTGGAATAACTGAAGGAGCCAATGTGAAATCATTGAGAAGCTAAAATTTCTCCACCAAGACGTTTTCATCATGACTGTGACATCAATGATTTGGTTATTGTTAGAACATTTGGAAATATGAAAGTAAACGTATGTCAAACTAAATGTATTGATCCTGTAATGGGTTGATTCTCATATAAATACAACCTGTATTTTTTTCTTGAAATTGCCACTATTTGTACAGTCAACTTTCACCATGAGAAAGCAAGCAAGAAATCAATGTCTTGTAACATTTGTTATGGAGAAATGTCTTTGAGACCCAAGGAAACATTTCTCTTTCCTAGGGAGGAGGGCTGGACACGTACTTAGACCAGCCAAGTAGTTTGACAGGGAAAAAAAAATCTCTTGATATTTTCATTGTTTTGTTTGTAATTATGTAAAATCCATAATATGACTCTGACAGTATAGGATATAATCATGAGATTTTCATGTAAATGATGCTAAAACAGAGCTAGTTCATAATTCAACTGTGGGCTTACTTTACAGAGTAAGGGTTAGGGTTTCACAGTGACTAGTCCTTGAATGTAGATGTGGTTGCTGAAATTTTGTTTTAACATGTAACAGTCCATGTTGATGCTGCCATTCACTGGATTCATTACACGAAAGCATTGAAACCAGGGTAATATGACCTCTTTCATTCTTTTATTGAACAAGGTGTAGTGTAAATCAATCGATGAACTGAACAGCAGAGCATCTGTCTTCAAGGATAACAAGGGCTAGGGTTTCCATCCGGATGTTCTTGTATTGATATAAGAGACAACACTAGAATGTTCTGAGAGGAGAGGGTGTTGAGGAGATGGAAGAAATGGTAATTTCTCCTTTTCACACAAGCAAAATCCTGTATGTTTGGAAGGCATTAAAGTGCCATTAAAAGTAGAGCAGCTGAGAATCTCTGAGAAAGAAATGTCTATTGTACATTGGAAATGTTGAACTGGTCAGAACTCATGGCTCCAAGGCTTCCTTCAGTGTTAAAGGCAGACATCTTGAGTCTCATAAAACTTTATTTCTGTATAATAAACAAGAATACCATTGACAGAGTAGTGAGGATTTATGAAACTTCTCTGGCTTCCCAGCAATGCGGGCTATCAGCATGATAATTTATAATGGTTTGTGACAAATACTGCCGAGCCGAGAGGTGTGTGGTTACATTCAGATCGGATGTCTTTATCTGGGGAGCAATAAAAATTTCACAGACATTGGGTTAAAAACATTAAGAAAATGAATGTAAGGCTGCAGAAGGAAAAAACCTACAAAGGTGGAGTTGGAGAAAGAGGTGCAATGGAGTCTTTATGGATGAGGCCCTGTTCCACTTTGGTTTCTTAAATCATGAGGATTCTTTTCTCACTCTCAACTTCTACTGCATCTTCTCACCATCACCAGTGATGGGCATGTTTCTGAATTCTGTGCAGCTAAAGGAACCTTTCATTGCTATAACTCTATAGGAATCACAAAGATTAACTAGAGATCATAGTCAAATCTGGGGGAGGAAGGATTGATAAACTAAATCACACTGTGTTTCCTTATTGCTATTTTTAAATTTTCCTGTTTATAAGCTAGGAGACACTACTGATCCAATTTACTTTTGAAGAATACAAGCTCATTTATTAAAACTTAATTTGCCCCTTGTTTTTAAAATCTGATTATCCCTGCAAATTAAATTTCACAATTTTATAGTTATGTAATTTTACATATTTAAATGACATAATTTTACAAAGTCATTTATTGACTAAGTCCCATTTTTGTTTCCCTGACTAATATTTCCTAATTTCATTCCTTTTGCCCAGCATGAATCTTTGCATCAAGTTTGACTTTTGACTGTTATATTAAAAGCTATATTTCCTGAGGAATTGTTTCTGGATATGTGTTTGTATGTATATGTTGTATTTATGTCAGTATCTGTGTGTGTGTTTGTGAAAGGGAGAGTATATCCAAGACAAGCCCTTCCATCTAGTCTTTAACTTTTTAGTATCATGCAGACTAAAACAAAAGCTTTTATTTTACACAGATACATACACACAGACATGGGCACACACACATAGTCATGCCCTCACTGAGACTTGCACTTGAATAGATACGGGCATGCACACAATTATTGACACAGACACAGACGTGCATACACACATAGACATGCACTCAGACATGGGCACGCATATACATAGGCATCATGCACACACGCAGACATGGCCTTGCACAGACATTGACATTCACACTTACACAAAGACACACTCTTTCCCTTCTGATAAGGAGTCCTGTCCTGCTGAAAACTCAGCTCGTTTTTCCCTGTGGCTAATGTAGAAATATCTTATCTTTACTTAATATGTTAACAGGTACCTTATAACAAACACAAAGTCTCCCATCTGGATCTACTTTCTATGCAAAGGGAATTCAGAAAATTCTTCTGTTTGTCTTGAGGCTGGGAGAGGTATGTCCGTGCTGAAACAAAGCATGATTGTTGGGTGACTTCCTCAACAACTCTCTACCTTATGGTTTAGAGATAGGCTCTCTTTCAAGTTGAACCTGGAACTCACCAGTTTGACAAAAGTAGCTGTCCAGTGAATTCCAGGGACCCTCCTATCTCATCTTCCTTCCCCTGCACTAGGTTTGTGGGCTCAGTTTTTCACATGACTGGTGGGTATTAAACTCTGTTCTTCTGTTTGCACAGTAAGCACTGTACCAGCTGAGTGGTCTCCCCAGTTCCTCTTCCCTTGTTTTAATGGATCATCTTATAACTTCTGGTTTTTATCTTGTGTGACTGTTCAGTACTTTATGGGCAATGTGAAGGGGGCACTGTCAAGTTCTGTTAAAATGAATAGCTCTTGAGAAAGTAGGAGTGAGGCATCTTGGGCATTGTTGGCCAGTACCTGCAGCACCTCTAGTACCACTCAGGCAAGTAACCTTCTACTTTCTTTTGAGTCTTTCCCCTATTAGCACTGATTTAATTTAAACAGGGTGTTTAAAAAAAGGGTTTTCTTCATTTCCTTTAGTATAAGTACTCACGCTTGATAGTGATGTTTTGAATGTGTCAAGGTAGGTTTGTGCTAGATGTTTGTGTGAACTAAAAGAAACAGCCAGGGGTAGAAAGATGGCTCCGTGGATGAAGTGCTCCCTCACAAGCTTGATGGCCCAAATCCAGTTGCCAGATTCTAGGTAAAAACACCAACCATGGACGCATACCCTTGTAATCCTTGCAGTGGCGAGGCAGATTCTTGGAGCCCACTGTCCAGTCAATCTAGCCAAAAAACTGGAGGCATGTCTCAGAGGGAAAGGTAGAGAGAGACAGATAAAGATATCAGATAACCTCTTCTGGCTTCTGTTTGGATTCATGGGCACACACCTGTATAGCCACCTAAAACACACAATCAGTTGAATGAATGAATGAATGAATGAATGAATGTAGAGAACAATTGAAAATACTCAAAGTCAAAGCTCTGGCCTTTGTATGTAAGTGCACATGTGTACACACACATCCAAACCCAACTTCCATCAGAAGCTAAAGGAGTAGTCTACTTGAAATTGTGTCACACTAAGTCAACAAGTCTGTGGTGCTCCCAACTAGAATTATTTTGGGAATACGGGAGCCTGAGAAAGGACCAGGGCAGACATGTGCCTTCAGCTTCATGTGTGTTTTCAGTTCTGTCCTTCCCATCGTAACTTTTGGTAGATACACATATGTTGACATGCCTCAGCAACAGCACACATAAGGACATGTGCCCAAGGAGAGTAAATGATAAACTTTACTAATTGCACGTGCCTGTTCATCAACACTGATAATTGGTGGGGGCAGTGGGGAGGGTTAGTGTTCAGATCAGGTTCCAAATGCCTCTTAATTGGGTGTTTGTCAGAAGTCCTGAACGTGACAGGCAGTGACTTAGCTGTTCTAGCTCCTCACAGGAATGGGCATCCAGCTAGTCTGTGTTCAGATGGCCTGTGTCTAGGATCTAGGTCAGTTAATGCTGTCATCTGGCTGAAATGATGCAGACAATTCACAGAGAGACCAGGAAGCAGTGTGTCTGCTCACAGTGACTACATTCTTCAAACAAACGGAGGCAAACAAACCACCAATCATCTCTTGGCTCCTGTCAACTCAATTGCTTAAAAACATTCATGCCCACTAAAGAAATGTTAGCCTTATAACATGCTTCTTTCCATCCAGACTCGGTATGTATTTACTGAATCTCATTAGCTCAGAGTGGCTTTTATCCTCCTCTCCTTTAAATTCATATGTGTATTCATGTGCACGTGGGATCCACTTGCTTCTGCCCATTCCATTCAGCCATATCAGAGGTTTTCACGTGGAGGTTGAGGATCCAAATTTAGGTCATCAAGCTTCTACTGTATGCACTTTCCCCTCTGAGCCAACTCCCTAGCTCTCTCCTTTACATCACCATAGACTGCTTGGAAAGAGCAGCTTGGCAGCTTCTGACTCGTCAGCTTCGCCCTGAGTATGTATGCTCAGGCATGTGATCTCACTTCTTCATCTCAAGTGTTTCAAACACCAGAGATATGAAGTCAGAGAAGTGCAAATTAAATGCCCAAGTACTCACCTGTTATACCAAGAACCTGACTGTTGCTGTTTTAGCAGGACGTACATTTGGGCCATGCCCTTTGTGCGAAAGACTTCTGAACTGTTGCCAGCCATTTTCTTCCCTGAACCATCTCCTGCAAATGCTTAAATATAAACCCAGTAATTCAAAGATGGAGCTTTCGGATAATTAAAGCATTTGTGAATTCTGCAGAGGGCTGATTGGTGATTTCCTGCTCTGCCCAAAGTTGCTTTCAGCTAGCAATGAAAGTCATGGTAGGGGTGTCTAAATTCTGGTGCCTTTGGTTGGTGGTTTCTGAAAACAAAGCACATGTTACTCTAGGGTTTGCCCAAATCTGGTAGCTAGGCCAGGCATGGCATGAGTTTATACTGTTGGTGGTTAAATGGATGTTCCAGGTACCAGCTGCATATTTAGTCCCAGACCCCACAATAAAAAGGCCACATTTCCTTGTAAACACTATACAATTACTTAATCTCAGGCAGATGTCATAAAAGTTGCTCATAGTTCCCCATTCACCATGTTTTATACTTTTATTTTCCACTGTGGCCCTGGAAGAGGTTAGGGGAGAATGGCTGCCAAGGCATTTGCTTTCTATGACAGAGGAGTTTTCTGAGAAAAAACAGACCCTGAAAAGTATTTTGTCGTTATCTGGAATAGATACTTTGAACAAGCAGCCAAATCAGGACAGAGGTGTTTCCTATGGCTTTGGTGACAGGCGAGCCTGTCATGGGAGAGCTTCCAGTTCCCTCCTAATGTCTCATTCTACAAGATCTTAAGCTTCTGAAGACCAGGCAGAGATGGTCAAAGCTATGATTCTTATGCAGCATTGCAAGATCTCCTCTGACTCTCTCATAAACAGATATTGTGAACAGAACAGGTGCTTTAAGGGTCTAGCTACCGCAGACACATGATGCAAACCAGAATTTAGGAAAAAAAAAAAACAACCTAAAACGTTCAAAAATATAAAGTTTCCCATTTTAAATGAAGCAAGGAACATACTTGATACAAAGATAAGATGGCCATACAGAGCCCCCCTATATGGAGTGTGCGCACATCGTCTTAATAAGGGATGGTGATATTTGTTCTTAGATGAGTTGAGAAAGTAGACATTAATTTCTTAAATATGGTTATAGAAAAAGAGAGAATGATAGAGTGAGTAAAATTTTTAAGTTTCTAGAGATTATCATACTTTGGAAAACATGGTAGACCACAAAAATGACAAATTCCAACTAACCGAACAGTCTGGGCACTCTCTCTGCCTCACTATTGCTTTGCCCTCCTGGTCTGACACTCTTTTATTGAGGTGTCCCTTTCTAC